>NC_071097.1:20815168-21169235 GCF_027358695.1 Spea bombifrons | reverse complement strand
TTTTAGGATGAGAAGACAATTTACAGCATGTAATGTGACAGCAAGATGGCAGCCCCTTACAATGCACAAGTTATTTTTTATACATATATTTTACTTAAGTAAGAAGACAAAAATAACCTGATTGATGTCTTGTATATAGATGTAAAAATTAGGTTAATCTGGAATATAATATTTCCCATTCAAGGGTCTTATATAATAAATAACTACATACTGTTTTATCTTTTGTTTGGCTTGGTGTTGATATTCTTTAAAAATGGAACTAACCAGTGGAAATATAATTTAACAGATTATGTGACTGGATCATTTTTGTTGTTTGGGTTCATATTTATCATCAGGTTTGGATTTACGTTCCTGGCTTCTCTATGGATAAATATGGATGGTCTTTAACCAGGCCCGTTTGGTCATTTGACACACTGGGCAAATGCTGGTGGGCTGCTGGCGGGCAGCGCCCTATACTCACCTGAACTGATCCAGCGTTGTGGGTATTCCCAGCCGCATGTTTGGTGAGCATAAAAACAGAAAGTGCAGCTGTGTATGCTCAGTTGGTGGCTGCACGTACGTCATTTGGCAACCACTGGCCTTAAAATGCAAGGGTCAGTAAGACATCCCCATTCAGTCCTGCCTTTAACTCATGAAAATAATGATATTAAGGGCAAAAATTGGGATATAGGAAGTACATAACTGGCCTCTGGTAATGCCCAGTATATTACATGTTGTGCTTGCCACATGGAAAATCCCGTTCTGGTCACAGTCAATTACTTTTATAGAGTCATGGAAGGTTGCTTGTTTTGTGAAATAAGTATATAATTTCATAACATCATTAAGTGAAAATAGGGAGGTGGTAGACCTGAGGGTGATCAGTATAGTTATAAAAACAATGGCAATACTAAACATATTTCAGGTCTTTTAAAACCAAAGTAATCCATTATCAGGGTTCAGGACACTGTTCTAGAGACAAACATTAACTGGTCTTAATCAGCAGACCGTCTCATGAGAATTAGAAATCTCATCCCGTTAAAATTCCGTAGATGTTACTAATGCCCTGTATTGATTTTTACAGTTTAAAAAATCTTCTGCACGTTCTTATGATTCCCTGTTGAGGTTTGGACACTTCGTATACTCTTACCTTAATTTTCACAACTGCTTGAAATGTTTACTAATGCCATCTTATGTCAGGAAGTCTAGTTTTAAATGCGTCAACATTATGTATATCTATAGTTTTATTAACTGAATCCAACAGATTTACTTAGAGCTTTACATTTGTATTAAAAGGAGAGCACAATAAGTGATGTTAAATAATAAGCACAGCGGCTTACAGACATTTCTGCATTTAAATTGCTGATACATTTGTGGTGTACAGCTTTGCTCCATTATGATGTTGGAGAAGGCAAGAAAAAGCTTTGAACTGCTTGAAAAGTGCCATAAATTTAAGTATTAGTTGTAGGTCAGTAATGGATGTTCATCAACCTCATGTCCCAAAGATGTGCAGCTATGATACCTGATACCAAATCATTATGCATCATACATTAATACGTAAATTACCCTTTCATGCCATTAACCACTAAAGGTAACTGAATAAAAAAATGTTCTCTAGAATGAAAAAGCTTACTGAATTTGTGGCCACTTAACCTTTGGAAAATGTAAGATACTTATAACCCTCAATAATTATTAGATTTAGGCTCTGGATTGTGACAATGGTATATTTTTGGAACTATTAATCCTGTTATTGCAGGTTATATTCTCACATCTCTAGATACTGTGTCATTGTATGGAAAAGCAATATATATATATATATATATATATATATAGAGAGAGAGAGAGAGAGAGAGAGTGTTTTAACTATCCTAATCACTCAGACCTTTCTTTTATGAACACGATGACCATGGTATGCTTCACTACTATTTTAACAATTTTGATCCAGGTGGTGATACAGCAAGGTAAGGATAAATGAGTATATGAGTGGAAGTTGTTACGACTGTTCCCATTAGAGTGTAGAAAATAGATACAAATACTTTCCTCATGATGCCCATGGAATGCCTTCTAGAACTGAAAACCATACAAATCAATGGAAGCCAGCTTACTAATCACAATGTAATTAGTCAAAATTAGAAGAAAAAAAAATTTGTGTATGTATTAATAATTCCCCACTGATATCCCCACTGATGTCACCATCAGGACAACCATCCATCACAAAAATCTTTGCATGGAAAGCATTACAATACTGGCATTTTAAAATCCGATGGGGTCAATCCCAATGGAGAGCTCAGGGTCCAAGGATGGTATGTTCCAAAAAGCAACTTGATTCAACCTTGGGAACCTGAGCAACAGTTTGGAATAGTCCACTGGTTAAACCCCGGTCCAAAAGATAATGTTATTAAAACTAGGGTTTCCAAATGAGAGTGACGTGGTGGGACAAGAAATGTCCGTAGCAACGCAGTTGATGGGCATTGCCACGGTTCCTAGCCGCCGTACAGTTCAATGAATTTGTGGCTAGGTCCCAGTCAAGCATATGGAGCGTTTCAGGCCAGGTACAGCCCCATAGTCAGCTAGTTCGTGGGAGTGTGGTTAGGGCAGAACAGACAGAGGTTTTTCAGTCACCCCGTGCCCCCAGACGTCTGGTCAGTCTGTGCCCATGTCCTATTTTTGGGTCATGAACACGGCTGTCCCGGTAACCCCCTGAGGCTGACGACACATGTGGGCGGATTTAAGTTTAGGAGGGGGCAGTGATAGGTTCCTGGAGAGACTCTTTGCCTGCCTGCCCAGTCCCCTCTTATGTCTTAAGTCACCAGGACAGCCATGTTCAAAGATGTCCCAAAAATAGGACATGGGTGCAGACTGGCCAGAAGTTGAAATTCCAAAAAAACGCACACCACCCTAATGTGGCCTTTTACCCCCCAAACAGCCCAACAAACCCTTGCATGGATGGTATCGCTGTTCGTAGGAGATGCTGCTGAACACTTGAAATATCCTGGGGTGTGTAGCATTTGAAATACCCTGGGGTGTGCAGTTTTCAAAAACATATGGGGCAACATTGTCAAAATTGTTGAAAAACTGAATTGCACATGCCCCAAATATGACCTTTTACTCCCAAACAACCCAACAAACCTGTGCATGGGTGGTATCACTCTACTCAAGAGATGTTGCTGAAGATATATTGAGCTGTTGATTGGCACTGACATATACTACGAGCTGTAAATTCGTACCTAAATTAGAATTTGTGTGTGAACAAAACACACGTAAAAAAATACTACTGAAAACTTTGATAAAGGTGGTAAAATGTGTGCATGCAAAGGGTTAAAATACCAGTATTTGAAATACCCTGGGGTGTCTAGTTTTCAAACATATATGGTCTGATGGGGTAAATTTAATTGGTTGGCTTCAAAGATGTCACAAATAGGACATGGGGCATAATTTTCAACATTTCTGGAAAAAATGGTTTTGAAATAGCAATAATTTGCACATATTGCCCTATAACTTGCCAAAAAAATTGAAAAGCATTTGGTATTTCTAAACAGACGTGAAGGGGGTCCCCTGGCAACATCAGCTATTGCAACATCATTCATGTGTAAATATCCTTACTGTATATTAACCCTTACCACTTGTGCTTGAAAACCCACCACCTTTCTCTCTAATACAGTTTACATAATCATGTATGAATGATCTGATTAAATTTATGTTTACTGAAAATGTATGATGAAGTATACCACATACAAAGGTGAATTAAATGAATAAGGTCGTGTTTATTAAAACAACATCAATGTAATTTTTGGACCATTGAGTTGCTCTTTAGCTCTGTGTTCTATATGCACAGGATCAAGAAATGCTTATATTATTGAGATATGATGATAACTATTGAGATGGCACCTAACAGCACTTTACAGAAATGCTCAGTGCTCATGCTCTTTAACACATCAAAAGAACTGTGGTATTATAACTTGTAATAATACAAGGAGATATGTAGTTCAAGGAAATATAAGCTGTGATGGCAACTATATAATGACAGAAGTAGAAGAGCAAGAGGCTTAACATTCACTCAGGTATACAAAGCTGAAAATAGGTTGTCAGGACTGATTTTCTAAAACAAAAGGTAACAGATCACTCAGCATTGCATGGATGCAGGTTTCTCACTTCCTCTTTGAAGTCGTAGAATAAATTGTGATACATGCAGAGGAACCACCTTGTTTTTTGGGGGTTTTTTTTGTTTCTCTGCAATATGATTTCTCAATTGGTTGACCCAATACAAGCAAACACTAAACTTTTTCCTGTGACTCATATTTAGCGAAGGGGTTTAGTATTCTGAAAGATACGTGTCTTGTAGCAAACACGTCATAACACTCTATTGGGAAGGCAGGTGTGCAAACATTGGTCATTTGGTGATGAATGGATTATGCTTTCCGTGTAGCAAACAATATGGAATATATAGCTACTCTAGGAGCCCAAAGACAGCAAATCAACTCCCATGCCAGCTGTGACTACACTAAATGGAAAATTAAAAAGTCAAGAGCTGTGATTTCCTTCATTACTGTTGCGCATTCCTCCCAGAGATTTATATTATAAGAGAAATACATTAAAGTATATATGCGAATAGAAAGATACTGTCATAAAGGTGCAGGTCAAACCATTCCTGCTGAGTGGTAGGACTGAACACAATGCAAGCAGTGATCATATCCATTTCTAGCGTTTTACTTTTTTTTTACTTTTCACTAAATATTGCACTTTAATCACACCTTTCATTTACAAATAGTAAAAAATAATAAAAATGATAAAGTTCAGGAGCAGGTCACAGAGCAATCCAGGAGTTACATGTCAAAGCGTGTAGTCAGGGGAGCCGGGTTGGGGAAGCCGGAAACCAGAGTTGTCTAGAACGAAACCACACAAGGGCTGAGAAGTGCTGAACCTTTGCAGCTAAATAGCCAGAGGACTGCAGGAAGGGGCTGACTGATTAGCAGCTAATCAGGTAAGGGTGTGACAGATCAAAACCAACAAGATAGGTGTGGAGCGGGGGAAGGGTGGAAACCCTGACACTTCAATTATAATCACTTAATGACACAATCCATTTATGCAAGGTCTGGTTCCATTGGCTCTAAACATTGTTCTGATGTCTGTATGCAGGAGACTAAGGATTTCTATAACAACTTTGCAACCTCTGCTTGATCGCTTAACTTGTTTGCCTATGACCCTGACCGTTGGCTTTCCTCCTGAGTCTTCTTTTTTTTTTTTTTTTTATAAATATATCAAATAACATACATACATAAATACTTAATAAATATCGTACAAAGACAACATAATAGAAAAAAAAATATCTTCTTAATCCTAAATACATCTGGTTGGATGGAAATATTGAAAAAAACAAGATTGTCCTCGAAGGCCAGGTTTTTAGAATTGTTCTTTACATTTTAAAAAAAAATACTCAGAGTAGGGACTGAGTGTCTAAAAATATCTATAAATTGTATGCCTCAAACTTTCCGAATTAATATTAAACATGAGGGATTATATGACTTTTGTTTTTGTTTTGTTTTATAAACACACATATACACATACACTGCCCTACACACACACATATACACTGCCCTTACACACACATATACACTGCCCTTACACACACATATACACTGCCCTTACACACACCTGCACATACACTGCCTCTACACACACACACACACATACATATACACTGTCCTTACACACACATATACATGTACACTGCCCTTACACACACACATATACATGTACACTGCCCTTACACACACATATATACATATACACTGCGCTTACACACCAGCTAAGTGACAGACCTCGCGCTCCCTAATGTTGAGCCGACTAGAGGGAGATTGCAATCTCCCAGCTAGTGTGCAGGCTGCAGCTGCTGATCGGGCGGCTGTGCGCCCCTCACAGCTGCACCCGAGGTGAGTATAGATCTCGCCTCACAGTTCACAGTTGTATGATCTCCTAGTCAGCAGTCTACAGTTACATGAATAAAGATACTTTGTGCTGAATGGAACATGGTTCCGTAAATTAGAAAAGATGGGCATTTTAATAATAGATCTTTTTGAGACAATATTCTATTTTTAATTGTTTTTGTACAATCTAGGTAAGTTTAAAAGTTAGAAAAAAAAACTTTCATTATTACAACAAGTAAGATTTTTGTTGCTAATCTCTAATTTGCATGAAACTTTGAACAAACAACCACAATGCAAATTTAATGTTTCTATATGTACACAATTGGAAGTGCTAAATTATCTTTAAAATCTCTTGAGTGGGTTGTGTTAGTATATAATGTATATACACAAAGTTTCAACTGTGGTGATTTATCTGCTGTGGATAGCAAAAGTCTCATCCTATGTCTGACTTCCTGCAATATAAATTCATGCTTTCTTCCTACTACTCTTCTCTCTACTGCATTTCCTTTATCTCCTCCCTTTCTCATAACCCTGAAAATCTCTTCAATACTTTCATTTTGCAATATCATAACTACCCCTTCCACTAATACTACTGCCTCTGACTTTTGCCACATACTTCAACAATAAAATTGCATTCCCTCTGACTCGGCACCCTCTCCTACACTGAGCTCTTCTTCCTCTTCTACATTAAACCAGTTCTCTGTTGTCACTGTCCAAGCACTCTCTGGTCTTTACACTAGCTTATATCTTCAACCTCTCCCTCTCTATTGCAAGCAACATTTACTGACATTTTCAGTGACTACAATAGTTTATGATAGCAACAGGGAGTATTCATGTAATAGACAAAATAAATAAGTTCAAGATGGCACATAAAATTAGGTTTGGACTAGTAGTGATCACTTTGTACCTCAGTACATCTTCAGTATTTTGGGTTTTAGTGGTAAAAAAGTATGTATTAATGTTTTAATTAACTGCTCTACCATGTTTAGAAACCACCAATGCAAATATACCACTGGTACAGTAGGAAATGTTTCAACTTCATTTTATTGTGGTCATGATCTATTTATTTCACACAGAAGCAGTATGTAAATACATATGTTTAACTGAACGATAGTAAAGTCAATCTGTTGCTGCTTTGCCAGGAATAGAGTTGTCTAGTATGCCAACCAAATGAGATCCATCTGAAAATTATAACTGGACTGGGGTACTGTAATCCTTTAAGGTATGTGTTCTTTGAGAAATATTGAGATGTACATAACATGCCATTCCATAATGTACAGCAATCATTCTGAAAACAAAAATGAAATAATCAGTTTGCCAGTACAGTCAGCATTCGTTTTGATAATCTTGTCTTAAAGTGACCTCTAGTGGTAAAATTCCATATTTCCCACTTTGGAATGACGTTACATTTAGGGCCTAATTAAGTACTAGACTTGTGCATTCGTATTCGGGCGAACATGAAAACGAACACGAAGGGTACGTTTTCATTGTTCAACCCAAATACCGAACATATGAACATGGCGGCGGCAAAACATAGACGAAGATGAAGACACACAACACAAAGAATCTTCGTGTTTGTCTTCGTCTACTAATCTCCTTGGTCCCTTCCCCATCTAGCCTACCTTATCTATGCAGCATTGCAGGGGTTAACGGAAGCGGAAATCCGTAGGTTCGCTGTCAAGTGTTAAAGGGCCGTGTGAATGACTCTATTGGTCGCCTGCAGGGGCCTCCTCTGGCATCAACCAATAGGCTCACTCGCACTGCCTTTTTAACTTCTAACGGTGCAACTTTGTCGGCAGAGACCACTGGTCTCCCTGCTCCAACAGTTAAAAGTCTGTACGAACGACCAATAAAGTCGCTTGTACGGACCTTTAATTGTTGGAGCAAGGAGACCAGTGGTCTCTGCCAGCCAAGTTGCGGCACCAGGATTTTAAAAGTCTGTACGAGCGACTCTATTGGTCGCCAGCAGGGGGCTCGTCTGCCATCTACCAATGAAGTACAGGTGTTGCTTGTACGGACATTTAAAATCCTGGCGCCAAAGCTGCTGCGTAGTCTGTACCGCATTAAAAAAACAAAAAGAAAAAACGAACACAAAGAATGTACTTGAATATTTGCGGAATATGAAGATTTTTTCTCCCACAAAGACGAACACGAAGAGTTGACAAGCGCCCGAGTCTATTAAGTACTACCTTTGGGGAACTCCAGACTTAACTCCAGATATTAAAAATCATTGACTAGATTATTTTTATATACTGAATCTAAGACATACTTACAGATATATACTCAAGCTAACACACTCACGCATTCATGCTCACTAATGCACACTTACATAAACACAGGGACGTAACTACAGGAGGCCTGGGGCGACCCCTGCTACTACTAGTTCCTGTCACCTCATACTGGTTCAAAGTAGTTTACAAAGGGCCCTTCTGACCAGGACTGCACTGGTCCAGGTCGAAAGGGCCCTTTCTAAATTATTTTGAACTGGCACAGGGAAACAGGAATGTATCAGTTTCATGTTACATCAAGTGACCCCAAGGCTGCTTGTGTTGAGTGTGAGAGGACGAACAGAAAGCTGCTGCAGAGGTGAGAGGTAAGCGGGGGCAAGAGGGAGTTGGTATGTAGTGGATGTATGTGAGCATGGATGCATAATTGTGTGTGTGGGTAAGCATAGATGTGTGTGTGAGCATAGATCTGCAATTGTGTGTGTAAGCATGGATGTATGTGTTAGCATGAATGTGTAATTGTGTGTGTGAGCATGGATGTGTAATTGTGTGTGTGAGCATGGATATGTATGCGTTTGTGTATGAGCATGGATGTGTAGGTGTTTGTGTATGAGCATGGAGTGTATGTGTTTGTGTATGAGCATAGGTGTATACGTGTTTGTGTGTAAGCATGGATGTGTAAGTAGGAGAAGGAGTGTGTATTAGAATTAATGTGTACATGTGGGTTAGTGAGTAAGTGTGTGTAATTTGTGTAAGTATGTTTTCATATGTGTCCCATATGTGTGCCAGAGTGTATGTTGGAGGGGGGGCAAAGGAAAAAGATGGCACAGACAAGCAGTGATGGCACAGACAAGCTGTTTGAGGGCAATGATGGCACAGATAAGCTGTTTGGGGTTACTGACAACCTGGGGACAAAGATGGCACAGACAGGCTGTTTTGGGATTAGGATGGCACTGAGTTATTAAGGGGAAAGGTGGACCTGTGGGAAATGTTGCTTGGTGAAGTTGGGGGACCCCGTGGCCAGGGCCCTGTGATTTCTAGTTATGCCCCTGCATAAACACATTCACACACCTACACATACATACTCATGCTTGCACACACACTGAAACATTTTTAGGGACCAGGAACCAGACGGACACAAAACGAAAAATGCAAAACACCTTTATTGTAATAACAATAGCAAACAAAGCCAAATCGTGATCCAAGAGCGTATACCAGAAGACAAGCCGGGGTCAGGAACCAAGACGGGGTCAGACAAGCCAGGGTCAAGAATATGGAGATCAGCAAGGTCAGGAACAAGCCAGGAATCAGGATCTAGGAGAGACGTCAGAGAAAGCCAGGTCCTGCACAGGAACTCAGGAACACAGAGATTGCACTTGCATCCGGAAACAACACAAGGGCAAGGAGGAAGTGAACTTAGCTGCTTAAGGGGCCAGAAGGGACTGCCTGTGGGCTGGACAATGGGCTGAGTCACAGGAGTGTAGCCATGGCAATCCAGACAGGCTCTAACTAGCATAGCAGTGTAGCCCTGGTCGTGAGCAGGAAAGCAGCCAGATCAAAACACACATACATCACTCTAATAAACACAGTATTATTATTTATTAATTTATAAAGCATCATCATGTTCTACAGTACTATATAATGGGTAAACATTAGACATGTGCAAATGCATACCTCCCAACATTTTAAAATGTGAAAGAGGGACACTTTTTTTGTTTTTTAAAATCTCGCAGAACTCACCGATACAAGCAATTGCACTTTACAATGCTGCACTTGCATCGCCACTTAAAACACGCTTTGTTTTTGTCAGCAGTCATGCATCTTAAAAATTACCAACACATTGCATTGAACAGTAAAGCTGCAGATGCTAGCTGTGAACTAAAATCCCCATAATTCTCAGCCAGCCAGGTGTCCACCATAATGCTGGCTGAGCATCATTGGAAGAGTAGTCCACAGCAGCAGAGATTTTTTTTAATGAAAAAAGGCTAATGTTAGCCTCTCCCCCAGGACCCTTACACACACCTGCCTTTACACACACCTGTTCATAAACACACATATACACGTACACTGCCCTTAGACACACCACCCTTCATCCTTCTTCCTTCTGCCTCCATCCTGTATCCTGCGGTGGGAGCGCGAGGTCTGTCACTTCAGACCTTTCTTTACTACTCCCTCATCACTACGTGCCGGCTATTGCTGCAGAGTGCAGGGATTACGTCATAGGTCTGAAGTGACAGACATCGCGCTCCCTAATGTTGAGCCGACTAGAGGGAGATTGCGATTTCTCAGCTAGTCTGCAGGCTGCAGCTGCTGATCGGGTGGCTGTGCATCCCCCGCAGCTGCACCTGAGGTGAGTATGGATTTCACCTCACCCTTCCTCAGCCCCTGCAAAGCAGAGGAAGGGATAGGCAGGACAGCGGGACAGAGACCCGAAATCGTGACTGTTCTGCGTAAATTGGCATGCAAATGGCCCAAAAATGAGTTGGACACATTTTTGGTTAATTTTTAGCCCATTCGTTTTTTGGTATTGAATTTAGTTCTATCCCCTTTCACTTCAGCTGAAAATGGGGACATTTTTAATTCGGAAACAAATTTCATTGCCTGTGCCCATATTCCCTCTCTCACACTGTCACTCTCATCCTCATAACCTGACAACTTCAGCCAAAATGGTCTGCACTGTGCTGATGTCCTCCTCAATCCTTCAATCGGGCAAGAGGATGTCATCAAAAGTATGAGCTGAGGGCAATATGACGGAGCTTGTAGTGACATTCCTCGATCGGAGGTTCAAGGAGGAATGTCAACGCAGAGCTACTATTTTAGCGGACGTTGCCGGGTTATGTCTGTGGAGATGCAGACGAAGAAAGAAGATACCAGATTAAGGATTGAATATTAAAGATAGAAGAAATAAGAGAAGGGAGAAGACAAAAGATGAAGAAGAAGATGCAGAATAACATGCAGAAGATGGTGTGGAAGTGGTCAGCAGAATTGAAAGTGGGAGGCAGAGAAGGTAGGGAAACATTTAAAGAACGTGAGAGAGAGTGTGAGTGAATGTGCACCCATGAATTCATAAATTCAGAGCTTTTTGCTTCGTCTTCATCTAATTCGTGGGGGGGGCTTCCCTAGTTTTTCGGGGTTCGTAACACTGTGAATTAAAATTTAGTAAATTTGCAATCCGAATGCAAAATTCGAAGTAAACTATACATAACAAATAGTACATAACAATTTTCACTGGAACAAATGGTAATTAGGGCCTTATAATCTAAAAGTGCAGACACACTTACTGTACATGCAAACCCACACTGACATACATTTGCCTACTCACTCTAACACAATTCATTCATCACATCATCAAAGCCTCATCTTGCCCAGAGCCAATTTTCCAGCCTCTTGCGCTGTGCGAGGGTCCATACTATTAGCGCTGTACCACGTAACATTGCGTTACATGACACCACAGCATTCCCACCTCAAGAAGTGGGCCTCAACTAGGGAGCAATTGCCCTCCTGTCCAGTCCGTCTGTGATTGCTGTTCAATAATTTCAAACATATATTTAAAAAATGTAAAAATGCCATGGGTAGGGCATATATCTAGAGCACATCACTGTGCACATGTGGAAGACCTACACATTACTTGGTTATCAATAGCAATAAAACACACTACAATACAAAAAATATATAAAAATGCATAACATCTGGTTCATGAAACAGTGATGTCTCATGTCAAATTTATTTCCATGTTTGACATCTTAAAACCTGTGCTTTTTTCAGCATTTGCCCCACAATCTAGTTTAAAGCACCAGTCAACATTTAAATAACTCTTGTTTTCTTCGATACTGTCAGTGCATATTAGTTAATCAGCTGAGACTGGTAGCCAAGAGACCTTCTTTCACTTTTACTAGTGGGATTGCGTGTTGCTCACAAATGGTGAATGAGATCTAGTTAAGTTCCCCTCCTTGGTTAAAATTAAGTTGTTCCCCTTCAGCATATCAAGACATTTTGGACGATGGTATGCTTCCAACTTTGTGGGAACAGTTTGGGAAAGGTCCTTTTCTATTCCAGCATGACTGTGCCCTGGAGCAAGGTCCAAGACATGGTTGGATGAATTTGCCAGCCCACTCCTTCTATTGCAGTTGTTTGGTTTAGATGATCAGGACACAAACTGTGACCTTCAAGCTGTCACATTCTGAAGAACAACAGCTAACTGAGGATTCTCACAAGGTGCAAAAAATAGGAAGATTATGTATTTAGTTTCATCTGTACAGTTCACAATTATGCAAAACAAGTGAGGGATATGCCAGATAACACTGGGTCATTTGCATCTAACAAATCCAATCAGTGGAGGAGGATGAGGGTATTGACTTGCAAATGTGCATACTACTGCGTGATTTGGCCAATGATATATTGAGGTTTTCAGAATTTATGAATGAAATTAAATAGAAAAAGATTCTCACATTACAAAGCTAGATAGTGGAAAGCAAACACTAATTGCTTCTGGATGTGAATCGAGTCCACAGAGAATATACTTTGGATTATGAGAAGATTCATTTTATCTTTCAAGTGATCAAAAAATTGCAATCGTTATTTTTTGGAATAACATATTTTGTGGACATTCTTGTACTTCAAGGAATTGATCAATATCAATTAACCAACCAAAAACATTTTTTTCTTCACTGAATGTTTGGTCTGGAACAGCTTCTGAAGCATCAGAAATTGCACGTTTGTAGGCTGACACAGTGTTGTCTCCTAAAAAAAGGCTTCTCTTAAAGCAACTCATCATCTCTCAGTGACAATGCTCAGCTGCAGTGTAACTTTAGTCACTCATACCTTTTTCTTTCTGATGGGCACATCAGGAAATCTCTTTATTGTGATAATCAACTTTCGGGAATGGAGAAAGACTGGAGACATCAATTCGTGTGCTTTGATTATAAATACTCTTGGCTGTTCTAACATCTTTCTCCAGATAGGCATGTTGGCCAACGAATTTTGCTTCTCTGTCTTCCCAACATTTTACTCCCAGGATTCAGTGATTAAATTATTCATGGCCATACTGACTTCACTCTTCTTCTCCAGTTTGTTGTTTTCCATCTGCCTATGCTTTTATTATTTTGTGAAAATTGTGCAGTGCAACCACTCATTCTTCCAAAAGCTAAAGAGGAGGATTACAAAGATAATCCCCTGGCTTCTTGTAGGATCTCTCATTGTATCGTTTGTCATTGGTATACCTTCCTACTGGGACCTTTACAGAGATCAATCTGTGGTCACTACTTTATCAGGAAATGTAACGTATTCACTTCATTTTAAATATGAAAGTGGATGTAATTGTATTTTTTTACTATACAGAGTGTTGTCCTCAGTAGCTTTGACTATATTCTTCATACTAACCATTAGCATTATCACTTCTCTTTATAAACACATGACTAGAGTACAGAAGAACTCTGATGGCACCTGCAATATAAACATTAGTACTCATCGAGCTGCTGCCAAAACACTTACCTCACTTTTACTCCTCTATATCTATTTTATGGTGGCTTTGAGTTGTATCTTCGATGTGACAGAGCTAGGTGGCACTTTAATCTACTCTATATGCTTGTTGATGGTAGCAAGCTTCCCATCGCTGAATTCTCTTATTCTGATTATGGGAAATTCCAAACTCAAGATATCTTTGAAAAAGTTACTTTTTATCAATTACCGTAAAAATTCGAATGTTTTTTTATCACAATAAGCTTTGAACAGTTTAAATTTACTTATGACTATTACCGTATAATTTGTATTTAGCTTGATCTGTTATTAGCTATATAATATGTGTTTTTATATAAATTAGCGCTTTTGTCTAATTGTTATAACATATAACTATTTTTTCTGTGTATGTTTATATTATTATACAATACATTATCATACAAATATGTATAATGCAAACTTACTCTTTCATAACAAAACATAGCATTGTATGAAAGGAAAGATGCCAAATAACACTGTTTACAACAGTAACCTAAATTCTAAGACTTATTCTGGGAACTCTGCCAGCTCAATAGTAATTTATAAGTGACAAATTAAACAGTTGGCAGAATAAATCTGGGAATCTTGCTATCTGCGGTAAACAATGTAGTTTTGTATCTCTCCTTTCATATAATTGGTGGTTTTGTCATCCTCACAGCGCATGTTGTGGTGATACTGTGTTTTTTGGACTATGTGAATTGTGGCTGAGAACGCTCACATTTGTATACAGAAAGAATGTTCTGTATTTCACTATTATCATTAAAGCTAGATGGGAGCATTGAATCAAACCCATTATTTTGAGACTGCCAGAACCCTACGTAAAAATACTTCTTTAGTTATGTAAATGTTGACCTATTCATCATTTTCCAGGGATTGCTTAATTCACAAAGACATACACTGATAGGTAATTTCATATAACCAAAACCTCTCATTTATATTATGTTTATATATTTGTTGCCAACTTTATTAGGGGGAGAACCGCAGACAGTTTTTTTTTCTTTCAAAAACAAGCCTTTTCTTATGCGTTACAATAGTATTGAACATAGAAAATGCATTATTATATGTAGTTACAATACAATTATGCTATAAAACATTTGCTATTATGCTTCTGGCCTGAAAGAGTATGAATTATTTCTAATAAATTATTACATATATACATACAAACATTGCTCTGTCATTCTATCCCAAACATCCATCAATTGTCCTCATGGGGGGAGTCTAAGGTTTTCTATTGGGGCAAGTTAACTGTCTACTTTGTTATGTTCTTATTTCGCCCAGGGGAAAAAAAGAGAGTCTACAGGAGGGAAGATTGGCATTGAATTTGGTTAATGACTTTCTTCCAACTAATTATATCTTCGTTTCTCCACTGCCTAGCCATACATACCTTAGCCGCAAGAAGGGCATGAACAATTAGAATCTTTTGTTTTAACTGAAATGTATCTAAACCCAAATGAAACAGGAACGTCCAATTAAGTTGAGATTGGAAAAAGTATCCGAATAAATGCAAAATATTATTTTTGAGATAAAGTAGCTGGAGACACTCCCACCATATGTAAGCAAAGGTTCCAATATGGGTGGAACATCGCCAGCGCCTCTCTCAATTTGTACAGCTGGTTTTCTTAAGTGTGCTTGGAACTAGGTACCAGCGGTATACAATCTTAATATAAAGCTCTATCAGATTTATTGAGTGGACGTGTTTTTTCGTCAGCATGAAGGCTTGCCGCCATTGTTCCAACCCTATCTCTATATTAAGATCAGTTTCCCATCTAACAATCGGTAAGCTGCAGCGGAAGTTGCCTACGCGAATCGCGTAGACGTCTACCCGCTGCCCGGACAACACACTGGGGAGTCAGAAGCACCGGTAAGTTTGGGTGTGAAAAATATTCAGGTGAGTCTAAATGGATTTAGCAAAGTACAGGAGGCAAGCTTATTTGAAAGGCAGAGAAATGCTAGAACCTAATCTAAAACTAGATGGTCAAAGGTTTAGATGTAATGTAAGGAAGTTCTACTTTACTGAGAGAGAGAGACAGAACAGTTTCCCAGCAGAAGTCGCGGAGGCTAATAAAGTAAGGGAACATGCGTGGGATAGGCATAAAGATATCCTGACTTTGGCACCAGACCAGGGACTGATTGAGGTTTGAGAACTTAAAAAAATGGGCAGAACAATGTAGCATTTAGGAACTATACACAGAACCTAAGAATACGGAAGATGAGAACAAATATGAAGCTAAGCTTAAGCAGGCAAAATGCATTATTAGATGCACAAAAGCACATACAGAGGAGAAAATTGACGGGTTAATAAATGGTTGAAAAGCAGAGCCAGACTGGGGAAGAAAACCATCCCTGTCACTTTAAGGTGAGTGGGTACTAAATGACATACTTTTGTTAAAAAAGTGAGTTCTAGCAAAGCTGTTGACAGATTTATGTAACCAGTCATTTTTGACAGCAATAGGGCAAGAAGCTGAAAATTGTTTTACCACCTGGCACATGGCAGAGAAAACTTTGCCAACTACAGACTAGTAAGTCTTATAGTTGCAGTTGCGAAATCAATGGAAACCATGCTAAAGAAAAAGGATTGCTAAATATATAATGATAAATGGTTTGCTTATCTTATCTTATCAAACTAACTTGATTTATTTTTTGACTGGATAAATAAAATAATACACCAGGGAGGAGCAGTAGATATCACCTAGCTATATTTCAGTTCTCTTCATGGAGACATCATAAATCAGTGTTTAGGTTTGGATGTTCAAATAATTAAAAAGATAAGGCAATGGTTGAATGACATGAGACAGAAGGTTATAGTTGATTAGTTTTTATTAAAATAAAAGTCTTTTTTAATGAAGACTTGTATTAAAAAATGGCCGGGTATCGTTCTATTTGCTTTCATTTATTTTGTTCGGGATACCACTGTGTTTCTCGAGATCTGGATGAATTCAAGAATTATGCAAAATGTGTTAGAAATGTAGCAACTGCTGTTTAATATTGATGAATGTAAAATAATGCCTCCGAGACCAAATACAGCATTGGGGGTACCATCGAAAACAGAAGAGAAGATCTGTATCCTTCTGAATCAAGGTGAACAAAAGGCATACTGTCCAGGACTTCTGCACGGCAGTACATGCTTATATAAGATATGTTGACCACTTGACCCACATCTTTACATATGCATAACTCAACAATCCAGAGCTCAGTTACCGTGCTTACTGAGATTTTCCTGAATATACAAACCTACCATGATTTCAGTCGCTGCTTGGATACATAATCCCAAAGCAACCAAAAATCATATTCTTCATTTGCACACTATTGAAATTATGCCATCATGCAAATATATGTGGTCATCATACTCATTTTACCCTTTGCCCTGATTTGTGTGGAGTTTAAAGGTTCAAATACACAATACAATTTCACATTATGCCATTCAAGGCTTTATAGTGACATGATACTATTAACACCTTATGGATTAGTAATAGAAAATTTGATTTCACAACAATCATTATTTTCAATTAAAAATCACTGATTGTCTAAACCTACACAGTGACATCATATTTACATTAAAATAGCATTGTGTGTATATAATTTATTTATAATAGCAATGTTAATATGGTAATTATACTTTTAATTATTAGCTAGCTTTCATTTTCATTTTACAAAGTAAACAACGGTACCAGCATTGTAATGGCTATATTTAACCCTTACTTTTATGAAACATGGATTGTATTGTATTTCAATCACAAAGGGTGCATATCCCAAGGAATGTGACATACTGTAAAAGGCTTACTGTATAAACAGAGCTTGACAAAAGATATAGTACAATCTTTCGTTTACTATTGCGTCTCCTTCGCCTAGTCTGTCAAGCTACTAGGATACAAAGCTGTTAAAAAACATATAAAAAGAAACATGAAAAGGATAATAAGAGCAAACCAAATAAACATAAATAAACATATCTCTTTCAGATTTAATACAATATGTCTACAGTACGTTTCTCTTCATCTTCTCAGGAGCCACCATCCACCAACTCCCTGACCATACTGTGTCTTGTAACAGGAACATACTCCGTTAGAAAATACAAACTACCTGCTCTTGTTTACCTTCCAAATAAATGATCATCAGCACTTGAGAAAGGACATGTTATGAGCACCATGAGGACCCACATAGTCCATACCTTTGAACCTATTGACTGCCATATGCAAGCTCTTTTTAAGAACCCTGTGGCTGACATCATTCATCTGGCATGAATGGAAACAATCTCCTACTTAATAAATCAGTCTATACGGGGCTTGTGCAAGGTTTTTTGTCACATTAGGCAAGAACCTCATTTTGCTGCTCCATTGGCTCCGACCCTTGGGGCAGAGTCACGTGAGAGCATTATACACATACATTATTACTTGCCTGCATTACAGGCATAGATTATAGTTCACACACTAAATAGTGATAAGAGGTGGGCAATGAAAAAAATGAGTTACCCAACACCTAGGTTCCATCCACAGGACTTGCCCCAGCACCTTTAATGGACACCTAAGGACTTGCCCCACAAACCAGATTGCACACAGACACAGGACATGGCCAGATTGCATCAACGGGATTTGCTGGAGCACCTAGATTATACACAGACACAGGACTTGCCCAGATTGCACCCACAGGATTTACCCAGCACTGAGATCGCACCCACTGTGATCTCCTCTCAGAGTCTGGGGTGTCCTTTCAGTCAGGGCTCCTCTCAGTCAGGGCTCGTTAGTCAAGGCTTCTCTCAGTCTGGCTCATGCACACCCTTTATTCATTCTATACCCTTTAGGCCCAAAACAGTAACAGTAAGAGATAGATTGCCAAAATGCACACATATACTCTACCCATACAAATGCCTGCCCATAAACACACACGCCTGCCAATACACACGTACATACACACAGGCATTCACAATTGCCCCATCACCTTCCTCTTTCTCTTTACCTCTCCTCCTCTTTTCTTCTCACCCTTTTCCCCTATCTCTCCACACTGGGATTCTCTGGGGATACAACAGGGAAAACAAGAACCACACATAAACTCCCTCCCAAAATGCAGGATCCCAAAATCTGTCTGAGCTCCACAGTCTTTAGAGTCTCTGGTACTTTGGCTTCCGTGACACACCTCATCTAATCTGCCCAGTTTTCCTGATGGAAAGACTCAGACTTTAATCAGTCATTGGTCTCATGTTACATTCAGGATAGCTTTTGCCTATCCCCTGCATGGTTACTTTCCCTTACTGTGTTAGCCTCTACAACGTCTGATGGGAGGTGGTTCCATTTAAGTACTACCCCTCCGTAAAGAAAAACGTCCTTATATTACATCTAAACCTCTGACCCCTTTAGTTTTATTCAAAATACATTTATTTGCACGAGTTTTACATTTGCACAAGAAGCACTTAATCTGTTGTTTTTTGGCTCTTTCACTTATTCCATTCACAGTTTGTTTCTATCTGTATTACACACGTACATCTGCCTGTGCCAGTGTTTAAGAAGGCAATAACTGAGAGGGTGGAAGATATGTAGGGCAGCCTCCCAGCAGATATGGTAGAGGTGAGGTGAAAACTGAATGGATTTATGGCATGAGAGGAAACCAAAGTCTGAGTCTTTACATGAGCAGACTAGATGCGCTAAATGGTTCTTATCTATTGTCAAATTCAGTGTTTCTCTTTGTTAATGTTACATTTGTGGTTTAAAATGTTATTTTCATATTAAGTGTACTCTCCCCATACATTTAATTTGTTTACCATTTACATAAAAGTCCCGGTGATATATATATGTCTTACTATGCTTTCAACCAATAGTTATTTGTGTATTTATGAGTTGTAGTCAAAAGTTGTTTTTCTCATCAGGTATACGTAGTTACAGTGGAAACGTGAAAATCTTGTTTATTTACACATGTAAAATATTAAAATCATGTGTATTTTACCTAAATTTCCTTAGTAAATAAGTCATGTGACACATTTGTTGAAAGTTCACAAAACTAAGATAAAGTGAAGGAAAAAATTATTTGATCCCCTGCTGATTTTGTACGTTTGCCCACTGACAAATACATGATCAGTCTATAATTTAAATGGTAGGTTTATGTGAACAGTGAGAGACAGAATAACAAAAAAAATCCAGAATAACGCATTTCAATTAAGTATAGTTCTAAAGTGGTAATTTGAGGTTTTGTGCTACTCTAGGCCTGACTAAACTCACGTGCCCAATAATCTTAATTTGCCTGGCGATGCCACACATCTTCCTGCTTATGATCCACCCTTGCTGTGTTAACCCTACCTCTTTTTGGTCCCACCCATCCTGTTTAGGCTCCACCTTTTCCCGTTTGAGCGCCACCTCTTCCTCTCTGTAAATTCAACAATTTTGACCAAGATTAGTCATCTATGGCAACTATACTAAAAGATCACAAAAACGAATTCACACACCATACATACAGGACAGGACAACGCATCGTACTTACCAACACATCCAGTCTTTTATACTAAATCGCCTCCTAGCATAATGGGAACTATAGTCCACAGTAGCTGGAGTGTCAAAGGTAGCCATTAGGGTCACCACCTTTTCTTAAAAAAAAATACTGACTATAGTCATGTTTCATGATTAGTCTACAGTAACTGAGCCAAAAGGGGCACTCAACAGAGTTCCCCCCTAATATTGAGCTGCAGATAACACGTGTAAGGAACTCAATTCATGCCTGTTTAGAGTGTAAAACATACATAGTTTAAACTTAATCCAGCTTGTGCATAACATCCTTCTGCCATCTTTTTATTTTTTTTTTTACAAATAACCTTTCCATCCTTGTGCCCAAACAGCTTAATAGTGCCATCTTTGTGCCCAAACAGCTTGTCTCTGCCATCGTTGTCCCCAAACAGTTTAACAATGCCAACTTTGTCCCCATATTCCCAGTGCCAACTTTGTCCCCAAACAGCTTGCCAGCTTGCCTGCCTGAAAACTTCTTGTTTTAACTGTGTCTCATTCCTTCCACGGCTCCATAACAGTAACTTGCTAGTGGTTACAATGCCCCTCACCATTAAAAAAAATTGAAAGAATCTTTGTGGGCAGTGCCACTCACAAACATTATTGAACAGGCATGCTTAATTCCTCTTAAGCAGGTTGCACCTACCCACCCAAAGAATTCGAGCCCATCTGCTCAATAATTTTTGTGGGCAGTCGCTCAATAATCTTTGTGGGCAGCACCGCACATGAAAATTATTGAGCTGGCCAGTTCAATTCTTCTAGTGGATGGGAGCATCCGAACGGGCAGATTGAGGCAATTTTTATGCCTCCCCCTGTAAAGTGCCGCCCCAGACATAGTTAAATTGAAAAAAGTAGGTGAAAGAGCACTTTCTTGCTGTGGAGGGCCAGTTCCTAAGAAGCGATCCCTTCTGCAAATAACATCTGAGCCCCCACCCTAAGCCATTTGCCACAGAGCTGGCCCCTTTTGCTGATTTTATGTGTGACTACAAAAACACCCCCTCTCACTGCCTCTCTCACCCCTTTACTTTACCCACAGCTTTCACTCTGCATCCTGGCATTTACTACAAAACATCAGGTTACACGGCCCCGCTGCCTCTCTGGGTCAGTTCAAAACTCTTCACAAAAGGGTTGGCTCTTTCTGAAAAATTTCCAAGTGCACCAGAGCAGGCAAAAAAGTTTGTCCATCAGTAATAGAACATTGAAAGCTCTCAAACCCAAGGATAATTTTATATGCTTTACTTTCTTGTGCATTTTAAAATAATAAAAACAAACAAATACAATTTGTATTATTTATTTACTATTGTGCATATTTACAAATTGTTTTTTTTACACATTGTTTATGTATAGGCCAGCGTGAGAAGGTGCCAAGGGAAACCACCTTATTTGTATCTGTCAAACACAAACAATGAAAGGAAATTGAGAAGAATACTGTTGACTTGCAAATATCATCTTGCAGCCATATTGGCTATCCCAGCCATAGTAAAAGTAGAGGATTTAGTGCTTTGACATTCCCTAAAATAGGGGTGAATATGTTAAAAGTAGAAGAGGTTTCAGTATTCACATCAAAACAAGACGACATGGCAGGGTATGAATTGTTCATTCCTTCACCGCTTTTAACGGAATTGTCAATTTTTCTGTTTAGGGCATTATTTACATTACTTTTAAGAAAAAAATGTATTCAGTCAATGATTAATGTTGTTTGTTTATTTTAACAGAAAGTGTTGATTTCATGGATTTATTGGACAACTGGATATCACAGACAGCAATGATAATATGAAGGATACAGCTATAGCATTAAGAAAAAAATTGTCTAACTTCTAAATCTTTTTTGGAACTTACTTGAATACTTAACAACTGGCGACAGTGACCAGAGATTATAGTAGGTTTCAGTGGTTTATCCAATTTCACTATATGTAGAACTTTATTGTTTTTATCTTTGTATAACGGAAAATTGAGGAATTATTGACGCTTTTATTTGCAATGGCTGGACTAAATCCTATTGTTTTCTTGGTTCTGCATGCAATATTTTTTGTGACAGGTTTAACTGCAAATAACTTTATTCTGCTGGTACACTTTTTGGACTGGTTAAAGACCCACGAAATCAATCCTTGCGATCTCATTATCAACAGCATTGGGATTTCAAACATCTTCTTCCAGGGAATAGTGGCAGTCAATGAATATTGCTTCTATTTGTTCAGAGTATTCTATGCCCAAGATTGGATACTCAAATCATTTATAACTATCATGGCTTCTCTTACATTCTCTAGCCTCTGGTGCTGCACTTGTTTGTGTTTTTACTACTTTGTAAAGATAATAAACCTCAAGGGGAACTTTTTCTACAGGCTGAAAACAAACATTCAAAAAATGGTACCATGGCTTCTTGTAGGATCTATTCTAATATCTCTGGCTGCTGGACTGCCAACATATTGGGACCTGACCTTAGACCATTCTGCTTCCATTTATGCCAACATGTCAATGAATAAAACATCAGCAGTTGGTCTCAATATTAAAAGCAAATGTGAATGTCTCTTTCATATATATATGGGTCTGTCATCTGTGGCTTTCACTATCATCTCTTTTACTGTTGTGGCCATCCTCACTTCACTCTTTAAGCACATGAAAAGGATGAGAAGTAACAATGAAGGACCTGGTGGTATAAAAATAACATCTCACTTAGCAGCGGCAAAAACAGTTACTTCTCTTCTGATACTTTATTTAACATTCTATGGTGCTCTTAATGTAATATTCAATGAACCGACAGCACCAGGCACCATGTTTTTTTCACTTTGTTTTGTAGTGGTTTCAAGCTTTCCCACAGTAAATGCCATAATTTTAATCACAGGCAACAGAAAACTGGCCAATGTTTTGAAAGAAATATTGGGCATAAAATCCAGCAATACAAATGAAGTGACTACTACTAGTTGACACATCTCAGTCAGTCTTAAGTTTTTAACTATTCTAGATGGCTAGGCAGTTGAGTCTGTGAAGTGTTTGTACTATTTTGTTGCGTCAGTAGTCTTGGATGATCTCTCTCTTCTAGAGTCAAATTCTATATTCAAATTCTATAGTTCACATATTACTGGTTGTTTTTTCTTTAGTTTATCATACACTATTTTAATATTTGCCAGTATCAGGTTTCTAATATTATGTTCTCTGTTTGTCCTCCCACATATCCTGGATGTATATGTACTTTAAAGTGGGGGTGCGGCCTATATTCGGTGATTAGCGAAGGGATGCACAGTTCTTGTCGCCCGACGCCCGGGACATGCAGTTCCCGGCGCCGGGCAGGTGTTATTTTTCTCTTTTTCATTTATCCCTGCAGTGCTGCAGGGGGCCTGGATCCTCCTCTGCCGGCACTTCCACCGGGGCTTCTATGGTGGCGCACCGGCATGACATAACCTTCCAGCACCTCTAGGGAGCATAAAGCATATCTGGGGGGGGTAGGTGGGCATGTGGGCATTTCTAGGAGGCATAAAGCATATCTGGGGTGTCAGAGTGGCATATCTAGGGGACATAAAGCATATTAGGCGCAGAGTGGCATATTTGGGGGCAGAGTGGCATATCAGGGATTATAAAGCATATCTGGGGCACAGAGTGGCATATCAGGGGCTAGAGGGGCACATCTATAGCTAAGGTCCATTATGGATTAAGGGGGGGACCTTAAAATGGCTATTGGCTTTCTGTTTGTATATAACATATGCTGACAAACTGTGTAATAGATACCAAAAATGTTAAAATACATGTATTCCTGTTCATGAGATAAAATACTGTTTTACGATTCCATTTATGTATTTTTCTTTAAAAATATTTTTTTCTTTAAAATAGCACCATGGGTGCGACCCATATTCAGGTGCGACCTATATTCAGGTGCGGCCTATATTCGAGCCAATACGGTATATATGTACTTTTCATGAGCTCAAATATGATGGTGCTCTGATGTAATTTAAGGCCACTTGTTTTACCTGAGTGATTCAGTCTGATGGCCAGTGATTGTGAGAAGGTGCTATTCTTAATCCACGCCAGTAAATATTAATCTACGCTTGCTTTCTTTCTTGAGATGACAAATAATTTTGATTGAGGATAATCAAAATGATTTGAGGAAAGTGCCCCGGGAGATAACTTACTGAGAAAGCATAATATTGAAAGAGAAGCAAAATAAATGAATTTTACTTAAGGATTTTAAGTATTCTTCTTACTTAATCTTAAGGATTTAAGAATTATTACTGAACATGGATTAATCATTAATTTAAAACAAAACCTTGACCATTCTGTTGGATGTTTTCTACAGATAATTTCATTAATTAATTATGTTATTTTGGTTTTGCACTATATTTTTCTGTTTGTACTAATGGGAATTTCATTTTGAAAAAGATTATAAGGCTTGATGATACAAACCAAATTCACTTTGTTTTCTTTAACATCTTCTTCCAAGCAACAGTTGTTATCAATGAGTTTGTATATATCTCTGTAAAGAATTGTACATTAAAGATTTAGTAAAATCAGTTGGAATAAACTGGAAGATTTAAAATGAATTCCCCCTTCCTTGCTTGCTAATGACTCTCTCAATGATACAATCTCACTCAATTCATATTCAAGAGAAAAGACACTCTCTTTGAGTAGCTTTTGCTATATTTTCCTTGTTGTCATTGGCTATACCTATATTCTGGGGCCGCATGAGAACAGCTGTATAGTTGAAGAGAGGGCTTTAACTATACAATCTTTGGTCTCTTTGTAATATACCACATGTATGTCTTAAATGTTCCATCACTGACTGCATTAATCCTGATATGAGGAATACAAAAGTTAAGTGGGCACCCAAGAAACGAGTGACCACCTGTGACATCTGTGAAGAAGGCAGCAAAGAACTAAACTTGAGGGTCACATAGATTAGTTTATGTAATATAAATTTTATAATAATTATGAAAATAATCTAAACTTTACAGGTACCCGTTGTGGAAATATATCTTTATTTCTGTGTGTCAGAATGGATTCCATTCTAGTTAGAAGTTGTGATATCATGAACCACATTTACTTCAAAGCATGTATGCACAGTATATGTATGAAATGTAGGTAATTTTTTTTTTAATTATTATTTTTTATTTTAATAATCTTTATAATTTAACAATTATAATTTATAAAAACACATACACATGAATATTCTATAGTATTATAATACTGACTTTTACATGAAGCCTATGTATAAGACATACAAAAAACAAATCCACACTGTCCGGAGGGAGGCAGGGAGAGGGGAGAGGGAGGAATTCACAGCTTGATCTTCACACTTTGAAAATAGTACTTTATAGCGCTGGGCGCCATTAAGAGAAATGATCAATTTTCTTAGCCCATTTGTTCCAAATATCAAAAAGTTTTGCGGAATTAAGATAGGAACAACTAAGATCTCTCTCCATTCTAATTTGTGCAAAAATCTGGTTTTTAGCTGGTTCCCAAGGGACTGAGTTGGGTTTCTTCCAATCACGGGCTATTATGACTTTAAATGCTACAAAACAGTGAGTAATTAATTTCGGTGTCATATAACAATTATTTCCATCAACTAACTTTACAATATGTTTAGCTGCATTCTGTATTCTTAATTTATTGGTAAGCATTTTATCTGTCTTGTTCTCCCTACAGTAGAATCTCAGTTTTATTTTTTTCATATTCTGAGCTATCTTTTCCGTTAACTGTTGATCTATTTGAGTTTGAATCTCTAAGATTTTCCCTGACAAGTCTGGTGTGGGAGCTTTTTTGTTTTCGATCAATGTTTTTTTGAGATGTATATTTAGCAGGGATAGATCTAAACCCTTCCTTTTTGGTTTTCTTTGTTCATTTGAATTAAATATCCTCTAATTACTGCTTTATACGTACATACGTACTTTGATTTATATGATATTTGGAGAAGTGTTAATCCTATGGATTAATATGGTCTGGGGAAATGCTGAAGCTGTAATTAATATTGATAATATCAAAATCATAGATAATACTTGAATCCTGATGTTTAAAAAAAATGCTCTGAAAAATACCCCTCGTCTTATAATCGAGGTTGTCTTCTACTCAGACCTCAAATAGGGCCAGGCTGCTTACCGGTGCTTTGGCTGCACAGTGTACGAGCAGCGTCTCTTGTACCGGCCAGGAGAACAGGAACCCAGTGGATTCCTCTGGAGGTGGGACAAGAGAAGTTGCAGAAGGAAGAAGCCGGGCCCCTGCAGAAGTCTGCGAGTGAGAGATCTGCAGTTCAGGTAAGGGGTGGGGAAGGGTTTATTAGCAAGTATGCGTGATTAAGGGAATTAATAAGTATTTAAATGTTTGTGAATGAGTGTGTGTGATAGCATGGATTTGTAAGGGGGGGTAGTTTGGCATAGGGGACTGTAATCACACTCCTATCATGCCCAGGTTCCAGAATGTACTGGCTTCAGACCCAGTGCCATCATAGACCCCAAGTAGCTTGCCAGTGCATATTTGACCCCAGACAGCTTTTTCATGCCATCTTAGTCCCCAAACAGGATTTATGTGCCATCTACCTTCCCAAACAGCTTATCAGTGCCCCAAATAGGTTGTATGTGCCATATTTGTCCCCAATCTGCTTGTCAGTACCCCCAAACAGCCTGTCCGTACCATATTTGCCCCCAAACAGCCTGTCTGTGCCTTCTTTGCCACCAGAAAAGAGGAGTAGGTGGGAATGTCAGGGTGGTGTGTGGGGGGACTTGTATTAAGAATGAAACTGGGTTACTAATTAATAATACATTCTGCTTATGCTAAAGATGTCAAAGAAGGATCATCTAAACACTATATTAGATTCAAATAAAATATGCAAGGATGTTAACATAACTGTGTTTGCCCATTTTCTTTATTGTAATTTTGTGTATTAACTGAAACATGTTGAGAAAGAAAATTGGTTTTAATGTTTTTGTTAAAAAAAAGGGAACAAGAGCAACCACAGTGCAAGCTGATTTGTTTTTTGTAAATGGGAACTTGCAAATCATTACTTATTGTTATGTTATGTAGCTCCAAAAATTGCAGGTTTGTTTTGCATTAAAATGTCAGGTGTGTTTTAAAATATCAGGAATAATACTCTCTAATGGTTTCCTTTCAATGTCTGAAAAATGAATCTACCAACTACTGGATTGGAGCAGTTCCCCAAGGGTCTCAACAGGGTTTTTTCACTACCCTCTCCAGCTCAATCTAACTGTTGAGCTGTGCCTAAGGTTCCACACACATCCTTACTACTTAGATACTATGATCTATCATCATGGTATGTTGATGTAGGTTTAGAAATTACAAAATCTGCTGCATTTTCTCCCCAGGATATTTAAGGTATAACTAAAGATTTTTCCATTGTCAGAGAGTGGGTGAGGGAACGACACACCTCATGCAGTATCTAAGCCTCTGCCTTACTTTATCATATATCAAATATTATTTGCTTTTGTAAAGAGGGAATAGGTTGGATGATTATGTGTCCATTTTGGTCAAAGACATGTATACAAAAGAAACAAGTAGGGCAGAAGTTATTGTATCTCAGCCTTGTTTTGAATGTATTTCATTTATATCCCTGTCTATATAGAATGGGGTGGATTGATACCTCGAATGAAAGCCACCATCTTAAAGATGCCATCATGCAGTCATTCTGTTATCAATAAAAAGTGAAACTGTTTATTCACCAAACATAGTGATGAATTATGAAGGGCCAGTCCAACAGGTTTAGTTCTATTGATGTATACATTATACATGACCAGCTTGGCTTTTCTTCCTGGTGAAACTAGATGCAGTTGGCTCCTTACAGTGCATTCTTAAGTCTATGACATGACATGTTTATTTTACTGCTACTCCCTGGAGATACTTAAGCACAAACGTGGGGACTCTCTGGGTGCACTGATTACTCTGGTCATTTTCTTCTTTCTCTGGGCAAGTGAGTGGCATTTTCATTATGCCCACTCCCTCTAGAATGTCCCTCCTACCTCCACCATCTAGAGGCCGTTTGGAGCTAGCTCCACCACTATACATGGCTTTCACACCTGGACGTGTGGGTAGCCCCTTCCTTTTTACAAAGCCGCTTCCCACATGGGGGAGAGCTGCAGGTAAAATACCCTAGGACATTTCCAGGTACACCTAGGATGTACAACAAACTACAGGGCCGCCATTAGGGTATAACTATTTCAGTTGTAAGAAGCCTGGCTCTCCTTGGGGCCCAGCTTTCCTAGGGGGCCTTCTCGGTCCTCTGTTTTTTCTAAAATAAAAAAAAGCTTAGTGGCAACTCCATCAAGCTTGTGATCCCAATACTACAGGACCACCAATTAGAGGGGACCTGAGGAGGAGCCCTTCCTGGCAGGGGCAGTGCTAGTCTTTCACTTGCAGGACTGGACGTGATTTTCGTGTGACTGCTGCCCTGGAACTGGATGTGGTTTTACGGACATGATGAGTGCCAACAAGGTGATTGAAAAATGCTGCAAATAAGGTTAGTTAAGGTGCATTCTGAATTTTATTTTTTACAATTTGTAATAAGACCCCAGTGCCATTTTAGTGCCCCAGACTGTATGTGCTATCTTTGCCACGAAAAAGCTTGTCAGTACCCCCAAACAGCACATAAATAATTTGCCGTAATAAACAGAGATCATATTATACATCAGGAGCGTCCACCATGCAGCCCGCGGGCCAAATGCAAGATCTGCAGTGCAGGTAAGAGGGTGGGTTGGATGCGTGATTGAGGGAAAGAATCTGTGAATGAATGAGTATATGAATGAGTGTATGTGTGATAGCATGGATGTGTAAGTGGGGGGCATGGCACAGTGAGTCTGTCAGTGACCTCATACTGCTGGCAGGTTTCACCATATATTGGCTGACTTGGAATGATAGGAGTGTGATTGCTAACAGCAATCACAGTCCTATCATGCCCAGGTTCCTGCATTTATTTGTTGCCTGGGCATGATAGGAGTGTGAATGCTATCAGCAATTATATATATATATATATTAATATTGTTATTGTATTTTATTGTTCAATGTTGGTGTGATAACACCACACTTTTATTAAAAGTAAGTAACACACCAAAATTGGACAAAAATACAATAACAATATCAATTATTGTGCACGGAGGGGCGTGCGCGGCGACAGGGCATGCATACCGCACAGTGACAGCTCGACCAAGCTGCCGCGGCGTGCCTGCGGCGATCGGGCGGATCTGTGATAATCACCCGATCGCCCATTACCGCTTCTGCCTGTGTGGCACCTTCGCGCCGCTCGTAGAGCTTGTTGTTATGTTGGCGATGTTGCCATCACGACAGCACCCATCGGTTTTTCTGTTTTCCCCACCTCTAGTACTATTTAAACCCCCTTTGCCCTGTGCTTAGTGCCCGTGCAAAGAGTCTTTATCACTCTGGGTGTGTGTTTGTGTTACATTTGTGACTCCTGTTCCTACGCTACCTGATTTCCGTGTACCAGACCTCGGCTATTGTTCCTGACAATCGCTCCTACGCTGCCTGCCCCGACCTCGGCTTTGTTTACTTATTCTGAACCTGCGCTGCCTGCCCCGACCTCGGCTTTGTTTACTTATTCTGAACCTGCGCTGCCTGCCCAAACCTCGGCTTTGTTTACTGATTCTGAACCTGTGCTGCCTGCCCCGACCTCGGATTGTTTAGTTCTTGTGCCTCTGTCTCTGGTCCTGATTTGTCCTGTTACCTTGGAGTACGTACCATTCATCTGCGTGTACGCCACCACTCCTGCTTAGTTGGTCCATTATCCTGTGGTGCCTAGGCCTGCATAACAAGAGGCATTGTAAAGGATTTTGTGTCATTTACTTTATTTCAATCTGCATGTGTTATTAAAGGCCTTTTTTTTTCTCTCAGTGAAAAATAAGTGCAGTCCCCGAACATATACATTTCTGATGAAGTGGCCCACTGCAGAAAAAACTTGGACACCCCTGTTATACATACACTCCTGTCTGTGTGTCTGATTTCTCTCGGGCCGCTCGATAAAGATATCTACATAATTTGGAAGTACTCGGAAATTCTCCGTCAGTATGCAAACACAATTTTTTTTATTTTCCATGAAGCTACATCCCTTTTACTTACATTTACCTCACCACATTAATCATTGTTAGCAAGAACGGGATTCAGGAAATCTGTGGCACCTTGCCATAGTGAGCAGATGACATGTGGTGCAGCCATGTCATTTTTACGTAAGAGATAATTGTTTAGTTATTGATTTATTTTCTGATGAAAATCTTGCATACCAGAGGTTTTTGAAAAGAAATGTAAACTATTACCGTCCAGTTAGTGATTTTACCATCTCTTTCTCAACTAGGACAATTTTTCCCCTTCATACGGGTACACGTGTTTGTTGAAATTACCTGACGTGACCAGCAGATGGCAGTGAAACTCCGGACAGACCTACTTTACAAGGTCTTTCAATAACAGAAAGGAAAGCGTACACTTTGCCCTCTTCCCATAATGCTCTTGTAGACTTGCAGCAAAAAGACAAGGAGGAAGCAAAATGTCTACACGCAAAGTTGTCGAATTGTTCTATGATGTGGTCTCCCCTTATTCATGGCTTGGGTTTGAGGTGAGAAAGCAAATAAGCTTTGCTCTATGCAAGGAAATGTCACTTTGCACGTGAAGCTAAAAGCTCTACCAAACTGCTTTTACCCACATATAACCAAAACAGTGGATTTAAAGTTGAGTTAATGGCCTTTTTATGCCTTTTACTAAATGTTTGTGTTATTTTGATGTAACTTAAATATTGCTGACAACCTTTTTTGCACAGAAAGTAAATAATGCTTAACTATAAATGTATCCATAAATTTAAATTATTTTACTATATATAATACTTTGGTGTTAAAATTGCACTTTAATGCATATGATAGCTGTCAAGTTTAGGTCCTCTGGTAAATGCATGGGGGATTCTATAGACTTATTCCCAAATGTATTTGCCCATTTCCCCCCCTTCTAGCTGTTGGCAGCCAAACACATCCCATGTGATTTACTTACCCCCAGTCAGATCCAGCACTGGCCTTGGTAATGTTCTGGGTGGGGGGTCTATCATGGTCTCCTATTCATTTCAATTGGAGCACATTCCTGCTACTGATTGGCTGCTTCATGTGACACCTCGGGCCATAGAGGGGATAGTTTCCTCCTAAAGTATTATTGTTTGTATGTTAAATCAATAGATATGAAAGTAGTAACAATATGAAAGTACTTTCATATGCGATCATTGTTTAGGGGACCTGTAGTGTCACTTTAAAATGGATGTGTTTGAAATAATGATCATCAATAATATCAAATTCTCAGGGTTTTCCTGGACAGTGCTCCTCCAAAACAGACATTCTAGCATTCATTTATTTTTACCGCTTTTTTCCTGAACACATAGCTCAAATACGGGACCATCCGCTGGAATATCAGAAGCCCTACCAATTGGTAAAGTTGGCTGCGCACTTTCAGAGTATATTGCGGTGGAATTGTGATGCTGTAAGCACTTGTATAAGACATCACAGCATCAGTGCGATAGCCTCATGTTTCAGTTTCAAGTTCCATCATAATATGATGGCATCTGCTTGGTGTCACCCGTATGGTTATGTCATTTCTTCGCCATGCCTGTGTTGTGCATGCATAATGCCCATTTCACTGCAAATTTGGAATAGCGCATGTTCAAGTGCCAGTAGCAGGACAGTCTGACTGTCACACCAAAAACTAGATGTTTGAACAAAAAGGTTCCTCTTGTGTATAAATGTTTGTTGAGTTTATATATTTATATATATATTGCTGCCCCAAAAATTAAGTATAAACTAGAGATGTCTTCTGCACCCAACATTTTCTTTTACTTCATCCAAAAACCCTCATCACTTAACTGAATATGGTATTGATGCGTATTATAAATAAATACCTCCAATCATTGGAGATGGCCGGTACAAGACAATTTCAGTAAAAGTTGCTGGTTATTACCTCTTATTTCTGGGGGCAATAAGTGAGCAGGACAACATGGATCCCTAATTCTACTGCCAATACTGGGAAAATGGGGAGCTAGGCATAACACACATTGTTCACCCATAGCACGGAAGTTTTAATTTTCAAAAGAATGTAGTTAATACATTTATCTCTCATATTCTCATTCTCCTATTTCTGTTTATGATGTACAATTAAAAAAGATGACCACAAAGAACTAATATATTTTTAATTAAATATTCTTCAGTTGTGTTCTTTAGGATGGAGCTACTCAAATAATTTTATATCTGTGCACCGTTTTGTTTGGATATTCCACAGTATTGAGATATTCCATCATGGTTCCCAGCATGTTGATGTTCATTTTGCATCATTCTTGCTCCTTGTCTGTGTTACTTTGATCTCTCTCTTTTCCCATTATCTGTGTTTTGAATCAGATTTTGTGTCGCTATAAGAATATCTGGAATGTTGATGTTCGGCTGCGCCCTGGGTTCCTTGGGGGTATTATGCAGGCTTCTGGTAAGAAACTAACCATTAATGAAAACAATGGAGTTTAATCTGAACTGCTATGTTCCATAGGGGATACAGGTTACTATGGCAAGTAATGGCTGTTCCTGACTCAGTAGTCAGATTGTGATGATATCAATGGGTGAGCACTACTGTTTAATTTCCAAGTCAACTATTTGCCCCTGTGATCAGCAATAGACATGTGAATCTGGTCCAAAGTTTGTACAGTGGTCTTATCGCCATAGCAAACTATGCAATGGTCAAATCAGGAGAAACATTCAGTAGTTCACCATGGTAGTAACATCTTTATACCCAAATCACGTTTTATGCAAACCCTCTATGGAGTTTACCCACTATGCATTGTGTATGCATTTGAGTTGAAACATATTAACTCACCAGCTTCACTATGCCTTTTGAGGGCCAACCGTTATCATTTCATCCTGTTAGAACATCTGGGATGTCCCTGCATAATGCATAGTTGAGTTGTTGTGGATTTCAGTCCCACCTATTTAAAGTTAGCTATATAGTAGGAATGCTAAATAATACAGATAAAACAGTTATTGGTTAAAAGTTTTTTTTTTACAATTTGATCTGTTACATGTTTTTACATTTTAGAGAATTCATATAAGAATTATATCGAGAGATGTACCGTAATCATGTTTTTGAAACAGGTAACTCCGCACCTGCAATGGTCCCAAATAAAGGTGCTTACATGGTAAAGGATCTTAAGCGACTCGCTGAGTTTTATCAAGTCCCTCTAAATCAACCAAGTGATTTTTTCCATGTTGTAATTAAGAAAGGTCAGTAAATACTGTTTTTTACAAATTCCATTACTTCCTCTCATTTTTCTTTCACCGCGCAGTAAGTAAGATACAATATACTTTTTCACGCAAATCTTTTTTCTCTGCCTTAAAGCATAGGCCTCTCTTTCTTCCATTTCCTTAAAAGCCAAATTTTTAGTATCAGTATAGTTCATTTCCTTGGACTCTCCATACACGTTTCCATACTTATGCAGGCTAATTATGCTATGGCACTTTAGTGTGATAAAAAATGACTGATGAGGCAGCCATTTTAGTCAGGTAGCTGTTTATGGCAAAAAAAAATTGTATAATAGCTTTTTGTGTTTACTGGTACGGCTTAACCAAAGTGTTTCTCTCCGTCTCATACTTGCTGTCTTCACCAACGTTTTGCAGGCAGTCTTGCAGCCATGCGTTTCGTCACTGCTGTTAGCATTTCACATCCAGAATTTTTGGAGCCGGTGTCTCGAGAGCTGTGGATAAGAATCTGGTCTGAGGTATGTGTAGTTTTAAGAATGGGCTTCCTTCTATTTGTGCATATTCTTCCATGTCTGTCTGTACTACCGTCCTTTCCTTTTTGAATTCTTGCAGGATAAAGATATTACAGAACCAGCCAGTATACTAGAGGTAAGCACCATTTGTAAGAATGTCCAATGTATACCCCTCTTTTTTGTGTGCATACCACTCACAAATTGTTTTTCTTTAGGCTGCCAAAAAAGCGGGGATGCCAGAAAATGAAGCAACTAAGCTTCTTCAAATAATTTCACTGCCAGAAGTGAAGAACAAGCTCAAGGAAACCACTGATGAAGCTTTAAAGTATGGGGTGAGTAGGGATCCATGGGAGTCACATACAGTAAGGGAGACTGCAAAGAACAGCAAAGGTATTCCAGTAACTACCCTCATTATTACTGACCAAATGTTTTCAACATGAAAACCACAATTTTTTTTTGACAAAAAATAATGCTTTTTGTACTAAGGAACATAATTCCATGACTAATGAGGAATGTTTGTCACAAACAAAGGCTTTGATGACACCTCCAACGTGTTCTAGTGAAGTGGTTTCGATACGCTGAGACTAAAGGGCATGAGAATGGGTTGAGTACAGAGATTGCTGACAGACCAGCCAAGGTCAAGAAACCAATAGTCCAGGAACAACTTAGGCAAAGCACAACATGCTTGTCAGGCTAATCAGCTTCAGGATGTTGTGTAGCAGGAACCATGCGTGTAGAACACAAAACGACAAGTTTAGGGACCAAAGAACACAGAATACCAGAAATAAAGACAAAGGGATGCTGGAGCCAAGGATTCAAGTACAAGTACTGCTAGATCAGCACCATTAGGATCTGATAATCTTACAATGGAGTGTGAGAAAAGGGAGATAACAAGATGGCTGATGGGGCAAAGAGCTCTGACCTATGTTTTTAAAGGGCTACAGAAGGATCAATTCGGTGTGCATCCCAGCGGTAATGGAGCAAGCATATAACTCTTACGCCTGTCACACGCATGTTTACATTTTGTCGCTAGATAAGCCTTTGCCTTGTGTTTTCAATGTTATACATTTCTGCATCCCCACACATTCTGCTGCTGTCTCTTCACACACTCATTTTGATACTGATAATTATGTATATAATGTTTTTTCAATGTGATCTGTAAGAATCTTTTGCTTTAGTTACCACAAATATAGATAACGTACGTTTCTGATACAGGTAATTAAAAAAATGCTAAAGAGTTATCTGTTTACCTTCTCTTTATAACAGGTTTTTGGATTGCCAAGCATTGTAGCTCATATAGATGGCAAGCCACAAATGTACTTTGGATCAGATCGCTTTGAGCTTCTAGCGCACCAGTTAGGTCAGTGCAGTTGAACTTAAACATTTTCATGAAAAACAAATCTATGTATGAGTAGGCATGTGATCTACACCTCCCTTCTACAGGAGAGGCATTTGCACATTGTATTTTACTAATCTACCCATCCTGTTTTATTTATAGGGGAGAAATGGCTGGGGCCCGTGCCTTCAAAATCACGATTGTAAAGCAGAATAAAGAGAGTTGTGGAATATAATTATTTTTGTTTCAGCTCACATATTTCGATGCACTTTGCTGTAAAATTAGAACTATACTTTAATGCTAAATTCAGTTGATACCGTTTAAGGTCATCTAAGGAAGTTGTAAAGCATCATTCTTAATTATGGTTTCAAAACACCAACACACAATTTCCTATTATCTTTAATAAAGCACCATGACAATTAAAATATTTTGCAATTCTTTGCCACGTTTCTGTGTAGTGTTGTACCTTTTAAGGAGAACCCCCTATTATCTGCATTGATTTAGGGCTGAAACAACTAATCGATAATAATCGATAATGAAAATCGTTGTCAACGATTTTCATTATCGATTAATCGGATCGATTTTTATCGATTATAAAAAGAGGTTTTTTTCAGAGCAAATGCTCTGAAAAACTCCTCTCCTTATATAATCCGACCTCAAACAGAGATCGGATTATAACACCGGAATCCAGATCCCCCGTTAGGCTGCAGGAGACCGGGATTCTCCTCACTGTCGGCCGGTCTCTCTCCCCCTCCCATCTGCCTCCTCCCCCCTCCCATACATCACTCTGCCTCTCTACCCGGCTCCGTTACTGAAGGCACTTTCCCTGCAGCTTCATAGAAGCCTCAGTGTAAGTGAAGGTGAGTAACGGAGTCTGTCTGTGCGATGCAGACCCCCACCGGCTGACAGAGAATCATCCTCTCTGCATCGCAGAGACAGCCTCCGTTACTGCCCTTCACTTACACTGAGGCTTCTATGAAGCTGCAGTGAAAGTGCCTTCAGTAACGGAGCCGGGTAGAGAGGCAGAGCGGTGTATGGGAGGGGGGAGGAGTCAGAGGGGTGTATGGGAGCCACCCTCCAATACACCACTCTGCCTCTCTACCCGGCTCCCTGGTGTCTTGTCAGAAACGGAGGTTCACAGGAGGCAGAGTGGAGTATGGGAGGGGGGAGGAGGCAAAGTGATGTATGGGAGGGGGAGGAGGCAGAGTGGAGTATGGGAGGAGCCAGAGTGGAGTGTGGGGGAGGGGAGGAGCCAGAGTGGTGTATGGGAGGGGGAGGAGCCAGAGTGGTGTATGGGAGGAGGCAGAGTGGAGTATGGGAGGGGGAGGAGCCAAAGTGATGTATGGGAGGGGAGGAGGCAGAGTGGTATATGGGAGGGGGAGGAAGCAAAGTGATGTATGGGAGGGGAGGAGCCAAAGTGATGTATGGGCGGGGGAGGAGGCAGAGTGGTGTATGGGAGGGGGGAGGAGGCAGAGTGGAGTATGAGAGGGGGGAGGAGCCAGAGTGGTGTATGGGAGGAGGAGGAGCCAGAGTGGTGTATGGGAGGGGGAGGAGCCAGAGTGGTGTATGGGTGAGTTATAGTGGTGTATGGGGGTATTATGAATTTTTAGGGCATATAGGGGGTATAAGGCATATGGATATTAGGCATATCAGGGGGCATAAACATATCTGGGGGTAAAAGGTATATCAGGGGGCTCAGTGGCATATAGGGGGTATAAGACATATCGATATTAGGCATATCAGGGGGGCATAAAACAAATCTGGGGGTTAAAAGTATATCAGGGGGCTCAGTTGCATATCACTGGCATATAAGGAGTATAAGGCATATCAGGGGGCACAGTGGCATATCATGGGGCACAGTGGAATCTGGCATATAAGAGGTATAAGGCATATATGGGGGCAGAGTGGCAAGCTGGGGGTCAGATGTGCATAACTGGGGGCAGTTTGGTAAATAAAAAAATTTAAACAAGGCTTTTTTCTCAGTTTTTATTAAATATGAAAAATAGTTAACATATGAATTAATATTTACTAATAACTTTGTATTAAAACCTAGTTTGAGAAACACCGTGTTTGGGTTCTTGTAGCTTTTATTATTATGTCAGTAAAATAAGAAGGTGAATAGAGAGAGGGCATTGCAATAAAGAGATGAAAGTGTAAATTGTACGTTTTTTATTGCAATTTTTCTTCAATTTAAAATAATGTATTTTTTTATCCGATTAATCGACAAAATAATCGGCCAACTAATCGATTATTAAAATAATCGTTAGTTGCAGCCCTACATTGATTACATCACAGCTGTTGAAAGTTTTGGATGTCTACCCACTTCACTCAAAACTAAATGGAAACACACTGAAGTAAATTTAGGTTTTAAGAGAAATTTTATTTGATTGCAGTTTGATTGAGAGAAGATAATTGGGAGTGCTGGAAAGGAAAAGAGTCTGAATGAATTAATGTATTAAACCCTGCCCATCTTGAAGCAGAAACAGACAGATATGACAAGAGAAAATAACTTTGTGACATAATTGTTCACGTTACATATCCTCAATAGAGTGCAAGATATGATGTCATATCCTGGGTTTCAACAGCAAGGGTGGCAGCTGCAGAGGGGGCAAAGATAAATGAATTGCTGATCACAAAGTTGATAATTATTCTAGGGCTGCAACTAACGATTATTTTCATAGTTGGCCGATTATTTTTTAGATTAATTGGATAAAAAAAAATTTACCTTTTTTGTTTATTTAAAATAATGTAATGAACAAACTGGATGTTAAAAACAAACTTGCAATTCTTGTTTTTATTTCCCAACCTGCCCAGCCCCATTAATGCATATTTGAGCCCAGGCTTGCCACACTGCCTCCCAGATATGCGTTATACCCCCTGTATTCCACTCCGCCCTCCCCAGATATGCCTTATATCCCCTATATGCCTTTATATCCCCCTGATATGCCTTATACCCCCAGATATGCCACTCTGCCCCCCAGATATGCCCCTCTGCTCCCCAAATATGCCTTATATGCCACTGTGCCCCCCCTGATATGCCTTATAACACCCGATATGCCACTGCCTCCCTGATATGCCACTCTGCCCCCCCACCCCATGCTCCAGACTCCTTGGTGTCTAGTAGGGGCAGATGCGCGCAGACAACCTCTGCCACTGCTGGCCAGTACTTCTGCCTGGGCTTCTATGCTGGAGCACCGGGACATCATGTCACACTGGTGCCCCATCAAAGAAGCCCCGGCGGAAGGTCTTGTTACCAGTGGGATACCTCAGGGATCTGTACTTGGACCCATTCTCTTTAATATTTTCATTAGTGATATTGCAGATGGTGTTGATGGAAAGGTATGTTTATTTGCCGACGACACAAAAATTTGCAACAGGGTTGATGTTCCTGGAGGAAGAAGCCAAATGGCAAACGATCTAGGTAAGCTGGAAAAATGGTCAGAGCTGTGGCAATTGGCATTTAACGTGGATAAATGCAAAGTAATGCACCTGGGGCATAAAAACCCAAGGGCAGAGTATAGACTATTTGGTACTGTCCTAACCTCAACGTGTGAGGAAAGGGATTTAGGGGTAATTATTTCTGAGGATTTAAAGGTAGGTAGACAATGCAGTAGAGCAGCAGGTAATGCTAGCAGAATGCTTGGTTGTATAGGGAGAGGTATTAGCAGTAGGAAGAGGGAAGTGCTCATGCCGCTGTACAGATCACTGGTGAGACCTCACTTGGAGTATTGTGTACAGTACTGGAGACCATATCTCCAGAAGGATATAGATATGTTGGAGAAAGTGCAGAGAAGGGCTACTAAAATGGTTTATGGATTACAAAATAAAAACCTTACCAGGACAGGTTAAAGGATCTTAACCTATATAGCCTTGAAAAAAGACGGGACAGGGGGATATGATAGAAACATTTAAATACTTAAAGGGAATCAACAAAGTAAAGGAAGAAAGTTTATTTAAAAGAAGAAATAAAACCGCAACAAGAGGACACAAGCATAAACTAGAGGGGCAAAGGTTTAATGGTAACATCAGAAAATATTACTTTACGGAAAGGGTAGTGGACGCATGGAATAGCCTCCCAGTGGAAGTGGTAGATGTTAATACAGTAAAGTCATTTAAGCAAGCATGGGATAGGCATAATGCCAAGCTAGATATAGGATAAGGGCAAGTACTAAAGGAGAGTACTCAGAGGTTGGGCAGACTGGATGGGCCTTCTGGCTCTTATCTGCCGTCACTTTCTATGTTTCTATGTAAGTGGAGGACATGTGCATTTCAGTTTTTCAATTTGGAATTTTGGCATCTGGTCACCCTGCCCCAATGTCGTATTTGGGATATCTTTGAAGCCGACAAAGAATGAGAATGAGACACCACAGGGTATTTCAAATGGTGGTATTCTAAACCCTTTCCATGCACTTACTCTACTACCAGCCTTGTCAACATTTGTGGCAGTAATCTTAGTACACAAAGAAATTCTACCACATAATTTAACAAAGGCTTGTGGTAGTATTAGTACATGGGAAGTGTTAAATACCACAATTTACTTTTATGTAACTTTACTTTAGCTGTCCCAATTCAAATTACCACACATAATTTATATTAGGTAATGGGGAGTGCTGTAGGGGGGTGGGAAATGTATTTTTAAAATTTGGTATAGGGCAAGATATGATGGGATTTCTTTAAAACATAATTTGATATCAGGGCTCTGTGTGGTCCAGTGAAGTTCTTCCACACCAAACCCATCCAACCATGTCTTTATGGACCTTGCTTTGTGCACTGGGACACAATCATGCTGGAATGGAAAAGGGCTTTCCCAAAACTGTTCCCACAAAGTTGGAAGCATAGAATTGTCCAAAATGTCTTGGTATGCTGAAGCAATAAATTTACCTTCACTGAAAGTAAGGGGCCCAATGCATTAAAAAGGTGGCATCCTGTTTTTCATAAAAAAAACATTTTTTTGTAAATGCAGACTGCGTGGCCTGGTGCTTGATATTATACACCTGTGGGAGTGGGTCTGATCGATCCTTACATAGTGCCCTATATATTCTGTGATACTGTAGTGTAACATTAATAATTATTACCAATACATGCATTAGTGAAAATATAAAAAAATGTATATGTTTTCTATTTCTTAATCATGTATTGTCATTTTAGCTTATACATCGCATTAATACATAAGATATGATACCTTGAAATAGCTGGTATAAGGAGGTATGGCATTGGAGAATAGTTTACACATCATTTATTTGTCAACATAAAAAGACTGAAAAATTAGCTACAGAGGTGTTAAAGGCATGTGGCGAGTCCCTAGCTAAGGCAATGCTTTATGAACCATTTGAATAGTATGTTTCTTTAAGTGGTCCAACGGGGGGTGTGACTAATGCTCACCCTACATATAAAAAGATCTTACAAGCCATTTTTAGGTCAGTAAGATCAGTGACAAAAAGAGAACAGGAAAGACCGAGGCTTGCGATCCCTCGAAATACCATCTGCAGCCCTCCCTGCCTCTCCCCCTTTCTCTCCCAAAATCATTTTTAGCAGGGACAAAGAGAAAACAATTACTGTTATCTCAACCATGAGTGACGTAACAGCTGAAGAACCAAAGCCCAAAACTCCTGGAACTGATCAAAATACAGCTCCACCTGTTCCAGGAGAAACGGAGAGGAAAGTATTAGGTGAGTAACACGCTGTCGGACACTAATCTGCTAAAAACTAAGGCTAATTTTTCTAAAAGGTTTGCCTAGATTCACACTGAATATTCTTTGGTGTTGTGTTACTTAGCTTGTGATGCCATCAATATTCTATTTTTGTTTCTGCATCTGTTCATCTATTACATTTCTTTCTTTGACACGAAAGATTTGTTGCCATCTGATTGTTTCAATGAAACCATTTTTTGCTTATTGCTGTAATGCATAAAAACTTCTGAACTTTTTAAGATCACACTTTTCATTCCACTTTTCCTAGTATCTTTATGGTACATTATTATTATTATTATTATTAATAGTTTATAAAGCACCATCATATTTCACTGTGGTGTATAATGGAATTAAATCATCTTTTGTTTCAAAATGGATTCTCATTTTAGGACAGCTTAATAGCTTCCATACAACAACGCAAGGGTTTTAAGCTGTAAAAAAACTTTTAACATAATCATGAATTGCTATATATGAGAACTCTATTTACAATTCTGTACAAACATTAGACGACAAACATCAGTCAAAATATTTACTGTGACATAGTAGTATGTAACATATCGGCAAGTTTAATCTATAGAGAATTAGTGCTGAATAATTTTGGCTGATACCTATATTTGTATCAGAAATGCTGATTGCACATGGATATATTATTTTTTTCCGATTCTACCTCTAGCAACCAAAGTCCAAGGAACTGTGAAATGGTTCAATGTAAGAAATGGCTATGGATTTATAAACCGGTGAGTTCTCATATTCTAGTACCTTTCACAAACTCATCTGAGCCCAAAAATAGATTTAGCACTACAGTGCAAGAATTATTAAAAACAGATTACATACAAGGATATTTATTCACTAAGACAGTTCGTTGGCTATTAAACTAAAATGGATATCAATATAATGATTTATGAGCTAATATTGATGACAATTGTTGGTCACTTTTTGTTCGTAATCACGAACATTTTAATGATTATTTTCTACTGCTTGGTTTGGCTTTTGTTCAGCTTATAGCTGCACGTGGCTTTTTTCCTTTTGATACATAGAGACAGCAGAAAAGGACTACTGGGCCATCCAGTCTGCCCTTTTCGAATGACTTTTTTAGGACCGTCAAATGTGTACCGCATGCTTTATTTAATTCATATCTTTCTAGTCTCCAGAACTGGACTAACACAGGATGAATAAAAGACAAATGATAATAATAACATAGGACTAATATATGGATGAATAATTGTGTTTATTACATGTTCTCTTTTTGCTTTCTGTAGGAATGACACTAAAGAGGATGTGTTTGTACATCAGGTGAGCGTGCTTTATGGGATTCTCCGTGGCTCTGTATGGGATATTTATAATTTCAAGTAAATTTAGAAATGATGTGATACATATAACACAAATAAAACCCAAAGACATGAGTAAGTTGATTTTTCAGGTGAAAACCTTGGCTGGTACATTGCTGTCCTCATATGCATTTCAAAGCATATATATATATATAAAGGTAGTCATCTCCACCCAGCTCTGGCTCATGTAAGATGTATCGGGGTCTAACTAGACTTCTATGTCTGTATGCACATTTGGTGCTCCCTTTTACATGAATAGGAACACTCTTGCTCAAGGATTTGTTGCTCCATGCAGCAAAAACTGGTGAGAATTATAGAGAGTGTAGGTAATGTCTACTCTGTATTTAATTATGGATTGATCAGTCATAATATACTATCATGCATCTTCTTGTTTGGAATTCAAAGTCATACTCATCAACTAAAATAGAAAACTCATCTCTAGCCAAATCTGTCAGACCGTAACTTGATAACAAAAAACTAACAGTGACCCATTTGCCAAACACTGATAAAGCTGCTATTTGATGGATCAATGAGAGCAGACCGGTAGATGTCTAGTTTGAAGGTAAAACTAAGTTTCCTAAAGAGAAAGTGAAGCGAGGACCTTGACAGTCATATATATGCTTTTTACAGCTTTTAAACATAAAATAATACACTTTAGGGGAGAATCGGTGAGGGGCTCCACCATATGGCATGGAGCAAATAGAAGTGAGTTGTTTTGGATAAATGCCCATGGACCAGCAGTATTCAGTGTCATGGTGGCACAGTGCCTGCTTTTCTCTGCTGCTATAATCTGGCCATGTAGGACACCTGTTCCCTTCTCATACTCACTAACCTGGCACATTCTCATGAAGTGGACCTTTAACTCCATGTTGTGAGGAAGTCCACACATTACCACCATTCAGCTGACAGCATTTGTACGATGCTTGTGTTTTAATATAGGATGTAAGACATGTAAATTCCCAACTAATCTAACGCACTCATAACAGAATTGTACTTTTTCAGTATGAACCATATATTTCATTTTTGTCAGGACAGACAAGGGGACATAGCATATTGGACTTAATCTGCCTATACCTTTATAACCTTTTAAATATAATTATAATTTAAGTAAGAAACCTGCTGACTTTTAACTGTGGCATAATCCCTATCTTGGCAGACAGCGATCAAGAAGAACAATCCTCGCAAGTACCTGCGGAGTGTAGGGGATGGAGAGGTGGTGGAGTTTGATGTTGTTGCTGGGGAAAAGGTAAGAAGCTGGGGCAGTTTTTTGTTTCTGTTTTATTGAAGTACAGAAGTTCTTTTCAAACAATCAGTAGATTCTATCAGTGGCAAAATCAGTAGTTACCATGGCTAGGAATTCTCTAAATCTGCCGGAATTAGGCAGGTGATGTTTTTGGTTACCATAATTAGCCCTCCATATAATGCTGCAGGAACCAGTTGCTAGTTGTACTTAAACATAATCTTTTCATATCACAGAAGATGTGTTAGAGCCACGGCAAGGCGCTTTCGATCATGATTTACTTCTGATCTTATGCCTCATCAAGACAAATGAAAATCATTACTTTTGTTATTTGTCACTTGTCATGAGTTTGTAGTTCTTAATATTTTGTTACCACCATTCCCATACAAGTTGTAATCTTTCCAACCCCAAACTAAAATGTGCTTCATACTTAGCGGACAAAAATACATACTTGCCAATATCAACATGTCCAAAATCCTTGCTCTCAATTCCAAACTTGTACATTTTCCAACTTTAAGGATTCTAGAAAGAATAAAGTAAAAAAAAATTTTTTTTTTATAATTTTTAACTAGTTACCCATCATTAGAGGGACTTTGAATCACATAAACCAGAGAACTCAACCTACAGATGTTTCCATTTTGTAATATATGAACATATTAAGCTCATGCTAATTTTTGTTCAGGGGGCTGAAGCAGCTAATGTAACTGGCCCTAAAGGAGCACCAGTACAAGGCAGTCGTTATGCTGCAGACCGCCGTAGATATCGCCGTGGTTACTATGGCCGTAGGAGAGGACCTCCACGGGAGGTAAGACATTACTTACTGTATAATTTTTTTATGAGGACTGGCATTATAGACATACCTGGGAACTTTCTTAGAGTCCCTTCCTGGAAATGATGGGAGTGGGTGGGCTAAATATCAATTCCCCCTGCCAGAGAAAGAAAGGAGCTCCCCCAATAAGATGCCATACCACAAGCCTATGCATGAACGTTTAGGGATATATTCCAAGCTCTACAAGCTTCCCCTGGAAGTAGGAGGCGACTCTGAGCAATGAATAGTTAAATCTATGACATTACTTTTAAGAAATTTCACCATCTTAACAGTTAGTTAATTACAACCAGCTCATCCTTTCTTGATGGAGGCGCTCACTTGGGTTGGCCCTTGAATGGAGAACTCAAGAAATTGAGCACCAACATAGCACAGTGTATTCATCTCTTAGCTTGTTATTGTTAGGCTTCCATGGATGTCATACCTCCCAACACTTCACTTGTCAAAATCGGTACTGTGTTGGGGGTTATGGCAAGAGCTGGGGTGGGGGGAGCAGGGCCAGCATTGGAAGTGGGTGACCCAAAGGTCCACCTAGGGACACTCAGCTGCAGAGCGTTATGTGGTGGCCCAGTGGGAGCTGCATTGAAGATCTGTTCTACAATAGCACAGACCCCCATTGATTGTACAGCTCCCTGTGCTGAAAGTTGGCACTGTCCCATGAAAACTAGGACTGTAAGTATGTATGGGATATGCTTTAAATTGAGAATGTGGATGATGGTGATTCTGTTCTGTACCAGCTATACATATTAAAATGTATTTTGTATTAGTTTTCATATTGTGTTATACTACCAGGCTGGTTTTCCCTATCAAGATTTGGAGAGCGTAACAGATGGTAATTGGTGATTTCTACAATTATTTGTCTTTTGGCATAACCAGAATTTAAAGAAACACATATTATACATTACTGAATGTGTTCTTTAACTTCTAAAACCCTTCGTTGAAGTAATGTGCCAGTGAAGATTTAACCAGAGCAGCTGCCTCTTGTTGAAATTCTAAATTTGGCTTCTGAATTTCATACTGTTTGAGGGAGAGAAACAGATGCTCTGGATTAGAAGAGAAAATGAGGAGGCTCTGCAGTAAGAAGTTCCTATGAACTGAACAGCTCAGATGACAGCCTTACTCGTGGTGGTTGCTTATAATGTATAAATAAAATGCATACTGATCAAAGTATGGTGCAGGCTCCCCGGGGAGTATTCTCCAAGAGGAGGATTTGAATAATTCTGTGGGTGAATGACAAAGAATAACAACCACACAGATAGATAGCATTCAGAACACAAAGAGGATAAAATAAAGAGCACGGCAGGTATGATGCTTTTCCCAAATCGAGTTGGATAAGTCATTCCCGGAGGCAGTTTTGGCTTCCTGGTGATCGATCTATCTTTTTCTAGGAAAGCATTCTATTTACAGAGGAACCAGCTAGCATAGTTTGCTGGGTAAAGCGTTGCTCTTATTATACTGTATAAAAGCAAAAGACCACGGAAGTGTGATGTTTTTGAAAGTGTGTATTACCATACTATACAATTCTCTCATGTCCAGAATAACCTCAGGGTAGTGGATAAAGCTTCTTTAATGGATGCTATGAAAAGATTAACTTTCAGCTTGGAATTGTAGTTTTTTGTTGATGTGATAAGGACAAAAACAGGTAAAACCATAATAACTTTGCCTACATTTACTGCAGATGCATATCATTTATAGTGTTTTTTTGCAGGGAGGCGAAGGTGAGATCAAAGAGGGATTACCAGATGCTCCTCAAACTCAGCCACCCATTCGTCAATCTGCTAACTACCGTCCAAGATATCGCCGGTTTGTGCCATTCGTAACATTATTTTCTCCATCTACAGTTGTATTCATTTGCGGGGTTTCTGATCCCCCTCTATTTTTTTTTTTTTATTATTTTTTTATAAGAAAAAGCCTATTTATTAGTCTTCCCTTTTAGAATGAAATGTATGTATATGTTTTTTTTTTTTTTAACTTCATCCTACCATACTTCCAATACTCATTTGTTATACTCCTACCACAGGCCTGTGCCTCAACCAAGAACTCTTCCACCTACCGGAGAAAATGAAAATAAGGAGAACCAGTATGAGGCAGGGGCTCTAGACCAGCAACAAAATCGCCGTGGCTTCAGAAGACCATACAACTACCGACGTAGACCGAACCAAGCAGGTGTTCCAACACAGGGAAGCAAGGAGCCAACTAAGGTATTTCACATTTAAACCATGATCTTCACATACAATGGGCCCTAATAAGTAGAATATAGCGAAAACCACAGCTACAAAACTATTCTGTATACGAATCAAACTGCCCTTTAAGCATATCCAGTCTGTCCTTGAGCTGTTACTCAAACGCTTTGACTTCACAATAATAGCCCTTACACTAAACTGGGGCAGATCTAGCAGGGCAAAACTTTCACTGATTTGTGCCAAAAACATCCTATGACAGTGCTGTGTTTGAAGTCACTGAACTCTTCAGTACAACCCTTTCTACTGCTAATGTTTGTCTATGGTGATGGCTGCCTACAGTGTTGATGACCATTATGACCAATGACTATAACAACATTGTTAGTTTATAGTTACAGAAGTAAAAACAGCTTACCAGACTTTAGTTATTTTCCTTTCAGGTTACTTTAGTTGGTTACCCAACTGGATTCAGTTAAAGCAGTTACCTTGCACAATGATATAACAGAACCATGGATGATGAGCAATAGATGATCAATAACCTCCATAAGCTAAATATAATTGATTTTCAACTTTAAACAATATTCAAATCAAAGAAAAGAGAACCCAGATATATTAAATGTACTGTTTCATACATTGACTGCTCTAGAATGCTAAGCAAATAAAACCAACTATATCAAATGTTAAAACATACATAGAAAAGGTAGAGGGGGAGATATGATTGACATTTTGAAGTATAGTAAGGGATTAAATAAAGTCCAAGAGGGTAGCAATAACTAACAAGTATTTTTTAATGTGTTTATCTTGCTATAATTTCACATGTTTCTCTTGAGAAAAAGTTTCTACGGCAACCACAATTAGCACCTGTTTTGTGTCACATGACAATAAAGTATTCCCTAAACATATGACCATAACTATTTCACAAAAGGCTTTGGACATTGATCAGTATTATGAATTATGTTTTAATGCTGAATGTATTTGTTATTGTGGGATTCATAATTAAATCAAATTCAATGCATTTGTACCAGAAATGTTTTATAGTACTTACTGTATTTTTGTGTTTGTGGACAACAATAGTGCATATATACTATGAAGGTGAGCATTTGATTACTGGATATAAATGATTATACGTGTTATTCAGTGCAATAACGGTAGCTTTTTATGCGCTATAGCTGGCTGAAACTCCAGCAGAGAAGCCTGTGCCAGTGGGTGAGAAAAGCAATGCTTCATAATCCCATCCATCAGGTAAGTGAGAGAGTCAGATCCTATCACAATATATGACCTCTGTATAGTGTACTCAGCTTGGGTCATGCAGCCAACATAGCGCTGGTCATCAGATTGAATGATTACTGCGAGGCAGCAGGAGAGTGTAGAACTCAGTGCTCAACACTTAATGATTTGGGTCAGAAGACTTGTGTAACACATTATTGGGTATAAAAACTATTTTGTGATATGTATTAAAAATATTTTATAACTGTAGTTTTCACTTTATAGCCATAAATATCATCTGATCTGATACAGGGTGTGACCATTACTGGCACTGCCCCAGAGGGGTTTTGTCATTTAGCTGATTTACAAGGAATGAGCTAATGGTTACCTAAACGTCCATGTGCAATTAGTGACTTAATAGTGTTGCTAATTGGTGGTCATTGCTTCTTCCTCCAATGTCCCATTTTCAGGGGGGGGATTAAAAACAGGAGGACCTAATATTAAGACACTTGCAAGTAACTTTGCTGAAAGGATGTTTCTGAACAGACTCATTCTTTTAGTATAATTAACAACATAACAGTGGTTATCAGGATCAAAGAGATAAAACGTTATACATAAGACTATATATAACTCTAGTTGTCCCTTGATTGGTTTAATCTCAGTAACCTTGACAGTGGTTGCCATACCTCAACTTTGTACCTGGTAACCCTATCAGAGTTTATCAGACCAGGGTTAGTTATGTAAAGTTGGCAACCTTTAGTCTGAGCCAATTAATTCTGATTCAGAACACAAGCTGAGCAGAATCCTGGACTATGTCTTTAAAATGACCTAAAATAATATTTCAACCTGATTTATTATACATATATACCGGTATATATTTTTTATTAAACATCTATTAACATGCTGATATTATCGCTCTTTTTTTGTAGACACAAAGTGAGCTGAGAAAAGACCGACATCAGAAGTGGCCAGAAACCTTCACTATTTTTTTGAAAATGCTACAGTTGCTGAATAATTGAGAGGGATCTGAAACAATTATGTCTACTTGCTGCAGAGTTTGTGTGACCAAACTTTACACAAAGTTGTCTTTAAACTAAATGTGAAGGGACGTCCATCGTTTCAAATACTTTGAAATCAAAGGAAATTAGAGTTGCAACAAATATATAAATGAAAAGTATAGAAAATATGAAATTAGATATAATTAGTATCTTGATTTGAAAGGTTTCACAATATCACCAATTTATACAGCACATAAGCATGACAATGTGAGCTATATTTAAAAAATGTAAGCATTTTAGCTAGTGCAGCAACTTTTAATCCCTCTTAGAGCAAAACAGGTTAAGTACTGTTTTACCAGCAATGAACCGACCTGAAACTAAAACACCATTTAGCTGTTGCAGATCTGATGACATCATGGCCCATTTTTGACCTTGGTTCACAGATACATTATTGGTGTGCTTGCTTTTTTCACAAGCCAAGTAGAGTGCACAGACATTTGTTGACGTGAAAGAACATAAAAGTCTGAATGAAAAGAATTATATTTTCAAGTTTCATTATTTATTTAGTCTTCCGTGAAGCTGACTCATGAATCCAGATAAGATCTCCCATACCCTTCAAAACGTCCATCACCTACACAAAAAAAACACAACTTGCTCCTCTCTACCAGTATGGAAAAAAAGAGCCACCTGAGTCTCCTATTTTAGGACAAGGTTGTGCTCAAGGGCTTCCTCCAAACAACAAAAAATAACTGTTCATAAATAAACATGATACACAATGAATATTAAACAAATACTTGTCAAAAAGTCACGTTTCTCCTTGGGAAAATTCCAATTCCAGCTTATCATTCACATGTACAGATGATATATATAGTATATCACGAAGATTCAAACTATTTTCACACAACCCCCTTAGGCAGCAAGTAAATGCCACATAGTTGTTTTGCACTCCAGTAATTAAGGGTCTATAACACACATAGACGACATGTAGCCAGACGCTAAAGGGCAGTTCATTGTCCTGAAACCAGATTTCCAGGGATATGGCCTAGGTTCCTGATTAGGGGACTGTCGCTCCAACACAGGACACATGGCCACTCTAGCTTATGGTTTATCCGCATTGGAACTCTAGGGAAATTTATATAACAAATGAGCCCTCCTGTCCAAGAACTTATACTAGAAACCCATCACTGCAAAGGTTTCGGTGGGGAGTTGTACTAAGCCTTCCTGGCATCTGCAGCAGTGCTTCATTTACATTCCAGTACTTCTGGTTTGGTTACTAATCCTGCAACACAGTGTGCGGCTTTGATCATTCCTGAATACCAGGCCGTGAGTATCTGAGTCTAAACCTAGTAATGCACTAAAACATAATTTCTCAAATTGCGTTATGTTTCCATATGCATATCTTATTGCATATTACTTTTGTGTAGGGTACTTATTAAAACAGTTATTATAAAAGGGGATACTATAACCTGACACGTAAAGTGCCCCTGTTTGGTATAATTATACCTTTAGGTGGCACCATGTTACATCAATGGCCTTTATGTGTGCATGCTAGTCTTCTTTTGTGTGATTTAAGTGTGATTTATGTGGCTACATTTTTTTTGGTTAATTCACCAAAGGTTGAGTGAATAGCTTGCATTTGAAAAATTGCAAAAGTTGGGGAAAATGCCCAGCAGGCATATTAACTGCCAATTTGGCTGCACGCTTGGCAAAAACCTGGCTCCTGTCGATTTAGCTGGAGGACAAATTAGTTGAAAAACAAAAGCAGGGATTTTAAGTTGGAACATTATTGGAACTTTGTAACTAGTGGCATCTGGTGTTTGAAGGATGAATTGCATCACTATAATAGTGATTCAGTATTCACTATCCTGGCACACAAAAGGCTTGGCGTGTGTGTGTGTGTTTTTTTTTAAACAAAAACACAAGGTGTTTTAAACAAATCCCACTGTTAATCCAGCATTATGTTATAATGGTGTCCTAAAGAAAGATAAAAACATTTTGCTTAATTTTTTAGTATTGCAGGTGCGTTTTCTTTAATGCCTATCATGATGACATCTCAGTGACATATTATCTTTGCTTCATTTGTTGATATAATGATGGTGTCATAGAGGAGGATCACAATAAATAGTGTCACTTCTAATATTGCGGATTTTATCATTAATGGTAATCACAAATGATGTCATAGAGACAGCTAGAAAGTTACCTAGAGGTTTAGCTTCTTTTCATGACATGTCGGAAGTCTAATTCTCTTCAATAACTAAAGAATGCCTGCTTCACGTAGGAAACCGCATTGAGGTCCATGCAAAAGAGACCCTGATAATTCCTGTAAGGAATCCGTGCTAGCAAATTTTTAGTTGATAAAAACATTTATAGTAAAATCACTCAGTGCCTTTTTCTATTTGAAACTGTGGCACAGACAACAGGCACGGGCCTTATTTATGCTGTGGCTCAATTTAGATTTATTTTACGTACATGTCACCTGTAAAAGGTATATTCATAGCGCCTGTAGATTGATTATATTAAAAATTGGTGAAAGCATGTTCTGGGTACAGTGCACATTACTGTTCCAATATGAGAAGAGTGTTATATGTAAATATTATTTTTATCCTGAAAACACCATTCCTTGGTTTATTTACCATATGGAAGTGTAAAATGTATGAGCTGGAAAAAGTGAGAGATCTGGATACTTTAGTATCTTGATACATCAGCTGTGCAAGCTAAGTAGGTCTTGATACTGGCTGTGCTGCTATCTCTGGAGGATTGCATTTGAGAGATAAACAATGGTAACAAGACCCGGAGCAGCCCGTGATCAGGTAATAATATACCTGAGTACATCTGTTTGCATGTGAAGCTTCTGCTATTTAAGGTAGAACGAGTGTTCAGCACATTAAAAGTGACCTCGTTTACAGATACAGGAGTTACAGACACAGGTGTAAATTATATATTCTGTAATAAAAAAAAAAAAACATTTTAACTGCACCTAGCATTTCACAGGGGCGCAGCCAAAACCAGCATTCTGTTTTACCTTTTATTATTTTTTTATTATATTTTTTGTAAATTAATCTTTCATTGATATTATAAAATTTAAGTCAACATTCCGTGTCTCAGCAACTAATGGTAATAAGAAATGTAGGTTCCTTCTACTAACTTTTTACATGTTCTGGAACCGTCCAGTTTCACTTCTTCAGTATCGGATTTTGGACCTCATTTAACTTAATAATATAATTACTGGGAAAATCCAGTTCTACCTCCCACATCTTATCTAAAATAAGATAAAACACACAGGACAATAAGTCCCTCCATCATCTGATAAAGTCAGGGGCTCAGAGTGACTTCTTCGGCATTTGCATTGTTATATGGCTTCTGGAACCAAGCAACTGTGCTGAACATCATAAAGGCTTTTTTTCTGGTTGCTGGTGTGTCGTCTAAGTCCTCAGAACAGTTGTTTATGCTCACAAAAAGATGGAATTACAGGGCCGAGGGCAACTGCCTCCTTTTTAAGGGATGAATGTGAATAAATATCACTTGTTCATGACCAACGCATGTACCACCCTGAAATAAGTGGAATGTATAATAAGTGTGTAATGGATTAACGTTTGTCAAGTTGTACATGCATATATACATATAACATACTACAGGGAAGCACATTACATCTGTGGGTCATATACTTGTGAACTGTATATGTGCTCTGCCAAAAAATGGCTAATGCCACCCTAATTCTCACTCTTTATATCTGCCATCTCTACTATGCTTGTGTAGTTGTGTTAGCAAATGCATTACATTGGGACTGTACTTGGTAAATGAAATATTTGTAAATACTTGGTATGTATTTTACGTTTGAAAGATATGTCAACTATAGAATTTAATAGCCATACTAAAATAAGGACAATCCAGATTGCCTAACAATAACAAACTTTTACCAGACCATATCTGGGCTATCCATTTTCTACCAATCTTCACCATCCCTTTGATAGTTTTAATAACAAGCATTATATCCATGACTGTGAAGTACTACGGATGTGTGTTTCGTAATTAGTATTTTTAGTGCCAAAAATCATTCAAAATTGCCATAACTTACAAATATCCAGATGTGTTGAAAAACCCCCACAGAATATACTGTATATTATACTGTATTTCTTCCTGCCAGCAGAAATACAAAACTTGTTTTCAAGGAATAATACAATCTTCTGACTAATTATATTAAACAGCGTTTATGCCCAGGTCAGGATTTAAATGAGAGAACTACCTTAACAGTGATGCTGTGCCTTGATCACATTACCATTGGCGTATAGCCAGTTTAGGAAAAAAAAGAGAGAATTAGCAAGCAATAGATTAACTGATACAGAAGCAGGAAGGAGCAACAGTTTTTCTCATCTTTCTATCTAGCAGCATTGAGCTTTGAAAGCGGAGCAGTCATTTGTTTACGGGAACTACTCCATCCAGTGCATCCCACTACCTACAGGCATGAGTGAAAAGGACTATGTACCAAGTCAGGACATTCCTGCTGTTGCTCGTGCCTTTGGGACACTGGCTTTGGCAGCTGCCACGGTAGTGGCTATCAAGTGGTTTCTTTCACATGAAAACAAGGAAGAAAAGCCCAAAGACGACAATGAGACAGAATCGCAAAGATGTCCTGATGCTGTATCGCGAGATAAGTCAGACAAATGCAACACGCCTTGTTTACTTGACACAGCAACTGCAACAAAACCTTCAATACTACAAGTCAGCGATGCGAAGGGCGATACCATTTCAAACGGTTGCATGGACACTCTGGGTATTCTACAGGACAAGGTTTTGCTGGAAAATGGACAGGGGTATGGAGGCTCTTTAGACACACAGAGCAAGGACAGGAGCAATCTGTATTATGAAGAAAATAGGGGACATGAACCCAAAGACACAAGTACAAATTATTCGGCAAACACAGCTGGACAGAATGTTGGAAACCCCATATACAGTAAGACAAATAATATAACTGCCTTTGATACATCAGGAAATTTACATGTCACAATACCTAAAATGTATGCAGGATCTAGGGAAGGTTGGATAAATGATACATGCTCTGAAGCACCGAATGGCTCATGCATGGAAAGGGTGTCTAACAAATCACTATGTGAAAGATCAAAAATCCTTAGTGAACATGGCAACAACTATGAAACACAAAAATTAAGAATCATAGAGAAGCAGGCTTATGATTTCACTGTGGGATCCCACAGTAGCAATGCTAAAGACATGCTGGATGATGATTGCAACACAATTTACATGCTCTTTCATCAGCAGACCAGCGCATACATGATTGAGAAGCACACTCCTGGGTCAAATGTATTCCATAACAGAGTGTTAAACTGTAATTCTAAACTAAACACAACAGGTAAAGACACAAAGTATGAAACAGAGAAAAGTCTCATTAGTCTGCAGTCAGAAAATGCAGGCAATGCCCTTGGAGAAAGTCGAGTACTAGAGGTCTCTGAATATTATTCTTTGGAAAAAGGAAATTATAAAGACTTGATTTCAAAAACAGAAATGTGTACTAGCCAGCAGAATGTTGCCGGACTTTCAGATGACTCTGATGTAGTTAATGATGGTCTCCTGACCCCTACTGTAAATCCAAAGGCTTCACACTATGATGTTTGGTTTGAAGAAAAAGAGTCGGACCTCTGTATCTTAAGCAGCTTTCAGAAACGTAACACTGCTCATCCATCAGTATCTGCACCTGATGACAATGTACTGTTGTCAAATCAAGTTGATGACCATGAAGACATTTACTACACTGACGGCGATGACACACACAAAAACAAACCTGTGGACTATACAACTCAAAATGATCCAGAACATATAAACCCAGAAATAATATTTCCAAATGAAAGCTCTTTGCCATTCCAACTATTGAAGATGTGTTCCTCAAAATGTGAGATTTCAGCAGATGACAAAAGTGTTGGTGACAGCTCCTGTGAATTACCGGACCCCATCATAAATACTTACATACAGAGCATGGTTGTAAACAGTAAAAAAAGTGATGTATTTCATAATATGAATACAATTGTACTACATTCACCAAATGATTACACTGATACCACAATATATACATATAGTAATGCACTTGAAAGGGAATCAACAGATGTTCTAGATAATTGCCCTTATGACTGCAACAAAAGAGTAGACACTCAAGCTATGAAAAGGACCAAGGAGGTCCACGGAGAGACACAAAGTGCCTCTATCACAAATGTGAAAATTCAAAATGAATATGTTATGAACTGCTCCACCATGGATAATGCTATGGTTAATGAAAAATGCCCTTCTCCAAATCCCTGTTTAGCAGGAAAATGCACAAATGGTGATACTGAGATTGGAAGTTTGCAGATAATGGACATCACTGACAAGCCATTGGGTGACAAGACAAATAAACAATGTATTCTAAGTATATTCATTAACGAACCAGATACAAATCTATTAAGCCCTCTTCATAAGTTGGACATATCAAATGTAAGAGACACCACAGGGACAGACTTTGCGTTATATACCAGAGATATCAATCTGTTAAACACTGAAGCCAATAGCACAGAAGAATTAAGCAACGCTGAAGCAAACTGTCCATCAACTCACATTAAAAACATTTCAATTAAAACAGGCACTGAAAGTTATCAGGATAATGCATATGATTTGGAATTACCCGTGGAGTTGGCACCTTTATGTAAGCAGCCTGCTTTTAATAAAATTTCCAATGAGATTTTCTGTGTTACAGAGAAAGAGAGTGATACTGGGATAGAAGTGTGTCAAAATCAGCAAAGGGGAGACAATATTCACCCACTTTATAAACCTGGGACTCTGAAAAACGAACAAAATAAGGGTAAGGGTGAAGATGAAAGCGTCTCTCCTTTAGAGCAGCCAGAAGACATTTTGGAGTTTGATCTGAATGTTTTGCCTCTGGAACTGGTGGAACCAAGTAAGGGTTCCAGTCAGACAAAGATGCATTTTAGTTTTTCTGGACTCCAGCCTATATTGACAAGTTTTGAAGAAGATGTTAAAACAGACTATACTGATGACTCTATCATTACATATGAAGATTCACAGAAGGATGTTTTAAAAAGATCACACGATAGTTTATCAGATAATCTCCTCCTTCCCAGAGAAAGGACAATGTCTTCCTTTGCGGAAAAGCTGAACATAAAGTCACATGATCTTACATCGATTCCAGAATTTAGAATGTCTCCAGTATCAAACAGCTGTGAAAATATCCTTTCTGGTGTCTTGGGTCAGAGAGCTAAATTAAAAAGCAAAGCTAAAAGTGTTTTATGCTTATCAACAGAATATTATTCTTCAACACTTTCCTGTTATAAGAATGGACCAATTGAAGAAGTATCCAGAGGAAGATTTTTTTGCATTCCTAAGAGTTTTCAGCATATAGGTGATGTTATGAGGCTTCAACTGACATTAGGAAACTGCTTAGAATTGTTAAAGTTGGCCAGAAAGAATAGTGTGCCTGATGTTCTACAAGCAGTTTACATGGTAATTAGTGACAATTATCTTAATGTTCTAAAGAACACGGCAATATATGGTCAGCTAAACAGCTCTGATCGGGAAAGAATTCTCCATTTACGAATGAGGGGAAGGCCATCTCTTTGTGTACTTGAAGTAAATTGTATCTTTGGTTTGAATCAAATCAATCCAAGTGTAGAGGAGAGTGGTTCACCCCAAACCAAAACTCAAATCTATACACTTGATATTGAGCAGAACCAGTGGAATATAGTAACAAGTATTCCAGAAGAGGCCTGCCTTAAAGGGTGCAGCATTTGTTCCATGCACAACTATCTATTCATTGCAGGAGGCATCCAAAAAAGAAGTGGACTTCCGATATGCTCAAACAAGTTATTTTGCTATAATCCCCTTACAGACATTTGGAGCCAACTCGCCCCTATGAACCAAGCACGTTCACAACTGACGTTAGTTCCACTTGATGGTTATCTTTTTGCCATTGGAGGTGAGTGCTTACATACAATGGAGAAATATGACCCTAGGTCAAACAGATGGATCTTTAGAGCCCCTCTCCCAAAAGGCTCATTTGCTGTGGCTCATGAAGCTACAGCCTGTGGAGGAGACATCTATGTATCAGGAGGACACCTTTTTTATCGACTATTAAAGTACAGTCCCATTCAAGACAGCTGGGAAGAATGCCCTTTTAACGCCAGTAAGGGTCGTTCTTGTGACATGGTGTCCATTAAGAATGTTCTTTACAGATTTGACATGCAGAGAGACTCCAAAGTCAGTATTTTAAAATATAACACCACTACCAAGATCTGGACAGAATATTCAGCCATATTTCCCTCTAGCAAAGTACCTTTTAAATGTGTAGTGTTAAATGGCATCATCTACTGCTTAAATAGAGAGACCACGGCTCGGTTTATTGATGGAGATGGAGAACCTGTATTTGAATCAGTGGTCTTCAACACTCTTCCCACCAAAGGGCAAGGATCCCCTTATCCAGTTGTGTTAAATCTGCCTGGGCCTGTGCAACAAACATCAGTATAATGTTCTGCTACAAACATGAATGAGTGGGAATGCACCAAATTTTGCCTTTGATACTGTTAGCACAATTTTATTAATATTAAATAGTACAATTTTGTGCCACAACAGTATTAAATACACATAGACAAGTCAAAACAGTGAATGTGAAGACATCAGAATCATCTACCCTAGACTCACTCTTTATGACATTTGGCCTGTTACTCTACTAAATTCCCTAAAGAGGCATATAGAAATGGTTGACAGGCCTTACAGTGCCTGACTAATTATAATTCCCAGTCCATTCCTAGTGGATGAGAACCTTATGTCTGGAGAATAATCTAATTAAATTAGTCAATCATATTTTGGTTCTGATGTGTTTTTAATGCTGCCTTTATACTGTTGTGCATCCTATCTATAAAAATAGTTGCTCGCAGGACAATGCCGTATAATATGTGTCCCGGTAGGTATTGACTGACTAGTGCTGTGATACATTTGACAACCATTCTAACCACATGATAAAGTTTAGTTTACTAAAAATACAGCAGCTATATTCTGAAGTGGTGGGATTAGTGGGAGAGTGATCTGTGATCTTAGATTACTCTCCTATCATTCTGAGGTAGGTAGGCACTCAGGTGGGCAGTTTGACCCTGTGCTTCTCTGCTAGTAGTATAGCAGCTCCCACAGAATGGCAGAGGGAGTGCTAACTGACACAGATAAGTTAACTTATAATGGGAGTGTGTTGCGTGTGTCTGAGAGTTCTCTGTGTAGCCAAAAAGTGAGCATTCCAGTGTGTCATTTGGTTGATTAGATTGTGTGCGTTAGTTTGGCCAAGAGTGGTATGTGTATTTGAGTTTTTGTTTGTGTGTGGCCACCAGAATATTGCTATGACTGCATTTGTGTCTAGCAAACGTTTTAGGAACTCCTGGCGTATCATGCTCCTGCAGAATAGAGTGGAGGATACCGTATTGTTAGTATATTTATGTAGAACTTCAAAATAAAGCTTGTTTTTGATACAGTAATCACTACATCTGGTGTAATCAATTACACATTATTGAAATATCTGAAATAACGTTATGGGACGGGATGACTTGTTCCCATACTGTGTACACCCTCCAAATCGTGCTTCCTGAGATTTGAAACTTTGTGATTAACCCCTTCAGCGCAGTCACTATTTCGGGGTGATCCCAAGGGAGCGGCATCAATCCCGGGGTACAGTTGGAGAGTTCATGTTATGTTATGTTGATCTGTCGTTGGGACCCTGAGAGTCAGTGTCGGTAACGTCCCCGGGAATAGTCCATGCTGTAGCCGGGCCAGATTTCCAGAGCTGCGGTGGGTAAACCCTGGTTCTAAAGATGGATAATAAAACCATGTTTCCCAAATGAGCTCCCTCTATATACCACCTCTGAGTGCTGCCCACCACAAGCACACTATAACCCCATAAGAGCAATGTGGTGGGACAACAGACGTGCGTATCGACTCAGTTCCAAATGTCAGCTGGCTTTGTTGCGGTTCCTACAAGCCGCAGAGTTCCATAGTGATCCAACGGGTTGGGAACAGAAGGGTGTGATTGTACTCCTGTGGGAATGTGGAAACAGGGGGAAAACAATGCCAAGGTAAACAATCCTCTGCAGCCCTAGTTCTGTGACACTTTCTAAATGAACTCACCCTGAGACTTATTAAATATTATTAGAACAGTAGTTCAATACCCTATAGTGAAATATACTATAGTGCAAATTGCTCTAATACTGGGCATACCCAGATTCCAGCATGTACTGGTTGCCTGGGCATGATAGGAGTGTGATTGCTGTTAATCATATTATATATAAATATTGTTATTTAATTTTTCTGTCCAATTTTGGTGTGTTACTTACTTTTAATAAAAGTGTGGTTAACACACCAAAACATTATATATATATATATAAAATTGCTAACAGCAGTCACATTCCTATCATACCCAGGCAGCCAGTACATGCTAGAACGTAGGCATGGTAGGTGTGATTATAGGATCCCTATGCCATGCTATCCCCCACACACTTACACATCTATGCTGTCACACACACACATTCATTCATATACTCATTCATTCACTCATTCATATACTCATTCATCCCCTTACCAGAACTGCAGATATCTCACTCGCAGACTTCTGCAGGGGCCCTGCTGCTTCCTTCTGTGTTGCTGTGAATGCAACTTCTCTTGTCCCACACCCAGGGGAAGGAAGCAGAGTCATGCGACATGCATTCACGTGACTCCGCTGGGTTACTGCTTTTCCTGGCTTGTACAAGAGACGCTGCTCGACACACACAATGTGTGCGACCAACGCACAGGTAAGCAGCCTGGCCCTGTGAATGATTATTTTCGGCAGGTTTTTTTTTTTTTGCATTTTGCCAATAATGCCCTTTTCGGACGATATATTTTGGCCACCGATATATTGGGGCATCCCTACTTTTAAGGATGCAGAGGCGGCACAAGCATACTGTTTAAGAACAGAGATGGCAAAGGAAGCCTGCTTGTTTTTGTCTGTGCCATACTTGCCTCCAGATAGTTGCGCCAGCCAACACCAGCATCACACAAGGATATCCGTGAATGTATAAAATGTATTAAACATCCATGGACAATAAAATCAAAAGAGGACAACAGAACGAAAACAAACAAAAAGGCTAAACCGCTTGACACGTTTTGCACAAACTGTGCTTACTCATAAGCAGCCAAACAGAATGGTACACTGTGTTATAGAGGGTACATGCAAATTAAAACAATTAGAAAACAACAACAGCGGTGCAAATGTGGGAGGAGACACAGGAGCTGGGGATACACACCCCTCCTAGACCCAGCATATCAAATCACCAAAGGTGCTACAGATATATTACCACATGCCTAGAATAATGAGAGAGAGGACATCAATATATAACAGAAAGAATATATATATATAATAAAGGCAAAATTAAACATAGAATTGTAGAATTATACAAATCCAACAACATATATTAATATATAAACACACAAATGGAGAAAGAACACCATAACTTTGATGTGATATGAATAGAAGGATGAGACAAAATAAAGACAAAATATAGACTCTTACACAGGGAGCATATATGTATGTATATATGTATGTATATATGTACATAGGGAGCATATATAGTTAGGGTAAATATAACAGGTACTGCCACATCCAGTGAAACTCTGTAGGAATTAATCCACGTAGCAAGAGACCTCATATTGTGAATTGAGGACATGAAGAATTTGAGTGCTCAGCCGAAATATCCAATAGACTTCCCTTTGATTGAGACAGGTAGTGATACAACCCCCACGTGGGGAGCCAAAAACGTTTTCAATCCCTGTGAATAAAAAAATAAGCTAGATCTCCTCCATTGCAATAAAAAAAATATTTACCTATGGGAGATTTAATATCTTTGTCCTTAATACTAATGACATGTTTCCTGATGCGTGCCTTCAATTCACGCACAGCACGTCCAATGTATTTTACACTTATTACATGTGATTAACCCCTTAACAACCTTGGATGGTCCTGAACCGTCATTAAATTAAATAAGCTTGGAAAGTGATCAACATCACTTTCCTCGCTTAAACGGCGTTGCTATAATGCCTCGATGTCGAGAGTCTCTCCAGACCCTCCTGAGAATCTGGCTCCACTTGCAGGTTGAATACAATGGAGCCCAGCTTTCTAATCACAATGTGATTAGTAAAATATTCAAATAATAATAATAAAAAAATTTGGAAAAAGAAATTGCTAAAAAAGGGGCTTAGATTTAAAAATAATTATGCAGTGATGTCACCAGAGAAACCATCCAGTGCCAGCAAAATGTAAAAAGAATAACTAAACTTACCGGTTATGCCAACTTATTTGTAAGTTTTTCTAATTTTCTATATTAAAAGTATAAGAAGATACTGCACCATTTGTGGTTTTTCATCTATATTCCAGATTTTCAGAATTAAAGCCTCTTTATCCTGATGAGCCACCTTTTGATGTTACACTTGTGAGTGCACATATACAAACCACTTGTGTTTGAACTTATTATTTTTTCCCACATGTTCATGCGCCCCACTTCTGATATACTGTTTATTTGAACATTTGTGAGGATTGTTGACTGGGAATTGGGATACTGGAGACGAGTAGATGTAGGTTTACCATCTTCAACACGAATTAACCTCTCCAAAAATGATTCTTGCTCCACTTCAGAAGCAGCCTGTCAGAACGTTCTAGAGCCTGCAAATAATGAAAATGAATGGCAGCCTGATGTGAAGCATGTATAAAGGGACTATGAACTGCGAGCATGCTCATGAACCAAGACACTGTAGTGCTGCCTGCCTGTGTATGTAGGTTTCTACAGCGAGTGACGTAACAGGATAAGAGCGCGTGCGTAAATATCAGCTGGCTTACCTTGTAGGACCACATGCGGAGCTTATGATCCTGACACAATGCGAAGAGGAAAGCATCGTTATCAAGGCAGTGAAGCGCAAGACTTACTGGAAGGTGGGCTGGACCTTGGTCTCCTCTGAAAACAAACACAAGGTCAACTTAAAAACGTAAAGACAAATTGCTATAAACGCTATTTTTTTTAAAGGAAAACAGACCGCCTGATATAACCACATCTGTACTGATTTTACTGAACTAGTGATACAAAGAATCCCTGATTTCTGTTACTACAACTTTCTGCTTCATGCAGAAAAACAACAACAAGTACCAAAAGATTTAAAAGCTTATACATGACAGCACATGTAAACAGACATAACCAAACTCTACCAGGATATTATTGTCATTTAAACGCTCTATAAATCTATGACTAGTCATCATACATTAACGGGTGCAATGGGGGAATACTAGGAGAATTTAGTAACTTTACTTATAGATGGGAATGGCCTTAGTGTTTAACTTTCAAGCACTTGTTGATCACCTAGGCATCACTTGAAGAGACAAAACGGAATTGCATGTATTTGTTCTATAAGCTAGTCTGGGAAGGCAACCATCTAACTAAACCAACCGTATAGTGATTTCTGGGCCTTGAAAGTTTTGTCCTCTGAAGTGAATGGGATGTTTTATCTCTGGATAAGTAAAAATTAAATAGTTCTATTCATTCCTACAGTAAGCAAAGAGCCAGGAAACAGATGACCAAATACACACACCAGGACAGGCTCTGCCACACCGACACCAAACACACACACACCAGGATAGGTTCTGCCATGCCAACACCCAAACGCACACACACCAGGATAGGTTCTGCCACGCCAACACCCAAACGCACACACACCAACACAGGCTTTGCCACACCGACACCCACACACACACCAGGACTGGCTATTCCACACCGACACCCAAACACACACACACACCAGGACAGGCACTCTGCCACACCGACACCCAAACACAGACGCACCAGGACAGGCTCTGCCACACCGACACCGACACCCAAACACACACACACACCAGTACGGACACAGCCTCACCGACACCCCAACACACACATCAGGACAGGCTCTGCCACACTGACATCCAGACACACACACCAGGACAGACTCTGCCACACCAGCACCCAAACACACACACCAGGACAGGCTCTGCCATACTGATACCCAAACACACACACCAGGACATGCTCTGCCACACCGACACCCAAACACACACACCAGGTCATGCTCTGCCACACCAGCACCCTAACACACACACCAGGACAGTCTCTGCCACACTGATACCCAAACACACACCAGGACATGCTCTGCCACACCGACACCCAAACACACACACCAGGACATGCTCTGCCACACCGACACCCAAACGCACACACACCAGGACAGGCTTTGCCACACCGACACCCACACACTAACACCTTTTTGTTCTTAGCTAATAAATCCTTAAAAGATATTGCTGTCATTGTATTTCAATGTATTATTTGTTTCCCAGTGCTGTTGGTTTGCTAAGCACATGTTGAGTTAAGTGCCCATCCTGCCTGCCTGTTTTGATGTTTGACCAAACACATTTGGAAAACATTTGGAGATTTAGATAACATGTTTGACATTATAACTGATTATTTTTATGTTAACGTATTGGTAGTTAACTTCACAAAACAATCCAGTTAGACCAGTGCTCAGGAATGAGGAACATAACTACACCCAGGCATTATACAATGTATCTCTATGCGTTTCCTTGTATGATTCCACGCTCTGTGTCACATGGCTGCTTTTGTACATCAGAGCTCTTATGTGTACTTTACTTTGTAGTTATTTGTACTTTACCTGCCTTACCTTACCTTGTGTCTCTTAGTTATGCTGTTTAATTGTTCCTAAACATCAAAAACAGACCAGCATTTAATATCCTTACCTTACACATGTCAATCTTATGTATAACATGCACTTGGTCCTAGGTGGGCCAATTTTGTCTTAACAACCTTGGCTTACACTCCAGTATCCTATTACACTTTGTAGCTTATTAACCTAGTGACCTAGGCCCCCTCCATGGCCACTGTCCTCACTGCGGAGAGCAGGAATACATCAACTTCTGTCGCTCCTATTCTTAAAAATAAAATATGTGGGAATGAGTATGTGGGAATGAATGAATGAGTTTCAATAAATGAGTGAATGAGTATGGGTGAATGAGTATGCTTGCGTGGGGGGCAAGCAAATGCATTTATCCTTCAACCACCTTGTGGAAATATTAATGATGAACAAGCTGTTTATCAGAAAAAAATAAGAGCAATTCTAAATAAACAATGCACAATGAAATTTGCCTTTCCTTCCAGCATGCTAGACTTTAGTACATTTTAGTTTTTGTTACCATAAATAATAACGAGAATGTTTCGTTTCTTTAAAATGAAGGACTTACTAAACATGAACAAAAATAAGTCAGGTCGTTGAATATCTACATAGATCTAATCACTAACAAAATGATTATTTTGAAAATGTCAAATAATATTTCATTCTCGGCAATGTAACATTTTGTGATATATAAAACCTTCCTAGAAATCCACAAACATCTGAAGCTAAAGGATTAATGATAATCCGTCCAAACGTTGTGTAACTGATATATGGAAAATAGAAAAAAAAAGAGAAGATTTTTGGTTCACTTCGTGACAGGCGCATCGTCTAATGAGGGCTTAAAGAAAAAGAATAAAGACTTTCCCAACCAAACCCCAGTAACGAGACTCACACATTCTCTTGTTGGAAACAAGACTGTTGTCCACAGCTTTATTATAACAATAAATAACATAATAAACATACATTGTCCAAACAGCAAACCATAACAATGTCACCCCTTATACATTCCCCCATCATACCAATAACACATAGACAATGACCCCACAGATGACAAAATGACAAAACAGAGCAACACTAAACAAACTCCAAAAGCTTAGAGAGGGAGGGACAAAACCAAGTCTGTAGAGCTAAGTTAATAAAGGCAGTCCCTAAAATGTCTGCCCTATATATAGTGACTAAACCCCGCCTATAACAACTTCACCCAATCACCAACCTCACACCCAAAGCCCTTATGCTAGCTCTGTCAAGCCCCCTTCTGCGAAGCTGCGCTGCTCCATGGGCTACATTAGATGGGCAAAAGACCTCAGATAGCTTCCGTGATTCTATCGAAGAAAATGTGTCACCTTCAACTAAGACTCTATTTAACTTATATAAAAAATTTAGATTCAAGGCTGACAGGAAGCAAGAGACATGTTTTTGTTACAAAACCACATGTTTGTTGGATATAGCCATTTTTTCACTGGTTTATTTGATGGATCTGGTACACATTATTTTTTAATGGTATATAAATCATCAAGTCTTGTAGTATGTATAAAGTGGGGTAGCTAAAATCCGTGCGCACATTTAAAATTCAGGAAGGGAAGTAATTATCATAGTTTTGAAGCTTGAAGTAAAAGTTTTTTTAAAAAAAAAATGAAGCAAGACTTTATTATATGTTAAGTCTAAAGTAATTGGGTCAATCAAGGTTATAATTTCATATTTAAGCTAAAATACATACGTAACATATACCGTGCGGCTTCACCATAAACTACATTAAGATAAATAGTTCTGCTTTTTCCAACATAATTTTCCATCATCTCTTTGTTAGTATATTTGGATATCCTCAGGATTGGGCTTTATGGACGTTCTTGTCCCCAGGGGTTTTTGAACATGTAATTGCAGCTGCACCTTGTGTGCATGGAGAAGGAAGGTGTCCAACCAGTGCATAGAACAGGGGAGTGGAGTTAGTACACATTAGAGCCAGAAAGACCCGTCTGACAGGTGTGAAGTCAGTGGAAATCTGATCACATATGTGTATCATGGGACCTTCCTGTCTGCCTGAAGAGTTCCGAGAAGCTAGGTGAAAAACCACGACACTCTAAATGGGAGAGAGGGCATTCACTTCAAATTATGAACAGAAAGTAATTGTGGAAGAAAACTAAGTTGATGGCGGATAAAGCATGGTAATCACTAAATGACGGAAGCTTCACACAGGTAAGTAAGTGCAGAAGGATACAGGGGAGTGATGAGAAGTTACTAGGTATGTTCATAGGGTGTGATTCTGGGTAAACAAAGCAGCTATAAGCAAATTAGTATTATAAAGAAAATTGTAAATATGTGGATGGATCCAGTACAAGAAGCATATTTCCATGTGAGCTCTTTACACAAGCAAGAATGACACGTACTAAACCATCAGTGCTAAAAAATGAAAACCAGGCATTGAAAAGAATGTATTATAGTATGGGGTCGTTTGCATTTGATTGTTTGTTTTCCAGACCTAGCATTTATTTTTAAACAGTGTATGTTTTTGTGGGTATGTTAATATATCTGCGAGCTACCTAAGAAGATTTGTGAGACAGGATGTTTGTTCTGTGTGCTAGTGGCGTTTGTTCCCCTCAGAGAGGCTAAGAACAGCATCTACAATAAATATCATTAGGGATTGGACAGGAATAAAAAAAAGGCAAAAAACTGTAATTTATGATGATTTTAATTTAACACCTGGTGTAGGTTTATTAACTGTTTATTAAATGAGAAATAGTATATATATATATATATATATACACACACACTGTATAGCCGTATGGTTATTCATTATACAACAGGGTCTCTAATTACAAATTGCAAGTAGCCCTAATGAACAGGATAAATACATAAACATGTAATATGATTTCACCAAAATGAAAACACAGCTTTTACTTAAGAAATTGTTAAAATGAGACACACTTACTCAGGAGTGTCAATAATCAAGCAATCTTGATAAATTACAAAATTCATAAAAAGGGTTAAAACATCACTGGTAAATGAATTACTAACTGAAAAGTGACCTCCATAATCTAGTGATTTATAATAAAATAATAAAAGATTGGGATTTCTACACTCACTAGTCAATAATCTATTGCACACGTAACAGTTGCACAGCCACTTTAGTAATAAATAGTCACAAGTGACTTTATGAGGGCTGCTACTTTCTACATAACTCAGTTACCCAGAGAATGTGTGCGACACAAGTTTAGTGTCATTCCTGTCATACTTTATCGAGAGGGTGGTAGATAAGTGGAATAGCCTCCCATCAGAAGTGGTAGAAGCCTATACAATGAGGGAATTTAAACATGCATAGGATAGGCACAGGGCTATTCTGATTTCGATTTGTGGTGTGTAGTAAAATATCTATACACTTCAGTCAGTGAACTAATTACATATAGTCATACGTTTTTGGGGAGCTGATTGAGAATCTATATGCACTCAAGAAAAAGGTGGGCACCCAGGTAAAATTAGGTATGCACACAATAAAAACAAAAAAAAAAAAGGTATGTGTATTTTTTTTGTGTATTATGTATCATCGAGCTTCCGTATAAACATGTAACATTATTTTTCTGTACTGTCAATTATAGTGGCATCTGTGAAGCTGTAAAAAAACCGACAAATATTTGGTTCTGTTATGTGTAACCATAAATAGAGTACATGTCGACATACCTGTACCTGTTAAACTGGACTGAACTTGGCATTTATATATAAATAACATTGGTGGCATTCATGTTTCTTTGCATTTATTATAGCTACACAGTATTTAGGAGATATATATATATATATATATATATATATATACGGTATATTTTAAATAGTTTGTGATTACTAGTGACGTTATTGGAATAGTCAAGGTTAGTTTTTCTGGGATCAGGGTAAATTACATTTGCTTTACTGTCCGATAAAATCCACATGAACAGATACAGAGAGTTCATGTATATGCAATCAATGCATTGTATACCTTGGTTCAGCAATTAACCCAATGGGTACCCTGCCTGTCCCAAAAGACATGAAATCTTGAGAAGAAGGGTATCAATGTCATCAAGAATTACGTGTTTATTCTCTAGACGTTGAGTGTTTGTGACAGAAATGCTATGTAGTGGTACAAAGTAGTAATTTATGTATTTTGTTGCATTTTATATTCAATATTTATTTCTCAACTCCCGCAGAAACACACGCAGTCAAAATAAACATTGAAATAAATGTACAAAAAATATTGATTTATATATCATTTACTATGACGTTTAGCACTCCCTCTTTTAAAGACTACACTTCCTTAGAGCCTTTTGACTTTATAAGCATGAATGGAACTTCTTGGCCATATAGCGTGTCGGAAACCCCAATACTTATGCCTTAGACAGGTGTTTTTTAAATGGTATTTGCAGGGAATGCTTAGTTTTGTGTACTTATTGGTCGTTATTATTTTAGCAGTAACCCGGGAATCTCCCGGGTGTACACCTTTTATGCTTTTTTAGGTTGTGCGCTTTTCTTTTACCAAACTTAGAAATGTAGTGATTTGTGATGATTAGCCCTTATTCTCTGACTGGCTTTAAATTAATCTCTCTTGTGAGAGGCATTATGTAGACCTTATTTAACTAATTAAATAATCACTCCCAAGGCACTAAAACCTAGAAAAGTAGTAATCTACTATACATGCTGTTTTCTAAATAATTAGGCCACTGTTTAGATTATTATAAGAAGGCGGATGATTCAAGAATAACTTGCTCACCGTAAACGTGCTGAGATTGGGAACTCCAAATCCATAAATAAATAAAATTATATAGGCGTGGGCAGATGGAGGTTCATACAATATGCAGAGAACAGGTTCCGGTTACAATGTAAACAGCTCATGTGTCCAAAGTTAAACTATTCGATGTCTTGAGTCTGTGTAAAGGAAAGACAATTAGTTAGTTTTAGCTTTGGGCAGCCTATCGTTTTTTTCTTGTAGCTGCATGAATCAAAAAAGCCTCCTTTAATATCAGCTTACTTCTTTTGTAAGTGTAAGGTAGGAGGGAGTACCCTTAAGGATGGAAAGTGTGGTAAGCTGCTATACAAAGACTAAGACGTTGGTACGAAGCTTATAAAATGCATTATGCCATGGCTTTTCTTTGATTTGGTATGTTTACTAATTATTGCGTGTTCAGAAAATACTTATGTGATATATCAGTAATGTTATCAATGTATGTACTTTACTGAGGCAAGGGGGAGTAAATGTTGAGTATGATTCACAAGTTTTGATGATGATTGCATTTTAACATTGTGTTTTGTATGTAGTTATGTACGCGTTTTAATTGGTCATTTTAATTGTAATTACCCACATGCCTTGCCATGATTCAGATGAACCTAGACTGTTAAATACTTTTGTACTGAACTGTACTGTGCTCTAGTTTTCTTAACTTGATCAAAAGACCTACGTTTCTCAAGCCGTTTAGACAAATTACTTTCAAAAGGTGTTGAGTTGTTCTTGAGTTGAGTTGAGTTGTGTTGAAACACAAGAGCAATCGAGATGCAGTACAGCTTCTCTGTAAATTTAACTTTTTTTGTGAAAAGGTTACTTGCTACGCTTTTTATCGCAAATGGACAAAAATGAAGGATCCACTTAATAGCTGATTGAGTTGAGTAGAATTAAGTTAATCAATAAGTTGCTCCATCTAAACCAACTCTCATCTGAATTATCCTCAGTGAGTCAACTCTACTCTCGTTGAATAGTCCATAGAAACAGAATGCAAGAGTCTGTTTTCAATTGGCATTCATCTTAAGACTACTATTGTGTCACTCTCTTTATATACAGTTCTGTGTAGTATATGCCCCTTCCTGATGTCTCCTGTTTTTGCATATTTGTCACACTTAAATGTTTCAGATCATGGAACTAATTTTAATATTAGACAACGTCAACCAGAATAAAACAAAAAAATATTTTAAATGAGGATTTGTTTATACAGAAAAAAGCTTTCCAACCTTACCTGGTCTAAAAAGAAAATAACTTCAATAACTAAGTTCAGTTTCACTAGACACACACAGGTATTACTACTGCAAGCCCAGTTGAATCTAAACATCAATGAAATAGAACCTGTCTCACAAAGTGAAGTAGGCTAAAAGGTCTCAAAAGGCAGTACATGATGCCACATGAAATGTAAGATGAGAAACAAAGTCATTGATATCTGTTGGTCTGGAAAAGGTTACAAAGCCATTTCTAAGGCTCCGGGACTCCAGTGAACCATGAGGAGAGCCATTATCTACAAATGGAGATAATTTGGAATGGTGATGAACCTTCCAGGTAGTGGGTGGCCTACCAATATCCCTCCAAGAGCGCATTGACGACTCATCCGGGAGGTGGTAGAGGAACCTGGACTAACACGCAAAAGAACTGCGTGCCTCTCTAGCCTACCATCTAGTCCGACCATCAGTTTGTGACCTAAAGCTCCAGCTCAGTTGGGCCATGGATCAGGACAATGATCCGAAGCACACAAGCAAGTCCACCTCTGTATGGCTCAAAAGAAACAAAAATCAAGGTTTCGGAGTGGCCTAGTTAAAGTCCTGACTGGAATCCTTTTGAGATGCTGTGACTTGACCTTAAAAAGACAGTTCATGCTCAAAAACTCTCCATTGTGGCTTAATTGAAACAATTCTGCCAAGAAGATTTGCCAAAATTCCTGCACAGTGATTTAAGACTCATTGCCAATTATTCTTGATTGCAGTCTTTGCCGCCAACGGTGGCACAACAAGTTATTAGTTTTAGGAGGGCAATTACTTTTTCACATCCCTTGATTAACTCTTTACCTTCTATAAATTAAATGATCAGTAAAAAAAACAGCATTTTGTGTTTACTCAGGTTATCTTTGTCTTATATTAAAATTAGTTGGATGATTGGAACATTTTAATGTATCAAATAAGCAAAAATTGAAGAAATTGTGAAACAAATAATTTTTCATAGCACTGTAATATATATATATATATATATATATATATATATATATATTATATATATTATTGCTAGATGTTCCTGGAAATGAATGCTGCTGCGCCATATAAATGATTAACCTCCCAACCTGATTTTATCCCACTATTTTAATGCTATATTACAAGCTGATGTTTTGCAACATCAATTATACGCATTCTTCCAAGCTAAAATTGTTTTGGTTTTGTGTCCCCTCCTTGTTTAGGTGGTGGCTAGCTAACTGGATGGTGGACAATGGGAGAAGATCATATCCGTGGGCCCACTCGTACTCTGCTGGGATGTGCCAGTAATGACTCCCTGTGCAGTAAGTTCCTAGAGCCCTTGTTAAGAGTTGGTATATCCAGAGATCTAAACAAGGATTTTTTGGATCTTATGTATATCATAAAAGCACCTTCTGTGTATACCATGGGTGAAACCACCTCAAAGTTGTGCTATGATACGTGGTAGTTATTCCTATCCATTAAGTTCTTCCTCTCCGTCTTGTTAAGTTATTACTTTCCTTTGGTGAAAGTGGGTTCTAACAGCTTTTGCAAGGATAACTTGAAGAGAGTAAAGATTTAATAAGAAAATGGAAAGAATTTCAGTGCCACCATGCTGGTAGAGGAGGATTTACATTGAGAATTTGTAGAATTTAGGGATTAATTTTTAGAAAAAAAATAATAAAAATAAATAAATAAATAATAATAATAATAATAAATAAATAAATAAATATATATATATATATATATATATATATATAGTGGCAAGAAAAAGTAAGTGAACCCTTTAGTTACCGGTATTTATGAATAATAATGAATTCCTAAGTTTATCAAGGTATCACACAGGATAATAATAGGGAGGCTATTCGCCAGCTGAAGCTCAGTAGAAGTTGTATAATGCCACAGTCATTGTCAGTGTATATGTGTGTGTATGCGTATATATGCGATGTAGGTGTGTGTAATATATATACATGTGCGTGTGTATTTTTGTGTATTTTTATGTATATGTGATGTATACAGTATGTGTGTATATGCATGTGTGGGGGCAGAATAGAGGTTAGAAAGAGGATGAAAATGTCAAAGACAGAACAGCTAGATAAAAGAAAAAAGGGAAAGAAGATAGAAAAACGTGATGTAAGCATGTAAGTGCAAAAAAAATAGAAGAGATCGGGGCAAAAGAAAGAACAGAAAGGAAAAAAATTAACAACATTAGACAGAAACAAAGGAAAAAGAAATAAAGAGAAGGGGCCTTCCTGTGTAATTGCTCCAGGGCCTAAAGCTTAATCCGGCCTTCGGGAGAACAGATGACTCCATTTAAGGATGCAAGTTGTTTACTATACATACAAACGATGTGTAAACCATGTAAAGAGTGCTTGTACACGTTTGCAAAGCGCACTGTTCACTGTTATACAGTAAGTAAAAGGATCTTTGCACTTTTGGAACTTTAAACTTTGTTGCTTTTCTCTGCAGTTGTCAGAACATACCAGGATGAGGTGATTGTGGTGCCTGTGTTCCTGATAGGGCTCACTGTGATATTGTTAGCTGTTATATTATGGATGCGATATCGAACGGTGAAAACCTCAGAACACAAACAAGGTAACTTCTTTTATGACCTGTTAGGACCTGTAATTGCTACTTATGGACATGAACCCTAACTAGATAAGTAGCCATTAATAAAAAAGTAAAACATAACTTTTATTATTATATTGCTAAAATGATCAATGAACCACTACAATCTATGATCATACACTGCCCAGAGTACTGTTGATTGGTAACAGTGTATCTTTTCTTAAGTAAATAAGCTCGTTTGAGCAGGGCCCTCCTCACCTGTTGTTTCTGTAAGTCAGGTTGTTATGTTATATACTACTTGTTATGTGCTGTTTACCCATTGTACAGCGCTACGGAATTTGATGGCGCTAAACATTGATCATTGTTTTTAATGTGCCACACTCCAGTGTAGTGTTGCTAGATTAGCAAATGTTCCTGATTGGGTTGAAAGGAGAACCTTTCAGCTTTTATAAAGTCATTTGAGTACATTAGTGAATATCATTACATGAGATATATTTTAGCCGTAGTCTAACGCAAAAGACAGATAAAAGCTGCGACTTCCATTTTATTTGATACGTATGTTTCTACCAATAGTAGATTTGCTTAATTTCCAAAGGTAATAATTGTAGCTGGCATTTTGCCATTTTGGCACAGGATAGCAGTTAGAGATTAGTTTACAAAAAACAATGAAATATGTGCTGCATATTCATACTTTTGAATTGTGACAAATTGTGTACTAGCATAGGAACAAGACAATATTTAGCATCTTGCAACCTGTTCTGATGCTAATTTGTTTTATTATTTTATTAGCAGATGGTCGGTCACAGATTAGTCAAAACGGTCTCAACTCAGGAGTCTCCCTGGAGGAATTGTCCTTGGAGGCTGTGCAAAGAACAACAGATGCGTCCTTACAGGCCTTGGAAACACCTTGGGACAGGGTCAGGAAGCCTCTTCAGCTTTTAGGAGAAGGACAGTTTGGTCCTATCTACAAGACAGTACTGAATGTTCCAGGTGGAGGCCAAGAAAGGGACATAGTCATCAAACAGTTAAGAGGTAAAATAATCTTTAAAAATGGCACAGCTCCATTTATTCAGAGCAAAGGCTTTTCTTTCGTTTCTGTAACTCAAAATATAATATAATGCATATACATCTATTTGTACAGCATTGCAGAATATGATGGTGCTATATAAATCAATTAATTGTATGATGTTTTTAACTGTATAAATCTTACTATCGAGACATTACAAATCTCTCAGATTTACTAGATTATTATTTGTTTTCCATTATGTTTTCATGAGTTGTCATTTTATTTAATTGTTTTTGTTTAGACTCAGCAGGACCGAGCAGTACTCGAGATTTCCTGCAGAGGTCAGCATTTCAAGCCTGGCTCGGTCGGCACCCGCACTTTGTGGAACTGGTTGGATGCTGCACTGTAGAAAAGCCATTTTGCATGCTACTAGAGAACATTGAGCCAGGGTGTCTTCTGAACTTCTTATGGGACTGCCGCAGGGTAAGAAAGGGTTCTGAGGTCAGGTGATGGACTCTTCTATTTTGCTAGCATTTGAGACAATATAAGAAGTTCACTAAGTTATCACAACCATAGGAAGAAGATTCTATATATTCTATAAGTAGTCAGTAATTTCTCAGGATCTTTTAAGAAGATGTTATTGGTCATTCTCTTTGTTGAACCTGAAGCATAAATGTTTGTGTAGTACATCAGAAGGGACATAAATCTGTTCTTAATGTTTTATTATGTTTTGTTTTTTTTACATAAGAATATCAAATCTTTGTATTTTGCAGGATGTTCTGTCTATGGATGGAATACTCTATGATATCACAGAGTGTCAAGTTTACATTATAGCACTTCAGATCCTTTCAGCACTGGTAGGTGTACCTTATCCACTATCTTTGACTTCCTTCACACTATTCCAGTCATAACTGAGCGCATATTTTTTTTTCTCATCAGGAGTTCTTACATAAACGCAATCTCCTGCACGGTGATGTAGCAGCACGCAATGTCCTTATTCATCGGAATTTTACTGCAAAACTGGCTGGACTTGGTAGCGCCTGTACTATGCAACTGAGTGGGTCTTTTCCTTCCCGAAGCCCTGCACCACTGAAATGGATGGCCCCGGAGCGGCTACTTCAGTTGCCTCTTTCTGGAAAATCTGATGTGTACGTTTTACCTTAAATCTTCAAAAGCTCATTTGGAATGTTTAAAATGATACATTGAATAAGATGAACTTACTTAGATCAAAGTCAGATGGGATATAATCAGGAGTGGACTTTTTACTGTTTGCACCAAATAACCCCATAGAATACACCACCACATCTGAGGAGGGGGTACCACATCACTGCTGCCAATGCTGTAATACATGTCATTATCCCCTTAACGACAAAGCATTGTTTTCAATGGGCTTAGGGACCGCCCATTGTCCTTAAGGGGTTATACAACATAGGAACTGCCCCTATCAAATATCTTTCTAATTAGTTGCTATTCATTTACTTAACTATACATTGTGCAATCCACAAACATATTTTAGTAAAAAGATATGTGGAAGACACAGTAGGCATTTTCCCAGTTTGCCCTATGGCCGGTCAGGGCCTGTAGTAACTATAAAGTCCATCCCTTGCTTGGTGTTCAGATGAACCCGGGCTATTGTTTCAGATGGTACACAACGTTATCAGCAATCACGTGTTGTCTTTGTAATAATTTTTATCTTTATCAATTCCAGATGGTCATTTGGAATTTTCCTCTATGAGATGATAAGTTTAGGTAAGTTTGTAACTTTTATCTAGACAGATACTAATATTGCATCGATTATAGGCCGCATCCGATTATAGGCCGCACCCTTAAAGTTTGGTGCTATTTTAAAGAAAAATGTATTTTTAAAGAAAAAATACACATTAGTGGAATGGTAAAACAGTATTTTACCTGATAAACAGGAATACATGTATTTTAACATTTTTGGTAACTTATATGCAGTTAGTTACATACAAACAGAAATTTGGAAAACCCTTAGCCATTTTAAGGCCCCCCCTCAATTCATAATGCACCTTACTCCGCTGCCAGCACTTCCGCCGGGGCTTCTATGGTGGAGTACCGGAAAGTTATGTCACACTGTTGCTCTGTTATAGAAGCCGTTCGCAGGAAGCGGAGGAACCAGGTCACCTGCAGTGCTGCGGGGGCTCTGGATCCTAACCCTGCTGCTTGCCTGCAGCAGGGCTAAATGAAAAAAGAAAAAAAAAACGCCCAGAACTACATGTCCCGTGCAATAGGAACTGTACATCCCTGCGCTAAACCCCGATTACAGGCCGCACTTTAAAGACTTAAAGTGTGTGGGGGGGTGCGGCCTATATTGGGGCAAATACGTTATTCACAGTGTTTAGTGGCAACAAAGAAGGCCAGCTGTCCATCTATTCTTAGTTAACTGAATTTTAAACATCTCTCACTGACATTATGAGTATACCAATTTTTACTTAGATTCATTAGGAGTCTGAATAACTCCATTTATCTTTGAGCACCTCTTTCCCTAGGGAGTTAAAGAGATAGTTTTATATCCAGTACAATCCGTCAGCAGATAAGGCATATTAAGGTACTTAGTACTTTAATATGCATTTTATATATCGCTATCCCCCACGCTGTCCAAGTTTTGTGCCAGTTTTCACTGCTTGAAGTAGCCAAATGCTGGTAGGAAACCGCTTCTATTGAGATGAATAGGAGCACTTTCTGCAAATGTGCTCAGGGCTCATGCTAGAGCCACTAAAGATGGCAGATGGTGAATATGCCATTAATGTTCCCTGGCAAATACGAGATTCCATTAATGTGCATTTATTGTGGAAACAAAACATTAATTTAAAGGTGAAACTCAGCTCTCATATGCATTAAAGTGAATATTATGGCTGAAGAGTGGCGCGGGTTTAACATATTAAATTGTTAAGAATTCAGGTTCCATACAACAGAAAAATAGCCAATATGTAATTCTAGTATTTTAAAGAAGGTTAATAGAGTAGGTTGTGGAATCATAGGCTTTCAAGGCCTGAGAGGTACCTTTTTCGTATGTAATAATATGCAGGTGTTATACACATTAGATAACCCAAAATCTATCTTATTGGCTATAGAAGTTTTTGTGCAGCTCCAAATGTCTTCTTTGTCCCGTCCATCCATGAAGGCACCTGAGAGAATCCCCTGTATACTATTGTTTCAGGTGCCCCCCCATACCCTGAAGTCCCTCCTTCCAGCATTCTTCAACACTTACAGAGAGGAAATATCATGCAGAGACCCTCCACCTGCAAGCCATCCATGTAAGAAATAAATAGTTTTTCACTTTCAGTCTTCAAATGACATTTGCATTCCCCCTTCTTCAGCTTTAACACCTTTCTGTTTTGCTTTTCATTTGGCGTTTTACATTTATTTTAGTGCATCAGTTTTTATTATGTCAATTACGTGTTTTTTTGTTATTTATTTGTTCCTTTCTCTTTTATTTATAATGTATACATTGACACACAGTTAGATTGTAATAGATACTGATAAAGTGCCACAAGAAATGTTATCTTAATGATTAAATCTTCTCCCAGGTACACCATTATGAAGTCCTGTTGGTCATGGAGACATTCAGAACGTATCTCACTTTCGGAACTGCAAACCCGCCTGGAAGTTGGAAAGAGAAACTCCAACGACAAGACGGTTCTTCAGGTCCCTGAGTTAGTTGTTCCTGAACTGTATGCAGGTGTGGCTGGGACGGAACCTCTGAAAATGGAGGCCGATTATACGGTGCTATGAAAAGCAGGCCACAAATTACAAAGACTTGTGGCAAGTTGTTTAAATGGACTTAGAGGAAACTGCTGGAGAAGAGTTAGAACATTTTCTAACTATAAGCAAACCTGGCTGGTAATATTAAGGCTAACATGGCTTATTGACTGTAGTATATGACAGAGACGATTTCATTTTGTGTTGACACTCAGGTGTGTGGACTTCAGGACTCTCCTATCACATTTGGTTGTACCATTCTATAAATCAATGTATGTTTACAATATGTTTGATATTTTGAATGATGTTAAAGGCTGACAGCGTTTTATGTTGATTAACTTTGTGTGTAGTGCAACGGTAATTAACCTGGGTTTCCGCAACTACAAAAAATACATGGGAATGCTTGCATTAGTCTTAATGATTCCGGTCATTGCATGGCATTATGGTGGGGACAGCACTGAATGAGTTGCCTTTAACTCTCTTATCAACTAAATAAGCCAAATCAATTTCACCAAAAATTGCAGAAAAAAAATGGTCTTTTTTAAACTTGCCCTCATGCCCTTAAAATTCGGTCTGTTGCCAATGTCAGCTCCTACTCTTGTCACTGGCTGGTGTCCTCGATCCTTAACACGATGTGGTGTCACCATGCTTTGACTTTAATTCCCATTATCCTCTTTGCTAGGTTAAGAAATATAGGAATTGCATTTTGTAGCAAGTACTTTATTGCTACATTTTGTCTTTTAACTTCATTTAAGAAATACACATAAACATTTACTGTTTTATCTACCATAACACTTTTGTAATTATAAATGTTTTTTTCAATCACAGGCAATGAAAATGAAGTTTTTTACTTGTTGATCTAATTAATATTAATTAAATAATCATAACAACTTGGTAATGTTGTCTAAAATTTAAAGTAAAATAAAAGTGTATGTTTTTTTTTCTTTTTAAATATTCAGAGGTCACAAGGTTAAGGGCTTTCAGCAATATTATTTCTATTTGTCTACAGCTTTAAAACAAGTTTATAAAGTGTTCTCTAAAAGTGCATGTTTTTAAGTAAAAAAAAACACCTATTGTGAGAATAGTGAGACAAAATGACATGTATCCCGGATGCAGATTTTTTGTTATAAAATGTTACAACACGCTTACCTCTATTCTTCGATGACAGTAAGATGATGAATTTCATGATTGGACAAGGTCAAGTAGTTGCCGTAGCTCCTTCCATAGTCTGTTGGACCTAGCTACTAATGAAAAATGCACCTTTCTGTATGGTTACAAGTATTTTATATTTAATAAACTACATTATATTTCACAAAACTTCTTCTACTGCTTTGTTTGCTCAGCTAAATCAGGTTTTTATGGTATCTGTTTTCCAGAAACATGTTCTATCAAGCCAGTCTTTTAAATTAGCATAAAATATCCTGTTGAATAAAAACAAGTAAGTTAATGTTTTAGATAATGGGTGGCAGAATTCAGCTATTTCTTTGTCGTATATATTTTTTGTTTTGTTTAACCGATCAGGTAACTTTGCACGTTCCAAACGTCTCACAATTTCATCTCCCCACCTATTAATTTACTCTTGTGGTTTATTTTTTACTTCTAAGTTTCCTAAATGTAATTACTTGTTATCAAAGACCAATCATTATTATACAATCCCTGTAAGGAGTGCTCAGTTGGCTCTGCAAAATGCAGGGGGATTTTTTTTTAATTACACCATAATGATTTAATTTCACAGGGTTGGCCCTTCAAAATGCATAGTCCAATTGATTTATTGTCTACTAAATACATTCCATTGTTATTATGGCATTATGCCATCTACAAACATTGCTTAAGAGGTTCTATCATGTTGCCTTGCAGTCTCGCAAAATATTCCGCATCACATACCTTGGCCAAGTTAGCCCCTGCCTCCATCTTTCATATACTATAAGTATACTATAAGTATACTATAAGTATCTCATTTGCCTTTTCTAGCCCTGACGATATACACAGAAATGTTAGCAGTAGAGAAGGTGCTAATTTATAACTCCGACAGGTGTGATTTAATGCCCTAGCTAGTCGTTAATTAACTCATTAAACTGCAAAGTTCAGGGCTCATTTGACTCTAGGAATCTCCAAACACACATTTATATGACAACCAACTCATGAATAGTTTAACTCACCTTAGCTTTGGTTTTGTGAACCAAACTTGAAGGGGTGAATATGTGTTTAGCATAACTGACATATACTTTCTGCCTGTGTGTCCTACGCCTAATATTATAGTAGCCTCTCCTCCTCTTAAATGATGGAAAGATACTAATTTAGCCCGAGACAAATTTATTTGAACCACAACACACAGGTGGACATGCAGGAATGAAACACATGAATATAGTATATTTAACAGAGCTTGTTTTGTTTCAAAGTTATAAAAAGCACACAATTTGCTACACAAACACATAAAACTATTTATATTACAGTTTTTATTGCATTATCTTAGTTGTTGACAAATATATCCAAATGAAATAGTTATTTTGGCTGTGACTCACTGTAATGAGTAGTTAACTATTTCATATGAAGGGAAACACAAAATACCCTGTCCTACTGTAAACCACAATTGGAGAAATCTTTGGTTTTTAGGTCACTTGCGGCTTCACAGAGGAAACAAACTGCATCATGATGAGTCTAGAAGGGCTGGAACCAAAATGAAGGAACTAACAACCCCAGATGTACCTTCATGGGCCCAAATCATTGAGCTTTCCCTGATTAGAGCCCATGGAGGCTAAAGTGTACATCTGGGGTTGTTAGAACCTCAACTACAAGTTCAGTGAGTAAACACCACTTGGGGAATTCTACGTTGTAAGGGAAAAGTATATCCTTTTTTTAACTTGGATAGTTAGGTATACAGTATATCATATATATTATAACAAATTATATTCATTGGAATAGATAAATGGTCCCGTTTATTTTGTTTTCAAATACCTGAGATTTTGATTTAAGGGCCCCATACCTTGCAGTGCTCACAAAAAGTAATTCTGCATAGTAGGAGGACTACCTTGAGATGTTTTGTTTATTTTGCATTTGTGCATGGAATGTAGAGAATATATTAGGGGAGGGACGCACGAAAAACACATCAGGGAGGGGTTTTCTTGACCCTTTAGTTCATGCTACACAGAGAATGAACACTAGTTTCCATCATTCTAGTGGGTTTTGTTCTAACGTTTTCTAGTCTTTTTTATTTTTCCAAAAACGTATTTTCTTCCTCTCTTGGAAAAAAAAAATTGTCCTTTTCAAAGATGGCTCACATGGCATCTGAGATTATTGGGTTTGTTCTGGCAGTATCAGGCTGGGTGCTGGTCAGCTCCACTCTACCCACCGACTATTGGAAAGTGTCCAGTATTGATGGTACCGTTATCACCACTGCAACCTTCTGGTCCAATTTGTGGAAGACGTGTGTCACTGACTCCACCGGAGTGTCCAACTGTAAGGACTTCCCATCCATGCTTGCACTTGAAGGTAAGAATATGGGATGCATATGGTGGTGATAAGAGAGCCAGAACGTTTCATTTGTATTTTTAATGTTTAGAATTTCTTTCATTAGAAATTAGGTCAGATTAATTTTTATAATGTTGGACTATATGAACATATTTCCCTAAAAATACAGCCATTGTCGATCTATTTAAGCAGGTTCAAAACCCTAGTATATTTTTGTATCAGTGATTTTGGTGTTTGAGGTCATACCATATATACTTTTAAAGCTGCAGCTGAGAATAATTGGGAAAGCAACCTTCTGATATTTACCACCTACCTATTCCTCATGCATAGCTTCTATACTTTGTGGGCGATGCTTCTAAAGGCATATAAGAAAAGCCATACTGGTCACATATCAAACACAATTAAAAAAAACAGTTTGAAAGAGTTATCAAAGTTTTGTGTATATATTTGAAATGACATTGAACACAAAGCACTATGGCCCAGTTATATTTTCTAGTAGCTAAAACAATATTGAGAATATAGAGAAAACATGATACGTCATCGATGTACTTAGTGAAATTATTAATTATCTTAATTTTAAAGGAGAGGGTCTTGGGTTTTAAATGTCTTCTTCTTCTATAGCATCGTTTTAAAGATGGTAGGATATACATTTCCTACCTCCAACGTTTTCAGACGCTAATGTAATACACTACTAATTATTTTTTACACTATTAAAATGGGGGTCTGATACGGGCATCAATAAATAGTTTAGGAAAATTAGCTTGGCAGAGGAGAATCCTAAGATTTAACATTATATTTTATAAGAAACAACTGAAGTCTCCCTGGCAGCTTGTGTTCCCAATAAATCTTCTTTATGAACTCCCGGGAGGTAATGAGCCATTTAATGAGTCAGTTAATGACTAACATCTACAAACATTCGTGTTTTTATATGGCTACTGTTTTACCCTTTTGTCCGAGCATGCAGCAGGAACCAACAAATCAATCCTTCCCAGAAGAAAAGTCAGAACGTCAAAGAAAGATAATAAATAAGGAACAAACGGTGTACCTCACGGAATCAGTACTTTTAGGTGCTCACTAACTAATCGCCGTGAACTAGAATCAATCTGAAAGTCTACCATGTGGTAAACGATTACACTTTGGTGGATACAATGGGGTTTAAACACTAAAGGGATAGTTGTCAGGAGAGTTTGCGCAAGCGCTAACACCGGCAGATCTCTCCAGCAAAAGGCTAAGCTGGTCCTGTATAATGCCAAAGATGTGAAAAATGTCACTGATTTAACTATACATACTCAAGGGCAGGAACGGCGTTGCTGTATAGAAGCTCGCTCTGGTTCATTGCATATACTAAAGTCAAGTAGCTGAAACACAACTTTCCTGCCAACCCTCACTTTAATGAATAGACAGAAAATGTGTAATATGCCAACAAATGCCGTGTTTCTTTACTAAACACCAAATTGGCTCCAAGTTTACTATTAAGATTTATGTATGAGATACCAATCATCACTGCAATTATCTTATGAAGACACCTTGAAATTAACGATACTGTTCTCAGAAAATAAAACATGTCAGGATTCCGAACACCTTGGGGATCTGAAATCTTTATTTGTGAAATGATCTGCTCAATTCAGATGAACTTAGTGTGAAGTTGAGGATTCCTACTTTGTGATGAGTTCCTACTGAGTCACATTGAGGTCTATGCAATAAAGAGAGTGTTTGTAGAAGAGCTAAACATTTCAAGTCTCTGATATAATTATAAATTATGAAAAGCAAACCCAAGTGAGCATCTCCTGAACGAAGGTATCAGCTGGCTCTTTATAATACTTAACTAAATCAGTAGAAGAGTTATTAGGAAATCTCTATTGTCTATGCATTATGCAAGGGCTTTCTTAGACCCTAGAAGAAGAAACATCTCGCATATTCATCTTCGATACAGTGATATCAGGAATCGGAAATGAGATTAATGTAAAATCCCATTTTAGGGAACTAGCTCAACACTATTTTTAGATGAAATATGAATCAGTGCTCCATTTTCCTTATAATATATATTATATCTACCAGTTTCTCACAATATTTATCAATTTCAGGATATATCCAAGCCTGCCGGGGTTTACTAATCGCAGCAGTGAGTCTAGGATTCTTTGGTTCAATTTTTGCTCTCATTGGCATGAAATGCACCAAGATTGGAGGGTCAGACAAACAAAAAATAAAAATCACAGTTTTCTCCGGCATACTGTACATTTTGAGTGGTAAGTATGAGTGAGTTTATATCACAGTCAACAGTCAAATATGTGTGCATTACTTTCGTGTCTGTTAACAGACAAAATGTAACATCAAAACTGCAACACTAATCACTCCCCATCCGAGCCGAGCTTCCATATTCAACACAAGAGGTAGGTAAGGTATCTCCTTACCGAATGAAATATTCAGAGAATATTCATGTCTGCAAAAATTAGATTATTTATTGATCCATTTATTGATTTAACATTGAGATTGAGAGCTGTTAAGTTTGAAAAATGCATCTGCTGTTTACCCCCCCCCCCAAATTGGGGTTTTCTCTCTTCTTTATTGATCAATGGATAGATCAATAAATTGTCTCTTTTTGCAGACATGAATATTCATTGCATCTGAAACAATAAGATCTACCTACTTCTTCTGTTTGTATATGTGCCTTGTGTGCTTTCCATAGAAAAGAAATGTAACAGATGGCGTAGGTATAGGTTTAGTATACACACTATGATAAATATGTTTCCATATATGTTATCCATAATGTAAATATCTCACACACTGAAATACATATTCTGGGTACATATTCAGAAGATGACTATTTGGGATCCGATTTATAACACAAATATTTGCACATTTTCTTTGAAACGTACATTTTATTTGCACCTATATCAATATACTGTATATGGAGGGTTTACCGTTTATAGGATTCAGATTAAATCTGTCACTCTGCACGCCATATGTGGCCACATTTTGTGTGTCTGTCTCGAAATCACTTTATTTAAAGGCAGACATGAAGATATATGCAGGATCCTCAGCTCTTTATCTCTGGAATGATTCTCTATCTTTTCTTTTTTAGGTATCTGTGCAATGGCTGGCATTTCTTTGTATGCCCATAAAATAACATCAGAATTCTTTGATCCAACATTTTTGGAGCAAAAGTAAGTCTTCTATGTTAAACACGGAAAATGACTCATTAATAATAATTAAGGTTTACATTAGGTGTCATGCTTCTGGTATCTTTGCTCGTTAGGTACGAGTTGGGAGCAGCCCTCTTCATCGGATGGGGTGGATCTTCTCTCAATGTCATTGGAGGATCCATTCTCTGCTTTTCTCTTAATGAAAACTTAAAAGACTCCAGGTAATACTAATAATTCACAATTAAAACTCCAGTTCTGTGCCAGAAATATCAAAGCAATATTCTTTACCCATTGTACAGCACTACAGAGTATGATTTTGCTATATAAATCAATTAATAAATAATAATAATGTATCCAGTATCATTTTCTTACAGAATTAAAAAAAATCATAAATAATGCAACTAGAACAATAAGGACAATCACTATAAGTATAAGGCCATAAAATACAGTGCTGCACAGTATTGTGGGTTTTGTGTCATTTTCATACTTCTCGGCACCGGCTACCCAGACCCTACCCTTGCGCGACACAGCCAGGACTACTCACTGACGTCAATGGGCAGTCCTGGTGACATTGCGGGAAACACTCCCATTTAAAGGGGAAATGGGCGGGGAGTGGGGTGTGTGTGGGAGCTTCTCTTAGAGTTCTCTGGGTCAAACCCGGAGAGTTCCCAGGTATGGTAATTTTGCTCCGATAAACTTCCTTTATTTGCAGACCTGGAGGCTGCCAACGTTGTGCGTCATATAATTTTTTTGTGTGAATATTTCCCCTTTAAGATGTTTTTTAGCAACCGGTGTTTAAAACATATTCAAGAAATCAAGATGCTTGATTCTCTCATTTTTGATACATCTGATGAATGTTGAGCAGGGACCTTTGATGTAAATGTACCTAGTTTTCAGTGAATGCAGACTTGTCATACACATTCCCGAAAGTTGGACATAGACCTTTGTTTTGCTTTTTCTCATGTTTTTTTGTGCTTTAAGCACAACTTCTTATGTACCTGATTTGTTATGAACATTTGATGGTGATGTGTATTTATGTTTTTTTAGGATAAATTATTCTTATAATGGAGTCCCATCAGTCAGGTCAGCACGTACACGTCAACCAGATGCAAGCAACGGTCGCAATGCACACAGGGATCTTCCTAGACACTTCGATAAGAATGCTTACGTATGACAGAAACATTCCAAATGAAGAAACATCATGTACGCTCCAAACAAAGTATATTCTTCCAAGGATTCAGTTTCAGCTGCAAAGGACAAAACTTGATGCATGAACATTTGGCATCATTGTCCTACACATTCGCACACTGTCCCAGTCAGTCCACAATGAACCGGGAACCATAAATTAATTTACAACCCACAGAACCTAAACCATGAAAAAGAAGGTGACAAGCCATAAAACTATATCAGACAACAAAGAATTATGTAAAAGAAGCATTGGAAAGCTTTCATCTGGACGCTAAAAGCCACGTAGCTATAGATGTGTATTATCTCCCATTTGTTGCGGCCATCCTCATGGCTGTCCCTAATAAGTAAAAATGCTTCCCCAATACTACACGTGCCCTTAGATTTCTTATAGGTTATCTGGCTAAAACGAGTAAAATCACCCACCTGGTGGGCATAGGTGATATAGAATTTCAGGGTAAACTGCATAGTGGTTGGTATTCATCAGGAATAGAAATTCAGTGGTGGTGGCAAATTCTATACTTAAACGCTGCCAGCTGAAATGAACATGTCTAGAATAAGGAATGTCTCCAAGTGTAAATGGAAACAACTTCTCCTTCGTAAATGATCATAAGCTCTTCTCTGTGCAGTACAGTTTTACAATATCTTCCATCTCATCATTCCTTGTTTTTTATTTGCCTCTGCTTTTACTTATTTTCTCCTACCTCCAGTCAGGGCCAATGCATTGGGAAATGCATTGGCACAGGGTAGCAGCTAGAGCCCCGTGCGGGGCGGCTTTTTTAATCCCGCTCCCGCAATGTGGGTGTTCCACTCCCGCCAGCTCCCGTCACATTTGTGGCCAATCCTGCCCACTCCCGTCACATTTGTGGCCAATTACGCCCACCTCCTTACCTGAACTGCAGATTTCCTGTGCAGTCCCGCAAGGGTGCCCTCGAGTTGCTCCCTCACAGCATTTCTTCTCTTGCTCCGCCCAGGAACAAGGCAGAGTCACGGGAAGTGACATCACATTACGTGACTCCTGTTCCTGGGCAGAGCAAGATAGGAGACACTGTAAGGGAGCAGCGAGAAGGCAGCCTTACGGGACTGCACGGGATTACCGGGACCCGCAGGTACAGTGCCTGACGGCCCGCAGCACCAACAAGACCGCCCGCCTCCCAATGCAGTCCTCTAGTAGCAGCATTGTTATTTCCTCCATTAATGACAGCCTTACCCTGGAATGAAATTGCAGGTATCAACCTTCACAAAAAGTGATATGATAATACCAGGAACTTAAATGACAACAGACAGAAATATCCCCTTTGCCCTTGGGCAAATGAACGACAACACAGTCTCCAGTGTGAATGTTTCCAGTTTTATTGAAACATATGCATGTAATGGTAATTATATAATTATTGAATAGAACAAAAACAAAATCAACATAAAATAAAAGACACAGAAATGTATATGCCCTAACTAAAACAGCAAAAACACAAATGCTAATACATGATACTTTTCAATTGAATCGACTAGATAAATAATTTGCTTTGGTTGAAAATACTTTAAGTATATGGGCTAGATCTAAGGTGGCACCAAATCTCCAAACATTCTACTGTGGAAGATAACATTTATTACATATCGCAGAAGTTATCCAAAAAGAATCCTCAGTATCACAGTGTTCTAAGCTGGGATACAATGTTTCTATAGGTTTTATAATTATTAAAAAAAGACTATAGAAGTTGTATAAGCTTCCCTGGAGATCTAGAAAAAAAAATGTATGCATGTATGTATGTGCAGTGTCGTCTGCATTTCTCCCTAACAAATTAGTGTTCATTTGTGGGCTTATTTATTAATAATTATTTTATATACAGACCTGTATTCTATGCTCGGATCTGGAATACTAGTTATAACTGTCACGGCACAAGAAAAAAACAAAAGATACAAAAAAAAATTATAACCATTAAATAAGGGTTGTGCTGACTGTGCTTAACCAGTGCATCGGGATTGAATATGTCATTTCACATCACATAATATATACCACATCAAAATACTGCGTCATACTTTTGTTTATGTCACAAAGTAACAAAAATAAATCATGACTAATATACAGGCACAGTAATATAGTACATTTGCTAAACCAAAACTTGAAAGGACAGAGAGCCTGTCTCAGGTTTCTCTCTACACTGCCCCCTAAAGGACACTTTCAATATCAACTGCACTATAAGTTTGTCCTTTACGGTTTAACAATTAAAAAGCACGTTACCTTACAGACAGGTTTAGGTTAACACAAGAGTTAGAGCATCTGTCAAAACTCCCATGCTTTTAATCATAAAACTAGTGCACAGAACATCAATAGGTGGTAGTTAATAATAATGATTTCAGTTTTGTCCTCAAGCCTCCTTGTGGTATGTATGTGTATAGGCAAATTACAAAGTGCATTCCTACTCGTAATATACTTTCTTTCTCTGAAAACATATTTAGTGGTCTAGTTATTAATATAGTTTATTCGCATAAAAAGATGTATCCATGAAAGAGGAGATTATAAAATATAATTGGTTGTTTCTGTCTTGCTTTATGCAAGGAGACAATCTTGTTCTATTATGGTCCTTGAATGCTCTAAGGATGTCAAACATGTAAAGGTGCTTCTCATATATCTCTGGCTTTCATCTCCCTGTATTAAATATAATGATATCGATGCTTATTTCGTTACAGATGGTATTGGTTTGTGTGTAAAGTGGCATGTTGGCATTGGTTTAAAAAGACGCTGGGTAACTAAAGAAGGATTTTTTGTGAGCAAAACATGTTGGACAGGTGGAGAGGTCAGGAACCACCCAGCCCACTCTAACCCTCTTGTGTGTATTAAGATGTAATGTACACAACTTGCTATTTCTTTAGCACTGGAATTATCTCACTTTAAGAAAACCAATTGGATCCGTTAAAATGCCCATTCTTAAAACTGATCAATTCTCAATTCCGCACGCACTCTTACATATAATTCCCCAAAAGTTCCAGAGCTGGTAGGTTCCATGATCTGTGCAGTCTTCGAGGTTGGGTAAGCAGTTATATGGTTAATGGTCAAGGTGTCAGGGTAGGGATTGCAATTCTCCATCTTTGGCTTCATTTTCCATACACACTCTCATCGCTGTAGGCCACATACAGAAAGAAGTCTTCTTCGTGGTTGTCCTAGAAAACAAAAAAAACCCATCATTTTGTTGCTCAGATTTGCAAGATACTTTCCGTTACCTGTCCTTTCTTCATTTACTATTTCGAGGGATCTTGAACCAATTTGTATTTGGTCTAAAATCAAAACCCATATTGAAATAAAATTAATGACAAGGCTACGCAGGAGTCCATTGTGCAGTTTCACATCCGTTTAGATGACGCGGCAGAGTCCAGCCTGCGGAATTTAAGTCACTTCTGGCTCAACCACAATTTCCTGTTGGATTCAATCCATTACAGTCCAAGCTTTTATAGTAGTTATATGTGTACGTCAAATTACTTTGTTCTTCTTATCTTAAAATCACAAACATTATAGCCACCAGAGTTCCTAGAACAGCAAGGTCTTCACATAACAAAACAGTCAAATTCAGAGCACTCAACCAAAGTAAGAGAAGATCGCTCTGTCAGCCATACACTTAATTGTTCAATGAAAAACTAAATACATTTGTCTTCTATCAGGTAAGCCAGTTATTTTAAATGTTTACTAGGGAACTATATATCATTTTTTGTAGGTGTCATGTTTGTATTGTCAATAGGTTCGCTAACGACATGTGCCAAGTAGGTTTCTCTTACACGACACCGAAGGGCAGGCAAACTTACATGAGGTTTTCTCAGCGTTATTTCCCTGCAGAAAATCCAGCATTTACTACAGTTAAGGACTGGGTTTCCAAGCTGGACACAAATGGGTGATACTAGCCTGAGCTGATAGCAGATGTGCCACAGGTGAAGTATTGCTGCACGCATTTTGCATGTGGCTTGTATAAGGACATTTAGCATGATTTATAGCATAAAATATGTGGTTTCATGCTGCATCACGTGAGACGCAAATGGTGCTGGGTTCTGCTCTCCAATTGTGAAAATTATCTGGTGAACGAATACTCGCGTGATAAATAGAAATTATAAAGTTACTACTTATTAGGCTTTTTGTGACAGATTTGACATATATATTGTTGGCAAAAATAGGACAATAAGTGAAGGGTATAAATGTATAGTGGGAGCTCCTCCGGCACATAAAAACGTACCGGTCAGTGATGAGCATACATGGGAACCTGCCCACTATTGCCTCTTTAAAGCCTTGACTGGGTCTCGCCCCACTGTGTTATTGGTAAAGACGCTGTTCACTATATTTTATATTATATATGTTTAAACGGTTTTACCCCTAAATTCTTGTGTAAAGTGTATTAAGAAATACAAAGCTTATAATAAGATACCACTAATGCCTTATCCACGGTCAAGTCAGCTCTTGTTTCATGCAAAACTCACTTGGGGTGAATATCCATTTTGAAGAATGTGTCTAGGTCAGGAATGGCAAGAGCACATTGGTTTTTGCCAAGTTTACTTTGGCTTGCAATGAGACTAGGCCATACTAGGTTGGAGCCCTGGGTTCACCCGGACAACCCTTGTTCCTCGGTTTTGAGAGCATTGTGTCTATAGTAAATGGCAATTTGAGTTTTACAGAAGTGAAATTCCAAGCTAAATAGGAGAAAGGAGTGGTAGAGAAGCATCCCACTCCTCAACTGGAGATATGGTTTGGTCGACAAGCATATCAATATTCACCAAAGTATTCTCCTGAAAGTCTTCTGTACACTTTCCCATTTCAGCAAAACGTTCAAGAAAGTGGGTCAGGACACTTCGACAGCCTCGAAGGATATTATCCAGCTGCATGATGTTCTACTTATCCCGGAGTATCTCAGAAATGCTATTATTTTATGCTGCTGTTGTGAAATTAACAAGACCTTATTTTTAACCTTGACATTTTTTCTCTGGCAGTTCCGCCCTAGGTATTGCAAACATGACCAACATCTTTATCTGTCATCCCAAAACACAGAAAGACATTCAACCTAATTCACAGAAATGTAACCTGATCTTGGAACAAACAAATACTTGACTGCCACCAGATTAAGACACCAATCCTAAATTATGTATTATCTGCCCTGCCAAGTGTTCTTTTTCAGTTACCACAAACAACAATGATGCTTATGATGGCATTGTAGGGCTCCTATGTCATAGATACACTAGTTTTGTCATAATTATTTTTTATGCACTTAGAAGCAATCTTATGTACTAGTAGGGCTATCAAAAACAAAGACAGAGTTTTGAAAACATATATCTTGCTTTTAATCTGATGTGATAAACTTGCTTGCAAAATACTCTATGAAGAAATAACACGGGTTAATATATGCGGAAATACCAGGTTTAATAACATTGTTTCAGTAATAGCATTGCTAAAAAACTTTCTAACTTAAGATAATGACAGCCTATGTCAGGGGTGTCCAAGTTTTTTCTGCAGTGGGCCACTTCATCAGAATTGTATACGTGCGCGGGCCGCACTTATTTTTCACTGTGACAAAAAATATGGCCTTTAATAAAATATGCAGATTAAAATAAAGTAAAATGACACAAAACCTTTACTCTTCCTCTCACTGACTTCTGGGCCTAGAAAGTTTTGCGACTACAAATTCAGGATTCCCTAGATTTATTCTAGGGATGAACTAAAATGAAAATTCTGGACCAAAACATTCAGGGTTCCCTTAGCCAAAACCGAAAATGACCCCCACCTTTAAAAATAATAATAAAAACTCACATTTTTAATAAAAGTAGGTAACACACAACTGGACAAAATTAGCAATATGACTTGGCAACCAGTAAATGCTGGCAACCCAGGCAACCAGTAAATGCTGGTACCTAGGCATGATGGGACTGTGCTCGCTGTGATTGCTGTTAGCAATCACACTCCTATCATGCCAAGTCAGCCAGTACATGCTGGTACAGGGTGGTTGTAAGTGATGTGCAGACCCCATACTGCTGGCAGCATCACTACACAAGGGGGGCAGCTAGCTAGGTTTCAGCATGTACTGGCTGACTTGGCATGATAGGAGTGTGATTGCTAACAGTAGTCACAGTCCCATCATGCCTAGGTTCCAGCACTTACACATGCATCCAGTAAATGCTGGAACCTAGGCATGATGGGACTGTGATTGCTGTTAGCAATCACACTCATATCATGCCAAGTCAGCCAATACACGCTGGTACAGGGTGGCTGTAAGTGATGTGCAGACCCCATACTGCTGGCAGCATCAATACACAAGGGGGGCAGCTAGCCAGGTTTCAGCATGTACTGGCTGACTTGGCATGATAGGAGTGTGATTGCTGACAGCAATCACAGTCCCATCATGCCTAGGTTCCAGCACTTACACATCCATCCAGTAAATACTGGAACCTAGGCATTATGGGACTGTGATTGCTGTTAGCAATCACACTCCTATCATGCCAAGTCAGCCAGTACATGCTGGTACAGGGTGGCTGTAAGTGCAGACCCCATACTGCTGGCAGCATCAATACACAAGGGGGGCAGCTGGCCAGGTTTCAGCATGTACTGGCTGACTTGGCATGATAGAAGTGTGATTGCTAACAGCAATCACAGTCCCATCATGCCTAGGTTCCAGCACTTACACAATTATGCTATCACACACACACACACTCATTTATTCATATAATCATTCATTCACAGATTCATTCCCTCAATCACACACACTCATTCAAACACCCTCCCCACCCCCTTACCTGCACTGCAACTCCTCGATGCCGCTTACAAACTTCAGCAGGGGGCGCGGCCTCCCTCTGCCTTCTCTGCTAAAGCACAGAGGAAGTAGGATGTCACGTGAACTCCGCTTCCTCTGTGTGCAGTCCAGAAGACCCTCCCACAAGTAAGTAGCAGGGCTTGAGGTGCGGCTCTCGTAAGATCGGTTGCCCTGGCTGCCGATCTTACGCGGGCCGCACCTTGAGGTCTCGCGGGCCGCATTTGGCCCGCGGGCCGCATGTTGGACGCCCCTGGCCTATGTAGTTGTTTGTAGTAAGTAAGAAAATGATGGTCATTGACCTTAGTACATATTTTATGATGGTAATAAAGCTTTGTTTAGCTCATACTATCAGCAGGACACTCCAACCGCTCTCACCTCATACAGTTGCCCCATGGTAGCGCTCGTGGGGGGGATAGTATTGTTGACAAAGAAAAACAGAGCATCCTCAGGGCGAAGATGAATCCGCTTCCTGATTAGGAAGTAAAACTGGCCAACTAGAAAGAAAAACAAAAAAGACTTAACATAGAGGAAGCGAAACAGTGACGTGAATCTGAGATACTGAGAACTCTCCAGGTTTCAATTGCAGTCTCTGGGTGTAGCTCTACCCACTCCACACCCACTGTTTGGAGTTACGAGAAGCCACCAGGGAGAGCACTGGGTAGACTGCCAGGGTATGTTCCCAGGTAAGATACCAAGTGGTTGGGGGGATATGGCCAATAATATGGAAAATAAATGGTCAAAATGAGGTGCTGAGTGTAACAGACAAGGGTAATGAGAATGATACAGACATACTAATAGTAATGGTACGGATGTGGTGGTAAGCATGTGATCCCCGCTTCCACGGAGTTCTCAAGGCTTCTTTAAAAGGCCTGCTTGACTTCCATGTGCCGGACAGCAGGTAGATTAGTCACTGCTAGACTGCAATTGTTGCAGACGCTGGAAGTTGGCACACGCGTGTAATCTCAGTGATTATCAGACATTCCTTGCAAGGGTTGTTTTTCCCTACTATTTCCGAATCATAGTTCTGTCATTCTGGATTAGCCATGGTTAGATCCCATCATCTGAGACACTACCCTTAGCTTTAGGTTTCTCTATACTCTGAAGAGATGCATTCATTCTGCATTTATCAGGTGGGCAGAATACCTCAATAACACGTGGGGCAGGAGGGCATGTACCTGTGAGGTCTGATGGCACCAGGTACTTCCTTTTGTCCAGATCTGGAACCCGTGCTTTAGGGGCCTTTTCCACAATGACCTAAATCAGGACAGAAATAAATATATACAAGGACAGTGAGCAGCAAATTACATAGAAATGTAACAGAGTAAATAAATCCCGTAAAGAAGAACACACACGGTAACTAGGAGGTACAGCAGGAATCAGAGACCGGTAAACACTGCACACAGATGTCCTAGATTTCAGCTAATTCTAGGCCGTTCTAATATGATCCTTGGTTCTCTAACTATGTCAAGGTGACTTGGTACATGACTAATAGACACAAAGTACTGACACTGAAGGGGGTATTTTCCAAGGGGTATGACAGGACGAGAATTGACAGACTAAGACAAACCGATACATTAGGTGGAGAGACCCCTGCTCACAAGCTTACAATCTAACACAGTTTAAACAATTAACTATTTGCTGGGAAGCTGGTTTTCAGTAATATATATATATATATATATATATATATATATATATATATTATATATATATATATATATTTATAGTAAAAAGGTATTTATGGCACCGAAGATCTAGAACTATAAATGCCTACGAATGTTGCGGAAATAAGCAGACGCTGTAGACCCATGTCTAAATGCCAGCACTGGTTACAGAAAACGCGTGCATTTATGGCAAGCACACACAGCTATTTAACTCCACTTAATGGCATAGATCAGACTGCAGCACAATATATAACATATGGGGTTAATGTGAAGTAAGCGGCGCAGTGCAGAGAGAGGAGGAGCCCGGAGCTCTAGAGCTCTCCCTTGGGTAGAAGCTACAGCAAAGGTGCACAAGTTGGTCATTACAGGTTGTGCAACGGCCGGGGTGCCGGATTTCTCAATTTCCTGTGCTTTCCAAACAACACACTTACACACATTTTTCTTAGATATTATTAATACTGGACAAAACAAAAAAAAAGGATGAGAACACGGTCATCGGGTAGACATTGGGGCGCCCCATTTTTTTTTATTAAGTCTAGTACATGATCCTAAGCTACTTGCTTTTCAGGTGTAGTGACAGGCGCTGCACTCAGACGTCAAAATGATTAAGAAGTGCTTAGAATCTCGGTGTCAGTGGAAGGCCCCAGCCAGAGATGCGGTACCAGAGTATTTTTATAAAAAACACTAGTACTTCTGTATTTTACAGTCTAGGGAAGAACATCTAACCAACATCTGTTGCTATGTTGATATATGTATGTTATGGCATTAATGTATAGGGTACCCCTGGAAACCTCATGTTCTGTAACATTAGGAAATCTTTGGGATTGTATCCCTCCATAACAGCTTTGTGATATCACTAACAACCAAGTTCAGATCACATCAGAGGGGTACCGGTTTCTTGTAGGGTAGGTTGTAGTCATTCAGTGTTAAAATTTAGCCTCAACTGTATTTATGTCCATGTTTGTCAGGTACCATTAACTACTACCCATATCAACTATTTTGGGTTGGAAGCGGTCCGGTGATAACGGGAAAAATCAATGACTATGGACGCTGTAGTTTAACAAAACCTGGAGATTGATTATTAGGAATAAAGTCCAAAACAGCACTAGGCCACTGACTGTCTAACTCTGAATTACACCGTCATGTTTTATTCCTATGTAGTAGATGCCCCATGGACTTCCAGCTCCGCAGGTTCTAATGAATCAATCATTCTGACATCACTACCTGTCCCACAATTAATGCACATGAAACAAGAAAATAAATATATATATCTATATATCTATATATATACACACACACACACACACATCATATTCTATAGGGTACAGTCCATAACCATCAACGCTATCATTTCTTTATATAGGTCAGAGCTCTGTCCGTATATCTGGGCCTGCACTTATCATAACCAGTAGTTTCCTGGTGTAACCTACAGCGGATCATCGGCTCATATCACACGTTTAGAGAGTCAGCTCGCCAGTACTAGTCCCACTTTTACAGGTACCCATTAACCCTACGATGCCGTCACACCATTAGCCAATACGAGTGTCAGACAGTATCCTGTACATTAACGTTACTTTACAATCTATTTCCGTTATACCCAACGGTATCCTATGGATAAAGGGTTAAAAATGCAGAAAAGGCAATCTGCCATGAGCCGAGGCTCCGTGACTGGGTGGCGATGGCAGGACGGCACCGGGCAGCCTCAGACTTACAGGGACCCTGTCCGGGTACTTCTTCCTGATCTTCTCCCCCTCTTTCTTCCTGTACTCGAACGGATGATCCTCTTTGTATTGGAATTTCATAGCTACCCCGGTATGAGGTCCAGACGTACGTTCTCCGCTGCTGATCAATCCCTTTAAACCTGTATACCCTCCGCGATCACAAGGAGCCCAGAAGGGACAATGTGACGTTCTAAGACACGCCCCACTGGGCGGAGCCCTCTGAGCCAAACAAAGACTGTGATGACATTAACCTCTTCCATGGCAGATTAGCTACATCATATGTAACCCAACAAGCCTGGACAAGCACAGTGTCGCTGCTTTAAGATGCAGTCGAACTATTACGTCACCTCAAGCGATTTTTATGTTGTTTTCTATGACTTCCTGGAAAATACTCATCATGTACAGTTATTTATGGACAGCCATCCTAGTCAACACGGTTAACCCAATCCTCCTGCCATGCCGATTATTTACTAGATCTCTGGGGACACACCATTTTTATTTAATACTTTTATTGTGTGTAATCTCAAAATTACAAACCCCCTCCCAACCCATGATCTGACATTGTGGGAGTAAAATCGGTCACGCAGATTGAGATGCTAGGTACTGAACGAGTTAATGTCATCATAATTCTAAAACGTAGCATTGATTTGCAGGGTTTGTTAATAAAAGAAATACCGGTTTGTACTGCGATCGATGATCTGCGTGTGCAATAGTCTGCAGTGTTGTTTTGTTGCGGAATTAGCTAGTCTTGTGACAGATCACGTGGTTTCACAGAAGGTAAACAGGTGACTCAGCCAGATTAGAATAACAGGTGTGATGGTGAGGGGTCACTGCCTGTGGCTGGGGACACGTGTTTCTATACTCGTTCCTGTCCATAGAATGTCCTGATAGTGTTACATACAGCTTTGCTATTCCAACTGGGTTTTATTTTTAATTACCAGTTGACTGTTTTAATGCAGACATTTTAATACAATATTTACTGATCCAATGGCCCTTCTTTATCCAGGAATGGATTGGTGGGTAGAAGTGTCTCTGTGTTCTACAATCCTAAAAAGTTACAATTTTGTATATAGGCACAACAAAAAATGTAAACAAATGAGATTTTGTAAAAATACACAATATAAAATATTAACATATATGAAAGTCTATGAGGTCCCAGCTCCTGGCTGCATCTCTAGCTGCACACCTAAAACAAAGGTGTCCTCTTTGGCCATTTGAAATGTCGGGAGGGCAAATAATAATTTATAACTGGAGACGTATGAAGTGCACCCCACAGGGGGTTTTCTTGGCGGCCCCTGGCCTGTTCTTGTGGCTGCATAGAGGGCAGATTGGAGATGGCTTGGAAGACCTGGCACTTTATGCCATCATGAAAATAGTGGAGCGTCATGAAGAAAGTAGCGGGGTGCGCTCCTGTACACACTGTTACCCAAGGGTTCCTCAGGATCTTCCAGAAACCCAGTGATCATGTGATTCTTCCTTTATCAATCGTGAAAATGGACAGAATGCTATAGAAGAATCTCTGAATAATGCAGGGTATTGGGAATCATCTGGAAAGTGAAAACAACTTATTGGAAAAGATATAATTTAAGTCTGTACCCATTCTACACCTAATTAGGCCAGAATGTTGCACAGGTTACTTCTTAAAGTCAAACCGAATATATGCGTGTTTACAACCTGAAGCTCCCTGAAAATTATAGAGCGTGTGAGATATAAATGTGGATCACCGTATTTTTACCTATGATTTCCGCATGATACTGACTAGCTTATAAATTGTAAATGGCTGTTAAATTAATAATGTGGCTAACCTGTATGGCTTTGTATTGACATATTGGACCAACCTTCCGGTTCTTATATAAAGTCATTATAATTCTATATAATATGATTAGCGGTATATATATTTTCATTACAGAACATGTGTCATGTTATCGGCCGGTATATTGGAGGAGCTCTTTGTGTACTTTGTTAGTTGTAGTCATGATGACAGGGCCACATGCACACAGGACACCGGGAGGTGTTATGCCTTCTTCACTTCTGATTCATGGCGTGACCTCAGCAGACACCTTGTAATTGTCACATGACTCCAAGTCATGGTAAGCAGATGTTTCTTTGTCAGGTGTGAGGCAGGGAAAAAAAGAACAAAATCTTAATTATTGTTGTACCAGAAGGACCAGAACCAAAAATAATTGATTCATCCCTATAGCCCTCCAAAACTCACATACACTGCACTGGTCACATAAAATCTTCTATTTAAGTCGTGGTTTTATCTTGCCAACAATGTGCACAGCATTTAACAATTTCATACACAATGGACCCACACGTTCTTCTTGTGTTTGCAGGTCACTTATGGATCATGATTGAGATGTTTGCAGAGGTGCTGCGGGTCTTTACAGCAGCAAAGTCAGGCAGATGGACCGAATGCTTCTTATCTGCAGACAATGTTCCTATAATACAGGGGTGTCCAAGTTTTTTCTGCAGTGGGCCACTTCAGAAATGTATATGTGCGTCGGCCGCACTCATTTTTCACTGAGAGAAAATATGGCCTTTTAGCTTTATAATGCCTATTAATGCAGGGTTAATTTGGCGATAATGAAAAAAGCAGCGGACAGTTTTTTGATCAGCCGTTATATGTCATTCTATCAATACTAAATTACTTAAAAATAGTAAAACAAAGCAGCAAAAGCCCCCAGCACCCGCCGTGGGCCGGCACACCGGGATGCCATTGCAGCCGATGCGGCTGCGAGTTTTTAAGCGGCCGTGAGACACGCCGTCAGCCGTGCCTGCACCATGCCGCTCAGTGGCACAGTGAGGCCCTTCGTCCCAGCCCCTTTGAAGACGCAAATCAATACACAAAGGGGGGTGGCTGGGGGCAATACACAAGGGTACATTTACCAGTACAAAAGGCGGCATCAATACAAAAGGGAGGGGGGCTAGCTGGGGACATCACATAAATCAATACACAAGGGTGTTGGGGCATAAATGCACATTTGGGCCAGCTGGGGGCACAAATGCACATGGGGCAATAGACAAGGGTGTGGGGGGAATACATTAAAACATCTTCAAAGGGGCAGGACGAAGAGCCTCATTAAGGCACTGGGCCAGCCGGCCCACGGACCAGCCAGCCCACCGGGAAATCTCACGCGGGGCTCACCTCGAAGTCCGGCGGGCTGTTGGACGCCCCTGCTATAATATTTGAATCTGTGCGTCATGTTAGAGTAATCCAAAATGATGTGCCTAAGAGGTATAAGATCTTTCAGCCCGTAATGAATATAAAAGAAGGGTTTGAGGGTGTGATAAGGCACAGATTTTGTCAGAAATTGGGGGCTTTGGGCAAAAGTGGGTCATGCAGGTCATGACATACAGGGCTATAAGTAGAATTGATATTTTAGAGCTTCTTGATCCAAGGAGAAATCTGATTGCCTTTTGGAGTCAAGAAGGATTTTTTTCCCCTGATGGCAGAATTAGCTTAATTAGGGTTTTTTTTTGCCTTCTTTTGGATCAAGAGTAGGAAGGTTAGGTAGAACTTTTTTCAACCGTATGTAGTATGTAACTATATATAACAACTACCCACCCCTGTTTGTTTTAGTCATTTAAGTGAACCTCAGCTAGTTGCTGCGACATATATAAGGAATACTCGTCCTTTACAATATCATTGCTTCTTAGAGTTTAGCTATGATGAAGGCAATATATAATACCAGCGGTGCAAACGTCTTCTAGATGTTCCCTAAAGTCAGCAGACTGGACTCTTAAAATCAGGTTGTAGGACTCAAAACATGCTCCATCATGGATTTGTCAGCTCTGATGAAAAGAACTTTCAATAATGTTCTAAAGGCAGCCCTTAGACTGTGTATCATAAGTTTAAGGGAAAGTATGGTAAAAAGCCTATGCCTAGTGACGTGGTATTATCAACAACAATAAATAAGCACATTCTAGCCAGTAACAATTAAATATGGCACACATTAGGATACTGGTGAAATAGCGACATCACACCCAGGTCATGCATTTTTGCCACCCACTTCAGGTGGGCAAAGTATATAAAAACATGTTTTCCAGTCGCTAAAAAGAGTTGATTATAAAATAAATAAATCTGCATAAGCACAGTTACGTAAGTTAATAAATCATCTGTATTATTTAAGGACTAATTAGGCTATCTCATGTTAGGGTGTACGCGATTACTGGTGACGCGTTTTACAATGCAGTCCTTGCCTTGGTGTCTTTGTGTACGGAAACCTCTGATTTGTAATAAGGAAATAGAACGCATACAGTACTAATGACTAGACAGAAGTACGCCATTAAAATGCCTGGTATAAGTACTTGTTACATAAGATGACTGCTCTGCTTTTGCTAAATACAAATTAATAATAAACTACATATTTTCTGCACCAATCCGTAGGCACAGCGCTCATTGCTGCCGGATACCTCACCTGTAGGAGAAAATACTAAAGGTTACTGTAAAGCAACCGTATCTCAGGCATAACGTCAACTGCCTTTCTTATTTACCCAGGTGACTTCAATGGCTTTTCCTCAAGTTCTTTGGATCCTACTAAACATTTCCCTTAGTTGTTCTCCCAACAGCAGCCAATGGATCCCTGATAACGTTTTCATTGTGGTCTGATTAGATTCTGACGGGATTTACCAATTCCGATTGTAACCCCATGAGGGACAAAACATACTGAAGCATTTAAGATATGTGTATTTAATACAATGTTTAGGCAGTTTTTTTTTGCATTTATTCTTGTGTAGGTCTATCCAGGGTAAGCACCTTGTATTTCCACTTAGCTTTGCACCTTAAAGGGGTTAAATGTTCTACTCAACTCTCATAAATATAAAACTGAAAATATTTGGCAAACAGATGTTTTGCTATAGCAAGCATTGTATTGTATGGAGTCACAATGACCTGACTGCTGTAGGTGACATCATAATGCAGTGACATATGGTGGCTACATACTGTATGTATTTGCAATTCATCCATCTTGGTCCAAGTGAAATGTTACTATTATAAGCATCCATTATATTTATCAATTTTTTTTTCGCCAATCAACTTAAGTCTTTTATTTACTATAGCTATTAATAAGAGGTGATGTCAAAATTCTGACTGCATGGGCATCTATATCAGCAACCATGACAACCTTTTTATACATGTATAACTGTAAAATTGTCTCAGCCAATCATATGCAACAATTAAGGTTATAAGGCGCTCACTCAGCAATAGAAATTAGAAAAAAAATCAGCTTTATCATATCAGACTGCTCTTGACCATAAATAGTCAGCTGAGCTATTATAATATCCAATGACATAACACCCAGGACTTTAGCTAAATAGATGCTGGTTCACAACAATTGACTATATACAGTATGTCTTTATTTATTAATCACAATGCATTTAGCTGTCATATATTTTATTTATATAGGATTAGCAGGTTTTGTAGGGCTATTTAATGAGTTATACATACACTGACAATATGAAACAATAACATGAAGGGTGCGTTTTCGTTGTTCAGCCCCAATCCTGAAGAAACGGCCAAACGTACACGAAGACGAAGACACACAACACGAAGAATCTTCGTGTTCGCCTTCGTTTACTAATCTCCCTGGTCCCTTCCCCATCTAGCCTACCTTATCTATGCAGCATTGCAGGGGTTAACAGGAGCGGATATCCGTAGGTTCGCGCAAGGAATTAAAGGTCCGTGCGAGTGACTCTATTGGTCTCCCTGTATGTAGGGGGCGACTCTATTGGTCGTCAGCAGGGGGCTTCATTGGTTGGTGGCAGAGGAGCTCCCTGCCGGCGACCAATAGAGTCGCTCCTCGTATGGACCTTTAACTCTAGGAGTTCCACGTCAAGAGTTAAAGGTCTGTATGAGCGACTCTATTGGTCGTTCGTAGGGACCTTTATCTCCTGGAGCGGGGTCTCCCCAGGCCGAGTTTCGGCACCAGGATTTTAAAAGTCTGTACGACTTCATTGGTTGACGGCAGAGGAGGCCCCTGCCGGTGACCAATAGAGTTGCTCGTATGGACCTTTAAAATCCTGGCGCCAAAGCTGCAGCGTAGTGCGTACCGTGTTAACCCTGTATTAACCCCTTCTAAAAAAAGGCAAAAAACTAAGAAAAAAACCACAAAGAATGTACACGGATATTCACCCGAACCAAATACAGGGACGGGCGAGTATTTGTGGAACACGAAGAGTTGGCCGGCGCCAAAGTCTAGTGTAAATACATAAAAATATTTTAACATTAATATAAGATAAAATGGATGCACAATTTTTTGCATATAATATTTCAAAACATATGTAATTTAATTGAATTACATTATTATTTTTTTTAATGGAAAGGTGACATACACTCTTTGGGCTTCTAGGTTTATGTGTGGAAGAATCTGCAGAGCTGCTTAGTTCTACCCGTTTTGGTGCAGTGGCCACCATGGCATTGATGGATACCGACAAGGTTTACTCCTAATTTCTGCTGCTTTTTTGATTAAATATGTATTACTTTAAAACATTTTTTGTCATGATTTGTATCTGCATATACATTTGGCTGTGAGTGTTAATGAGACCCTGCTTTATTATAATATTTATTAAAACACGAGCCATAAATATTAAGTAATTCTTAAACAATATTTGGCCTGTGTGAACTTTTTGGCAAAAAGCAGCGTTATACAAAGAGGTGCACCAGCCAAAAAATTACAGCTGAGTAAATTATAGAGTACAGTACATCACTCGGTACATAAATATTACCTTAACAAAGCTGTGTTAATAGGTGGCTATGCATCTGTCAGTGCCAGAGGTGGGTATGGTTATAAGGGATGATACCTATTCCATTTTTAAGTGACTATTTAGCTTTTTTTGTTTACTTTTGTTTTTTTTTTGGATGCAAGCTTTGCTTTGACATGAGAATACTAGTAATACTATGCCATCCAAGGAAGAAATAGTCAAGTAATATGAAAATTCTGATGCAAGACTATTGGTTTTTTATGTGTATACCAATTCCCATTTATTCAATTCATTAAAAAATATTTGGGTATTTTGAATTTCTATATTCTTTTATGTTTGCTAGTAAGACAATGCTACTGGGACGATAGAGGCTCCCATCTGTATTTCTAATCAATTGATAGGATATTCGCATTTCAGATAATCTGTCCTTAGGCAAGTGATGGGTTACTCTCCTGATTAGTCTGTGTTTCTGGAAAACTGATAACAATTTGTAGTTATAGACTTCTGAAGTGTTAGTGAGTGTTAGCCTATCTTTTATTACATCACTAACACAAGATATATTAATCATCTATGTGAATAATATACAATTCATACCAAATGAGCCTGAAAATCTACTCCTTGGGATGTCGCAGTCCACAAAATAATACTTCTGTATTTTATTTCTATTGTTGACTATTTCGTTTAAATCATTATATACTATAAATTGAAAATATCAGGTCTTTGATCATATTTTCGATTCTAATAACATCTTGGAAACAATAATTGTTAGTTTACCTTTAACCATTCGCAACAGTGTGGCACCACCTTGTGGCATCTTTTCAAAGTGCAATATGAATTCCTTTTTTTCTTCTTTTTTACGATTTGGTATGACATAATCTTATTAACTACTCACAATATGTAAGTTCATGGTTTGCTGCCTTTCTAGATAGCCTGGGTGAAATGTTTATGTGGTTAATTGTATGACCCACTAGCAAATATTTTAGTGCTACTAACAGGACCGAGATGGCCATCCAGCACAGCACACAAATGCTAGTGGGCTGCTGGCCCTGAGCTCCCCATACACCAGAGCGGCATAATGGGTGTTGCAAAGTGTGGCCAGCGGCTGGATATACATAAAAACATAGTGTGCTGCCTCGCGTATCCATCCGTCAGCCTCACTTACTTCATCAGACGTCTGCTGGCCTTAAAGTGGCAGGGCCGCCTTGTGATAGCCAGTCTGGGCCTGGCTACTAATAAGCAGTGTGAAATTTATTATGATTATGTCTTGTGAGCATTTGCCAGAAAAGTAGGTCAGTTTTGCTAAAAGCTTAATGCAGTTATAGTTAATAGTTCCTTTACGACAAACCTGGGAACTCTCTCTCTCTTGTGAGGGGTAGGGCAAGCTAGATGCAAGGTGGCCATGTGAAGGCCGTGGTTAGCCCTGTGATTGGCAGAGCTAGCCCCAGATAGTATTAAATGTGTTAGGACTGGCAGGGGAATTGCATAAGGAGCAGGTGTGGCTAAATACTGCTCCCTTTTCTGGAGAAAGTGAAGAGTGACCCGGAGACCTGGGTGAGCAGCGCTTCACACGGAGACTCCGGGTCTAGCCCAAAGAGTTCCCAGGTATGCTTTACTGTGCATTGGTGGATTGAAGCTTTACACTTATATGCCCAAAATGCAGGTACGTATACTGCAGTCTTCTTCACAATAAACTCATGCATAACACTCTTATGTTTGTTCCTGGGGCCAATACCTCACACATGGGTCATGTAGTTTAAAGTCTCTTAGGGTAGAGGAATCTCAGTCCTCTCTTCAAGCACTGGGGTCAGATGACAGGCCTTATGGGTGCTCCGGGCAACAGTAAAGCGACTCATTTGTAAGGCTTCCTCATAACATGGTGGGGTCTCAGGAGCAACAGGAGAGAGTTGAGGTGGGGGGACATGAGAATGAGATACAGCAAATATCCTACGGGCAGCTGGGCCAAACACAGACTGCAGAGCTGAAATAGATGGACACAGATAGATTTAAAGCATAAAGTACATTGTTAAAGACAAAGATAGTGCTAATAATAAACAGAATGTTTCTACTTCATTTAGTCTCTAAACAAACCTTGGACTATTACATTTGCTGCAGGCTTATAGTTTTACAATTAGCCTCCAAAGTTCTTTAAAAATATTTTTTTTCTACAAACCTTGGCTGGTCTTATAGACATTGCTTAAAACAATCAACAAGTACAGAGATAGAAGAACTGTTTCTTGTGAATTGTCATAAGGGCATTTAGCAGCGTCTGTAACTTACAGGTCACAGTGCTTTGTATTGTGCTATCGTGGTCAATGGCGATGACTGTGACCTCACACGGACGCTCTCCTCTCCCCTCTGGACAATGCTGCTGTCTCAGGTAGAAGCAGCGCAGACAGGCGCAGGTGACTCCAAACATCAGCAGCAGAATCCCAGCAGTCACTACCAACCTGCAAAACAGGATGGATGTCTACAAAGCGGGATGTATAGAGAATATGCATCATTGGTTGGCAACAGCTCAGAGAAACGATCTATAATAGGGCCACAACAGTCCCAACAGTCAGTGCATGCAGGCACTTAACAATCGCTGCGGTATTGAAAGACGGCTTATATTCAAAGCTTATGGAGGGACAACATAATGGAGGCCAATAATACAGTATAAGTGTTTATAATACAGCTCAAATATGTGTAATTGCAAACAATTAGAATGCTAATAATACTACTGCTACTAATATAAAAATATATGTGGACTGCCTTCGATGCCCTATTTGCTATTCTATCAATTTCTTGGCTTTTTCAAATAAATGTCTACACTATATACTTGTAAAAAGCCCATTCTTCCGCACCAAATGTCAGGAGAGCACTCTTACCATATGTACCACTGGTTCACCCATTCTGACTTTGAACAGCTAGATGGAAAAAAAGAAATAATATTATCCCCTATATATGGATATAGTTAAAGCCAAAAATTAGTAGGATTAGAATGATTATATTGTAATTGTATTATCCAAAGTATTAAACAATATGCAAGAGTGAAATAAAATCACATCAGAAGATGGTCCCTTGGTCTGAGATGGCTACAGATAATTTAGAAGAGAAGATTTTCTGCCTATTGCAGGTAAGCCCCCAAATACTGTAACCACTTTTTAAATAAATAAATATTTCCTGCCGGAGAGTCTAGATACTCACTGCTTGGGATTTTCACAGTCTGATTCACATTTTCCCATACAAACCTGCAACACAATCACAATCATTGAAACATGCTGAACTTTGACCCTAGTTGCGCAATCACCATTGCATTAATACAGTTAATACGTTTATATTCTACATCTGACTTAGCCCAGACAAAGGTTGGCTGAGGGTCATGAGCTTTGTAGTGCAACCACAGCTGGTGAGGTATCTGTTGGATACCCTTGATATAAAGTTTCCCGTTTGCTGTGGGTCATGGGACTTTCAGCTTTCCAAAGGCTGCAGAGCTAACCTGCTGAAAACTACTACTATAAGCAAACTACAAACTAGATAAACATATGCTCAGATTTCTAATTACTATCTAACTGCTGCCATAATATTCATTAAAAAAAATAACCAATGACTTAAATTCTTATTTTTTCAAAGAAAGAAAGGACAGCGCACCTGTGCAATATCCACAAGCAGTAAATGTATACAATCAATAAATGAGCAGGTAGAATCGAGTCATTATATTGGACTGTTGCGCAATATGGAAAGTTTCAAAGAAACTTGCATCAGAGTGGCAAATACATTTGTCACAACATCATATAGTGGCTTATAAAACCATGCAGGTGTGCCTGCAATCATGTCTTTAGTTTTATACTGTGTTTCGCACAGAGTCTGTAACCCTGTAACATTTTGTGTCTTGTCATTGTGCCCTTATCATTAACCATCGTTATATTCATTTCCAATTGTAACATTATATCTGCTATTTTGGGTCTTGTTAATGTTATTATGCATTATGTAGATGCGTCATTGTGTCGCTGCCATTCATTATGTTCTACGTTACCAGATAAAGTCCAGTGACCACAGACAGAAAAATGTAGCTTCTCATGTTACTGCCCCAGGGTGAACCTGATAAGAATAGACAATATAAAAAAATGTTTACTACTGTAATTAAATACACACAGAGAAATACTATGAACATTAATACTTTTGCAAGACCTTTTTAGCTACCAAGCTTAGATTTGAGATACTGCTCTATTTTGACATTAAAAAACATTAAAGCCGCCTAAGCAAATTCTGTCAAATATTGATTTTATATAACCCCCCCATACAATAAACAAAGAAACATGATTATCCGCTAACACAAGAGGGTGTAAAGAGTTACAAAGCTAAAACATATTCTGAGCTGAATACATCTCTGGTATATACAAAAGAGAAAAACAATGTACTCAAGTGCAAACAAATATTGAATTTGTTATCTAGAGCCTCCAAAATATTTGGAACATGCTGAAAACACAGTAACACTTCCCATGCAGTGTTTAGAAACAAATTGTGTACGTTAGAGACCAAGGTCTAGTGCTGCACACAGCAAACCGTTGATATTGGTGGTACTTTCCCTATATTGGACCCTATAATTTTCAATCGTTCTTGATCAATTATATACTCAATCAGTGTTAATACATAAAAAAACCCCAAGAATAAAGCATATCCCATAGTGCATGAATTCAGTCCTCAAGTTGGCTAAAGTTACTTTCAGTGAATACCTTTGGTGACAATTGTCAGGTCTAGTGTCTGAGGTTTACATAGGCCAGCTTGAGTTTATCTACCTCATCACACAAATATGTTCACAAGTGACATGCGCCACGCTGAGATAGGGATAGATATAGTGTCAGGCAAGTGAACCAGAAAGTTGCAACAGGTACGTAGGTGAAATATATTACATGTGCATGGGCCACTTGTGGACAGATGCTGCCACTGGACAATCACATCATGTTTTAGTGGCCGTGCTATTATAATATAATGTATAGTTCTGAAAAGGGTAAGATTACAGCAGAATATTCTAAGAAACTAAGCCAAAATCAATTGCTGTCCATGAAAGTAAATAAATGATGGCCAGTATTAACAAGAATTATTTGAAATGTTAGTTTTCGGGTTCCTCACCTCACACGTCAGTCTAGTAGATCCTTGCTGTGTTTTTGAGAGAAATGTCCATGCTCATGGTGTTGTGAAAGTTGTGGCCAAAAGCAGAATAAAACTCCGACTCTCTTAAACTTTCCTTAATGTCCTAACTAGTTTCAAGGAGAGTAACAAGTGGGAGGGTTCAGAGTGTGGAGCTAGATATGATCTCCAGAAAATTTGGAATAGGAGCTAAATGTAACGTTCCGTTGAACCATGAAAAAAAAATGGCAGGGCAGCCCTTTTTTAACATTTTAACTTTAAAAATGTCCTAAGCGTTCTGGCCACTCTAGTGGACCAAGTGACAAAATATACTATTGATTGGCATTTCAACAAAACCTTTAAGCAGAGACGAGATTCCCCCAGTAAAATTACCCTTAGATGCTGAACGGAATCATTTTGCCCTAGTATACGACAAAAAAGAAATTGCTAAATATGTGAAATTAACTTTTTCCCTTCCAGAATGGCTGTAATCTGTCACTGTGGATGTCACAGATGGATTATTATTACTATGTACGTATATGGAACGCATGGAACATAAATGTGTGTTTGTCCAGCGGGTAAGGAGTTAACTAATTAAAAATACTCGGACTAGGGAGGTGGCAGTGTCCATGCAAAACAGCAAAGGGTAATATTTGTTCTGATGTTGCTTGGACATTATAATGTGTGTTCTGGATGTTCTTTAATGTAATTACCCACCCTAGGGCAGGAGGAAGTAAGGGGGGTTGCTATGGCTAGATAATAGGACTTCCAATTACAACTGTTAATATTAACAGCAAGCACATTAAGTGAAGCTATGTGGAACCACTGCAAATGAGAAAAGGGACGAAATGCAGCCCACAAAGGTCATACCTGGCCTGAGTGAAGGTCAATACTTTAACCCACTCACTGCCAGTGCAGAATGAAATCAGAGACCTTAGCATTGCAAACAAATTTGTTATTGCTATAAATGTATAAATCATTCTTCCTGATGTCCAAGTTTTTATGCACCCATGTGGATAGGTTTGGGGATATACTGTATGTTGAAATTAAAGAAATTAAAAATCATGATCTGAACCTGAAACAGATGATGAAACCCTGAAACATATAATTTGACAGCCGACCAGAACCATTTGGCCCATCTAGTCTATAATTTTTTTCTGATGCAATAATCAGACCTTAATCAGTCCTACGTAGTAATACTCAGGCCTTAGATTCAGGAAAGCTTTATGGCTATCCCACGCAAGTTTAAATTCCTTTGCTGTATTAGCCTTTACCACGTCTGATGATAGGCTGTTCCATTTATATATCACCCTCTTACATCTAAACCTCTGACCCTCTAGGTCTAGACTATGACCTCCTGATCTAAAGCTTCTCCTCCTTTGAAATGAGCTTCCCTCCCTTACTTTGTTAAATCCCTTTAAGTATTTAAGTGTTTGTAGTGCACCTCCTATCTTTCTTCTTTGGTCCAAGCTACACACTGAGATCCCTTAGGCTTTCATGATATGTTTTTATCCTGAATACCATTCACCATTTTGGTAGCTCCTTTCTGAACTCTATCCAAAATATCAATATCCTTCTGGAGATGGCAGAGATCCCATGTTTGGAAATTAGGCTTCAGGGAGATTTGTAGGTGAATGTAGATTCATTCCTACCTACACTCTCTTACACTCTTACACACTCTCTCAACACACTCTCTCACACTTTCTCTCAATGTCTTCCTACTTTCTCTGCTAACCCTTTCCGTGTCCCTGTCTCCTTTTCCGCAGCTCCGTTTCTTCTCTTGCCAGAACCACCTCCCTCTTCCTATTACTAATGCCTCTCTCCATTCAACCCAGCACCCTTTATTGCATTGCTTACATACCTTTAAATCCTCAGAAATAATTATTCCAAAGTGCCTCTCTTCTGTTGTCACCGACAAAACATTGTCTGTTATGCTATATTCTGCCTTCTGATTTTTATGTCGCATTCTTATACATTTATCAACATGAAACTGCAGATACCACACTCTCCACCATTCTCCAATTTTCTTAAATCACTTGCCATTCTTCTAAGTTACTTAAATCACTTGCCATTTGGTAATACAATGGTGTCTGCATTCTTTATGTGTTCAGAGGGACATACAGGCTTGATATTGTTTTCAAAAGTAAAGGAGGTTGTGTTCAGGACTGGACCCTTTAATTACCTGTCCGTGTTATTGGCACTTTAGTCCACTGAACAGACTAGCATACCAGATCATGGAAGGGGGTGGGGGTGCCAAGCTGTTCTGCAGAGCGCTTGATGTCACCATAAACAACATGAATGTCAAATAAGGCCATATTTGAGTATGTCAGCGGGTACACACCTGTGCCAGAGGGGCTGACAATAGCAACCAGGCGTCCACCAAATGAGCAAATAATTAGGTGACGGTTACATACCAGACCCATCTATACAGAGTGTTTTCCTAGAGCGAACCAGTGGCAAGTCAGGATTATGAAAACAAAGAAAGTGTTTGGGGTGAGATCTCTAAAATGCAAACCGTAAGCCATGGGGCAATGTGCTAAAGACAGGCCAGAAAGACGTCTACTAGCGAGGGAAGCTGAATGTTGGCTACATACTTCACTGAAGATGACTGAAGTTGACTGGAGAGAATAAGTGATCTTTTCTATTGTATGCATCAACATAGAAAATACCTTCTTTAGGTGTTCATGTTAACTCTGACTTTACTCTGGGGGTTTATTCACTGTTAGTTTGAATAAATATTTTTTTCATACTTTCAATACTTGGAAATATTTATTTTTCTAGTCAATGAAATGGAATCTGTCTATGCAAATGGAACAGATTGTGTTTCCCATGGTAGATTTTACTATGAAATGTTTGATATGCTGTGGAAAAAATAACTCATTTGATAATGAAAACCCCAGGATGTGGGCTACAATATACACAAAATGCACGATGCTGAAGAAAAATAATTTTATTGCGTACCTGCAGTGGAAGTCATATAGTGGGCAATATAGTGGGAATAATACAAAACCTCAAAGAGGTAATTTCCAAACCAAATTTGTAAAGTAACCAAAACTAAATAATTTCCTTCAGAGCTCCCACAATCCCTAGTAAATGAATCCAATTGAGACAATATAAGACAGTTTAGGCCTACATAAGAAGGAGTTATTCTCCATAATCATGCCAATGAAACAAACTCTGGTGTACCTACTTCTGATGGTTGCAACTCCCACTAGGACCATTTTGACACTTTTCAAGCAAACATTATGCAATTTTAATATGCATCTCTTGCCCAGAAAATGGCCAATCACAGAATAAAACCCATTTTATGTTCAGCAATACCTCTTAAAAAAAGTCAATTGCCTCCCCCAATTCAATTACTTTTTTTTATACTGCTCCCTTACCAGGTAGCAATGTACAATGTAAAGATCCACTTTGGGGTCTCTATTACCACTGGTGACATTACAGTAGGGTTCCAATACACAACAATTCACGTGACTCTGCTGTGTTCCTGCTTCCCCTAGGCGGAACAAGAGAAGCTGGCTTTTGCTTTGTATTAAAGACAAAAATTGCCCCTCGGCCCAACCTTTCAGCAGAAGGAAAAACACTCCCTGCCAATTCCCTATTGCAGGAAGAAATCATGTTTGGGAGAAAAACTCTTTTAGGCACTTTAAAGAATAAACTCATCATATCTTTGCTGAAAAGCTGCATGAACCGACTGATAAATTGCAGCTTTTCATGTACTTAAATTTTTAAAGGCAAGTTATCAACATCACTAAAAATGAATATCCCGTGGGCTCATATTTGTTATTATTTAATATTTATTGCATATATTAATAAAAGGTACAAGAAAATGTACCCGTTTGCTTTAGAGAATTCATTCATTCAATTGTCTATCAAACTGAATATGCATAGTATATGAATGCTTGAATATCCTTTATATTTGCATGCCCTGTGACCATTTATTAATATTAATGAGTTTCTAAGAAAATGAGTGTTGGTTTAGATTTGTGCACAGAACAGATCATCCCAAAATACAGTGAAGACTGAAAACAGAATTGGAGGACAATAACTGAATCCAATAGTACACAAAAACAAAAGATAGAAGAATAAAGAAAAGCAACTAAAGGAGACTTAAGTCAATTAGAATTTTTACTGGGCATCTACTAGGTACTGAAAATGAACAACGATGATGCAAACACGCTGTCTTTAACTTTATCCTTCGTCATTCTGCTGTTAGAGACAATCATTGGCTGTTTTGTGAATGGTCTCATGTCAGTCAGTAATTTAATGGACCTTGTAGCCCATGGAAGCCTGAATTCTTCCGACTCCATCATGATGTGCCTTGGCCTATCACGCTTTTTCTTCCAGTGGCTTGTCTTGTCATCATATGCCTGCTTGTATTTCTTTCCCAAGGTTGCCATATCAGATAATGTGATCCAATATACGCGATCCTGCTGGCTCTTCTTCAGCACTCTTAGCTTGTGGTGTGTCACTTGGCTGTGTGTGTTCTACTGTGTCCGGATAGCCAACATCCAAAGTTACCTATTTTGCCTTCTGAAAAAACATTTTGATCGACTGGTTCCGTGGTTTTTAATCGCCAGTGTTTCAATATCAATAGTTTGCAGCACCCCTTCTGTGTACAGTGCTATGAACACTTTCAACTTCACCAAGATGGCAAATGAGAACAATTCAAGACCATTGTTTATGGACAGCCAGAGCTTTGTTTCCTTTACTATAATTTCTGGTTTGGCGTCTGCATTTCAATTTATAATCATTTGCATTGCAACATGGTTGGTAGTGTACTCCCTTTTGAAACACACAAGGAAGGTGAAAGTACAAGAAAGGACAGGCTTCAGGGAACCATCACTTAAAGCCCATTACGATGCAGTGAAGACAATGGGTGTATTTTTCATCTTTTACTTTTTGTACTTTTTGGCCTTTCATCTATATATCTCAAATGTACAAGGTTATGTTCAAGGCCTCTTTTGTGTAATAATGATTGGAGCCTATCCATCTATCCATTCTGTGCTCCTGGTCGCTGGCAACAACAAGCTTCGTCAAATTATCCATAACACTCTGCAGAAAGTTGGATGCTATTCTTTGAGAGTGGCTCAATGAGAGACATTTACCAGATCTCTACAGTAGAAATCTACTCTGAAACGTTTACCAGATCTCTACAGTAGAAATCTACTCTGAAATGTTTACCAGATCTCTACAGTAGAGATCTCTAAAGCCTGATTAGAAATTATAATAGTTTACTCGCGTATGTGATTGATTTCACTCTATTTAAAGCAGTTTCCAAAACCAACTTCCCCAATAACACAAAAACCTAGTTGTATTTCATGACATCAAGACATTAGAATGTTTGTGCAACTGTGTAGTATATTTAGGTGAGTTTTTGGGCAGTAGGTCACAGGTTCATGTTCCTTCTCATAGAATCTCTACTATCTCTAGGGTCCATCACCACTAGGTGACAGATCTCAGCCTTCATAAGATAAAATAGGCTCTTACATTTAAACCTAATAGCTTTAAAAACATTTACGCACAAAATGCACAAGCTACATGTTGCTTAATTTATTTTGTGAAAATTTCCCTTCGATAATATGACAAATAACTGTTTATCTATCTATAGCTCCTATTTTAGAAGTTTGTGGTTCCCTCCACAATGGAACACTACACCAAACTGCTCTAATGGCTAAGCGTGACGAGAAGTTTAGATCTTATATTACTTAATAGAGCATTAACTTTTAAATGTACGTATAACTGTTATGAAAGAAGAGAAAGGAAGAGAAATGTGATAGCAAAATTTTCATACATAACCAAATTACAGGATGGAAGTTTATTTTAAAGACGTATAAACAATAGAACAAGAAGTCATCCTCTAAAACTGGAGGGTTAAATGTAATGGAAGGAAGTGTTACTTTATCGAGAAGGTAGTAGATACATGGCACATCCTCTCATCAGACTTTCTATAGGCTAGTAGAGTGAGGGAATTAAAACATACAGTGCCCTTCACTAACATTTGCACCCTTGGTAAATCTTTATTGTTAAATCCTTATATCTTTTCTTAAAAAATATACGATTTCATGGATATTAATTTAACAATTGCAAACATAACACAGGTTTATAATAAAATGTGAAATATATGTATGTCACAATTATTGGCACTATTAATTGAAAAAGTATATTCCCATTGACATTTTAAATTTTTTAGTGGACATGGGTGACAAGGAACAGAAAATTGATCAACCATGACTTCCTGTTTCACAGGGGTGGAAATATTAGGTAACACATAGGCCAAATTCCCTTAGTCATTCATCACAATGGGTAAGACCAAGGAATATAGCTGTGATGTGCGGCGAAAGGCTGTTGAGCTTCACAAAATGGGAAGTAGCAAAAACATTGAAAATTTCTACCATCAGGACAATAATTAAGAAGTTCCAGTTAACTGGAAATGTTATGAATCAACCTGGAAGAGGATGTTTGTCTATATTGCCTCAAAGCACTGTGAAGGGGCATAGTTTGAGTGGCCAAAAGAAGTTGGGGTCATGCAAAACTGCAGTTCATAGTCACCAACATCAACACAATGCATTTCTGTCATCCAAAAACAAACTCAACCATCTTCAGTTTGCTAGACTTTATTGCCAGAGGACCTGGACATTTTGTTAGGATACATGGCATCATGGACTCCATCTATCTGGAGGGACTCTGTTTAGAGGAATGGTCTCAGATCCCCTGCCATGTATTCTCCAACCTCATCAGGCATTATAGGAGAAGACTCCGAGCTGTTATCTTGGCAAAAGGAGGTAGCACAAAGTATTGACTAAAAGGCTGTCAGCGGGACGTCCTACATGCATCCCGCAGGGGGGTCTCCCTGTAACTGGAGCCAGAAAGCTTCCAGGTATGCTTAAGGGCCATCAGGCTGAAAGTGGCAGAGTCAAGCAACTTCAAAGTACATAATGGGAATTTAACACAGCATAATTAACTGTACTAAAATACAGAATTGCTTATTTAATATACAAGATTTACTAATACAAAACTCTCTGAAAAGTCCATGACACCAAATGGACAATAATACTTAGCCTAATTTGTTTGCATCCATATAAAACAATCATAACTAACTTTCCTTACACTTTCCATACCAGTTTTGATTCATTTTTCACTGAAACTGAATCTGTCAATGCAAATTAAACAGATTGTGTTACCCTGGGCAGATTTTACTATCAAATATTTGATAAGCTTCAGAAAGAATAATTTCTGTGATAATCCGCATGATGCAGCAGGATAGTGATTTGCTGCATACCCGCAATGGGAGTCAAATATATACACTCAATGGCCACTTTATTAGGTACACCGTGCTAGTACCGGGTTGGTCCCCCATTTTGCCTTTAGAACTGCCTTCATTCTTCATGGCATACTTTCTACAAGATGCTTATGGACATGGTGGCATCACGCAGTTGCTGCAGATTTGTCGGCTGCACATCCATGATGCAAATATTTCATTCCACCACATCCCAAAGGTGCTCTATTGGATTGAGATCTGGTGACTCTGGAGGCCATTGGAGTGCAGTGAACTCATTGTCATGTTCAAGAAAGCAGTTTGAGAACATGGTGCATTATCCTGCTGGAAGTAAAATTGTTAAATGGGGGCATAAGGCATTTTTGTAGGCAGAGTGCTCTCTGAACCCCCTTAATGCCACTCTGCCTCCAGAAATGCCTTTTAACCCTCTATACGCCACTCTGCCTCCAGAAATGCCTTATACCTCCTTATATGCCACTCTGCCCCGTAAGATACATTTTAACCCCTAAATGCCAGAGTGGCATATAGGGGTATAAGGCATTTCTGGAGGCAGAGTGGCACATAGGGGGTCAAAAGGCATATCATGGGGCACAGTGGCATATAGAGGGTTAAAAGGCATATCATGGGGCACAGTGGCATTTAGAGGGTTAAAAGGCATATCATGGGGCACAGTGGTATATAGGGGGTATAAGGCATTTCTGGGGCAGAGTGGCAAGCCTGGGGGCAGATGCGCATAACTGGGGGGGGGGCAGGTTGGAAAAGAAGCAAATAAAAACTAAGTATTTTTCTCGATCATAGCTTTTACTAAGAAAAAAATAGTTCACATAGTTTACATGAATTAACATTTACTGGTAATGTTCAGGCTTTTTCTTTTTTTCATAAATTAATATTCAGATTTTGGGGGGTTGTCTTATAATCGAGCAAATACGGTATATATATATATAGATATATATCTATATATATATATATATAGATATATATCTATATATATATAGATATAGATATATATATACAAAGTTTGAAAAGTGCCCTTCACAATAGAACAACCAATGGAATGTTCATATTTATCAGACAATTCAATTAGTTACTATATGGATAAAGACACTTTGTTAAGCATCAGCATCACATTTAATGTGTTGGAGCCATTTCTATAGTTTGCTATAGTTATTGTTAGATGACAATAACATATAGCTGTAACTATATAGCACTAAATAACTATGCTAAATACTCCAACACCCCTTAGTAAGCTTATCCAGTTGATGTGGCTGTACATGCATATAGATTGCACACACAGCCCATGTTGGTACAGTACAAAATACAACACAGTTTAGTTCTGGAATAGCCAGGAGCGTCTTCCAGCTTTGCTCTGACCTGGGTTGCCCGGAACATTTTACTTTTATGCCTTAACCTCTCCATGTTACACCAACCTTGCTTGAAGAATTTGGATCTTCTGGGGGCAATTGCCTTTTTGCCCCATGGCTGATTGAGGAGTTAAAGGGGAAAAAAATCACCACATTATTTAGGGTCTGTTTAACTCTTCAAGCAACAGAAGGAGAAAATCCCCTCTTGTGTGAATAACTCCCAATGTGGTGGTGGTGCTTGTGAGAAATTGTTTCCACTCATACAATTTAAAGTTTCATGAATAAACGCATTATATCGCTTACAAAAAAAGGCATATGTACACCCGTAAACTGCAGTTTTTACATACGTTAGTTTTTATTATATAGACAAATTATCAGCTTCACTAAAAATAAAGATCCCATGGGCTCATACTTTAACAGTTTGTCTGCTATAGTTCATTAAGAACACAAGGTTAGTCATAGAAAATTTTACTAGTTGTACTATGACACATAGAGGGTTCATTATACATAGAATATCAGTGCTTAAGTATTCTTTATATTTGCATGCCCTGTGACCATATATTAATATTAATGAGTATTTGAGAAAATGTGTGTTGGCTGGGATTGGAGGAGAACAGAATTGGAGGAACAGAGCTGATGCTGACTTTACTCAAGAGAAATAAATAAAAATAGACAAAAGGGAAGCAACGGGAGGAAGCAAAGAAGAAAGAAAAGAAACCCAACAGAAAAGTAATAATGATATTATTGCTAAGTATAATCTTGATTTTACTGTTAGAGACAATCATTGGAAGTTTTGCAAATGGTTTCATGTCAGCTGTTAATTTAATGGACCTTGTAGCCCATGGAAGCCTGAGTTCCTCCGACTCCATCATGATGTGCCTTGGCTTATCACGCTTTTTCTTCCAGTGGCTTGTCTTATTGGTGTTTGCCTGCATTTTGTTCTTCCCCAGCTTTTTCATAACCAATATTTTAACTTTCCAATGCTGCTGGCTCTTCTTCAGTAGCATTAGCTTGTGGTGTGACACTTGGCTGTGTGTGTACTACTGTGTCCGGATAGTCAACATCCAACTTTCCATATTTATCCTTTTGAAAAAACATTTTGATCGGCTGGTTCCTTGGTTCCTTACTGCCAGTGTTGCAATTTCAATCGCTTGCAGCACTCCTTATGGGTACAGTGCTGTGAGCGCTTTCAACTTCACCATGAAGGCTAGTGACAATGTTTCAGGACAATTCCTTATGGAGAGGCAGAAAATTGTTTCTGCTTTAAGTATATTCTCTTTTGTGGGTTCTGTACTTCAGTTTTTAATTTTCTGCATTGCAACATGGTTGGTAGTATACTCCCTTTTGAAACACACAAGGAAGGTGAAAGTACAAGAAAGGACAGGCTTCAGGGAACCATCACTAAAAGCTCATTACGATGCAATTCAGACATTGGGTATATTTTTCACCTTTTACTTATTTTACATTGTGTCCTTTAATCTATATATGTTAGAGATCTTTGATAGTAATGTAATAGAATTCCTTTTGGTAATGATTATTGGAGCCTACCCATCTATCCATTCTGTGCTCCTGGTTATTGGAAACAAGAAACTCCGGCAAATCATCCAGGACTCTCTGCAGAAAGTTAGATGCTACTCTTCAGGACAGAAGCTGTCTAAAACATTTACCAGATCTGTAATTTCATATAAAGCCTGAATTGTACAGGTTTACTCCCTTAGTAATTCAGTTTACTCTTTTTAAATTTGTAACAAAAGAAAGACATTAAAACATGTATCGTCAGTTTTGGGCAGTAGGTCACAGATTCAGGTTTCTCATCTTAGGATATCTACAGCCCCCAGGGTCCAGATAACCACTAGGTTATTTTGGTCACAAATCTCAGCCTTCATAAGATAAAACATCGAAACCAACTAGCTTTAAAAACTGTTACACACAACATGCACAACCTTTAGGGTTTTGTAATTTAATTATGCTAACTGATGTAATTTTTATGATTTCCCATCAATATTATACAACAAATATTGTTTTAACATCTAGCAACCTCTATTTTTGTTGCTCCCTCCACAGTAAAACACTACAACAAACCGTACCTAACAATGAATAAGTCTAAGCAATTAAAATATTTTTGGGAAAATAATGTGCTTCTATCCTTTATGTAGTTATATAATTAATGCTCCAACGAATATACATTTAGAAGAATCTCTTGTAACTTAAAACATTTCAAAGTGATAAGGACATATAGTAGGTTAGTGGTATAGCAGACAAGTATGTTTTGGAAAATAAAATATTTAAGAGAATAAATGTTCTGGAAAGTTTAAGTATTGTGCCTTTTCAATTCATGTTTTAATTTTTTTGTAGTTAAAGGACCCCAATAAAAATTGCAAAAACAGCTTTAAAAAATGTGTCAATCTCTATTTGATTCTGTAAAAACCTGGGAATAGTGTTACTGGAATAGGTGGTGTGTGATAAAAAAATTTATACATTGAACGAAAGGACAGGATGAAAGTTTATTTTAAATGATATCATAAGATGGCATAGAGATCAAACTAGAGGCTTGAAGGAAGTTTTAAGTTACTAAGATAAATTGAGCAGTCTCCCATCAGAAGTTGTACAGGCTAATAGAGTGAGGGCACTTAAAAATGCATGAAATCGGCATATGGGAGTTATACATCAGGAAAAATCAGCAGAATAGATGGGTCTAATGGTTCTTATCTGGCATCAAAATCATCCCAAGATATAATATTATACGGTAGCTACAACTGTAAGTCATGTTAGGCAGACTCTGATGACACTACCATATAAACAGAATAAGCGGCTAACTAAGGCCCACAGGAAGGCTCTGGCACTTATATGCCGTATTGGCTCGGATATAGGCCGCCCCCGTATATATAGGCCGCACCCTAAAAGTTGGGTACTTTTTTAAAGAAAAGGTTTTTTTTAATAGACATGCTGTCACTCTGTTCCCCCCCCCGAGATATGCTGCCACTCTGTCCCCCCCCGAGATATGCTGCCACTGTCCTCCCCCCCGAGATATGCTGCCACTGTCCTCCCCCCCGAGAAATGCTGCCACTGTCCTCCCCCCGAGATATGCTGCCACTGTCCTCCCCCCAAGATATGCTGCCACTGTCCTCCCCCCGAGATATGCTGCCACTGTCCTCCTCCTCCCCCCCGAGATATGCTGCCACTCTGCCCCCCGACTTACCAGAGCAGACTTCCGGGTGTCTTGTGGGGCCGGCGGGGGACATCTACGCAATACGCGTATACAACCTCCGGTGCCGGCACTCAGGGGATGTGCCGGCACCGGAAGTTGTATACGCGTATTGCGTAGATGTCCCCCGCCGGCCCCGCAAGACACCCGGGAGTCTGCTCTGGTAAGTCTTGGGGGCAGAGGTAAAACGCATCGTGCGGACGTTCACCGTCTGCACGAAGTGCTTTAACAATCTCCCTTGCCGGGACTCTCCCCGTGGGAATTCCCGGCAAGGGAGATTGTTAAAGCACATCGTGCAGTCATGCCGGCAGCGGAGGCTGTTTACCCGCATCGCTGCTGCCGGTAACGTCTGCACGATGCGCTTAGACAACCTCCCGTGCCGGCCCTCTCCCCGTGGGAAGTGCTGGCAGGGGAGGCTGTCTGAGCGTATCAGAGAGTAGGATGCAGGTCCCCTGCACCGCTGCGGGGGATCTGTATCCTAAACCTGCTGCCTGCCCGGCGCCCGGAACTGCATGTCCCGGGCAACGGGCGCTAGACCCCGAATATAGGCCGCACCCCCACTTTAAAGACTTAAAGTGGGGAAAAAAGTGCGACCTATATTCGAGCCAATACGCTATATGTTGCACTTTCGGCATTCAAACTTGAAAATGTTCTAGGTTTGACCCGGAGTTTCTGGGTAAAGTGCTGTCCCCTGGATTCTGGTTTAGTTTCTTCAATGTTCAAGACGGGAAGTGTTGTTCCATGCCTGCTATCTGCTCAGGTTCCACCTAAGGCTAAAGCCCCACCACATGTACAGCTAGCCCACCCCATGGGCAAAGCCATGCTGTCAGAAGCAGGGATTTCCAGGTAGGCCACCAAGGGAAGATCCCAGGTATGTCTGTACTGTTGTTTTTTTTCTAGATATGGAACCATTTGAATGTTTTTTGGTCCCCCAAAACCTATAGCAACCCCTGCAAACACAATATGAACTCTCAACAAATGACTTTAAGCTTATGCTTGTTGTAACATGATTGTTTTATATGTAAGACTTGGTCAGATGAGTTAATCTCTGTTTCTGTACTAATCAACTGAAGCAGCAATGACATTGTTGGCTTTACCCATGGCATTCTCTTAATGATATAAGCTATATTTAACTTAGAAATGTAATTGTCTGAGACTACTTCGCATGTTTATTTGCATCCAATGGAGTCTCCTCTAATGACATGAGCCACCAGACTGAAAGGGGCAGAGCCAGGGCCGGCCTTAGGGGTGCGCCATGGCAACAGGGGCGCCGTCCGGGGCTTAAATTATAACATCGTTTGTTTTTTTTGTAACTTTATTTAACATCCTCCATGTTAAATAAAGTTTTTAAAAGTTAAACAAAAACAAAAACGGTGTTTTCATTTAAGTCCCGGGCAGGGGCGCCGAGCGGTTGCTCATGAAGTTTTCAGCAACCACTCGGCGCCCCTCACTCCCCGTGACTCCGTCGCGGTGCCGGCGTTTCGTGCTGAGCGCCAGAATTATTCTGGCGCTCAGCTGTGAAGCGTGCACCGTGGCAGAGCGGGAAGACGGACGCCTCCCGCTCCCACCGCAGGACTCCAGCAACAAGGAAAGTAAGGATAGGGGGTAGATATAGTGATAAGGGGCAGGGGGGGGGTAGATAGTGATAAGGGGCAGGGGGGGCAGTGAGAAGGGGCAGAGGTGGGAAGGCAGTGAGAAGGGGCTGAGGGGGGAAGGCAGTGAGAAGGGGCTGAGGGGGGGAGGCTGTGAGAAGGGGCAGAGGGGGGCCAGTGAGAAGGGGCAGAGGGGGGAGATTTTTTTCCTTTCTTTTTTGGGGGATGGGGGGCGCCAGAGGAGTAGTCAGCACAGGGCGCCAGAACACTTAAGGCCGGCTCTGGGCAGAGCAACTTCAAAGTGGAGCGAAGGAGACTTAACACGTAGCATAATAAGCTATACTAAAATACAAAATACATATATTTAATATATGGAGGTTTCTAACACAAGACCCACTGAGGAGATCATGTCTCCAGATAGACATCAATCGTCAACTTTTGTTTGCATCCATGTAAAACCGGAATAACTAATTTCCCTTATAGTTTAAATACAAGCTTGGAAATGTTCTATTTTTCTAGTCACTGAAATTGAATCTGCCAATGCAAATTGAACAGATAGCGTTACCATGAACAGATTTCATTATCAAATATCTGATAAACTGCAGTGAGAATAAGTCATTTGATAATCAAAACCTCAGGAAGTTTGAGCCCATACACAAAAATCCATGATTCGGCAGAATAATGATTTTATTGCATACCTGCATACCTGATTTTATTGCATGACTTGTGTCTTTGCAACATAACAACATATGGATTATTGTGGATTATTAAATAATTTAATTGGTTGCTATGGTGATAAGAACAGTTTGTAAACTTAACATCAGTACCACATTAAATGTGATGGAGCAATTTTTGTACTTTTGCTATAGTTATAGTTAGTTGAGAAAAAACATCCACACAGTTTGTCCATCAGCTAGGGAAACCTGTATATATATTTTAGGACAAGTTAAGCTATTTATAGAGCAAATTGTTTACTACAGAGCTTTAAATAGTGGTATACAGAACAGATCATTTCCCCCCATAAATACTAAACCTCAATCATTTTCTTAAAAGCTCCTACATCCCCTAAGTAAATATATCCAATTGATGAGGTTGCACATACATACAGATTTTACATGCAACCCATGTAGGTGATTAGAAAAAGTTAAATTCCATAATTGTGCTAAAGAAACTCTAGATAAAAAGACACATGTTGAGATGTATGCCAACCTTTTTGCACCTCTGGTGCCACTGCCTTTAATGACTACAACTTCCAGCACCCTTGTCTTCATTCATCCTGAGGGTAAGGGGGAAATGTATAATCCTGATACATAGAAGATGAATGCTTTGAATATTTTTTATATTTGCATACCATGTGACCATTTATTAATATTAATAAGTATCTGAGAAAATGGGTGTTGGTTTTGTGGATTTGTGCACAGAACAGATCATCCCAAAATAGAGTAAAGACTGAATTGGAGGAACAGAACAGATAAAAGCACACAAGAGAAAAGGAAATAAAAACAGACCCAAGGGGGATGAAAGAGACAAAACAAAAAACAAAAGAAGAAAGGAAAGAAAGCCAATAGAAAGAGACTAAAGTGAGGTTTCTTCTTGAGATTCAAAATGGACCATAACGATGACGAGAATACAATATCTAATAGTATAGCCTTCATCATTCTACTGTTAGAGACAATAATTGGAAGTTTTGTGAATGGCCTCATGTCAGTTGGTAATTTGATGGACCTTGTAGCCCATGGAAGCCTGAATTCTTCTGACTCTATCATGATGTGCCTTGGCCTATCACGCTTTTTCTTCCAGTGGCTTGTCTTATCAATGTATGCCTACATTTTTTTCTACACCAGCTCTGCCTTATCAGATGAAATAATCAAAAATTTCCAATACTGCTGGCTCTTCTTCAGTAGCATTAGCTTGTGGTGTGTCACTTGGCTGTGTGTGTACTACTGTGTCCGGATAGTCAACATCCAACTTTCCATATTTATCCTTTTGAAAAAACATTTTGATCGACTGGTTCCTTGGTTCCTAATCACCAGCGTTGCAATTTCAATCGCTTGCAGCACCCCTTCTGTGTACAATGTTGTGGGCACTTTCAACTTTACCATGATGGCTAGGGGTAACGAATCAAGATCATTCTTTATGGACAGGCAGGACTATGCTGTTTTTAGTATACTTTCTGTTTTGGGGTCTGTACTTCAGTTTTTCATTTTCTGCATTGCAACATGGTTGGTAGTGTACTCCCTTTTGAAACACACAAGGAAGGTGAAGGTACAAGAAAGGACAGGCTTCAGGGAACCATCACTAAAAGCTCATTACGATGCAATTCAGACATTGGGTATATTTTTCATCTTTTACTTATTTTACATTATTGCTTTCAATGTGTATATGTCAGATTCATATAGTCCTGTACAGGAATTCGTTTGTGTAACAATAATTGGAGCCTACCCATCAATCCATTCTGTGCTCCTGGTCGCTGGTAACAAGAAACTCCGGCAAATCATCCAAAACTCTCTGCAGAAGGTTGGATGCTATTCTTTGAAAGTGGCCCTAACAGAGACAGAAACTGTCTGAAACATTTACCAGACCTCTACAGTAGTTTTCTGATTTAATGTAAAGCTTGATTAGGAATTATGCAAGATTACTTACTTATGTGATTGATTTACCAGATCTCTACAGTAGCTTTCTAATTTAATATGAAGCTTGATAAGGAATTGTGCACGTTAACTGCCTCATGAGTTGGTTTTACTGTTTAAAGCAATTTTCATAACCAACTCAAAACCTATACTTTGTGTTATATCAAATGCTTTAATTATGCTAAATGTTGTAATCGTTATGATTTCTCTTCAATATTAAAATATGACAAAGCATTGTTGTGCATCTAATAGCCCCATTTCTAAATATCTTGGTTCCCTCCACAATGAAACAACATAGCAAAAAGTTCTAATTTGGAATATTGTTGTATTTAAATTGGAATATTGATGTTTGTAGGTAATCCTACTTAATAATTAGTCTACTTTATAATAACTCTAAGGAACTACAATATTTTTGGAAAATAATGTGCTTCTATTCTTTATATAATTAATCTAATTAATCTCCCACCAAAACGAATATACTTTCACAAAGATAGCGCTTTGTTTTTCATATGTAATTATTCTATGTAAAGTTTTAAATGTGAAATAGTATATGTGTATATATATATATATATATATATATATATATATATATATATATATATATATATATATGTTATCCCCATCTTTATACCTATCTTTATACCCATACTACAGTATGTTTGTTCAAATATTTAAGAATCTGTTAAATTTAGGGGTGATGTAAAGAATGCTAATGATAACAATTTCAAAATGATAAAGAGATATAGCAGCATATTAGAGAAGTATATTTTAGAAAATAAAATAGGTAAGAAAATAAATGATCTAGAAGTGATAAAATTGTGCATAATATCACATTGTATAACATGTTTGGATATTATGTACAACTGTAAAATAGTTTTAAAAATTAAGAAAAAAGGTATAGTAAAAGTGCTCAAATAACCCTAAGATCACCCTTCTCCCCGTTAAATTAAAATAAACAACACAGATAATGAATATAGGGTGAGCCACACCAAATAAAGTGAATACAACACGAAAAAAATATAGAATACTAATGTAATAATGCTAAAAAATAACTAGAAAGTGATTAAATTGTGCATAATGTAACATTGTATACAATGCTTGGATATTATATGCAACTATGATTGAAAATACGTAAAAAAAAATTTAAAAAAAAAATTAACAAATAGACAGCTACCGTATTTTCTGCATTTTTTATTCATTTGTTAACATTTTAATTAATTGTGGTTAAAGAAACATGATATTGCTGTGTTTATATATTTTAATTTGCTTTGGTTTTTTACCCAGGTTTGTTTAAAAAAAAGAGATACAAACACGTGATATGTAGCACAATGCACTTTAATGTATGGTATCCATTGCTGGATTATATGCCAGTAATGAAATGTCACAATATCATAAAATCATGGCAGATTTTCAGATGCCAAGGTCATGGGTAACCTGGTTATATCCAAAGCTGAGCAACACCCCAAAAATTGTGTAAGACATAACCACTGGGTATCATTATAATAACCACTGGGTAACATTATTATATATGTGTGTATATCTATATATATATATATATATATATATATATATATATATATATATATATATATATATATATATATATACACTATTGTAAAGTTATAAATAAAAGACTTCTGTGCAGACTCACATTTCACCCCAGATACAGTGAGAGACATTGATGAAAAATAACATTACGTTATTAATGATAGTATTCCATCTATGCACTCAATAATCCTCACTCAACGTTAGACTCCAATTCTCCAAACAGTACCTCGATTTTCTTTGGTCAGTACAGATGACATCGGTTGATAGCAGTGTTCTCATGATAATCATTTTTCAGCCTCCAACCACATCTCCATGTTGAAGAGATTCAGTGTTCTCTTACTGCTACTCATTGTAAAATGTGTACTTCTCTGTATTTTACCACATCGTTTGCAGGTGAACATTTCTTTACTACCATATAAAAATTCTTGGAAAGGACAAGAATTTTTATAGGCAAAGGTCAGACAGAAAGCTGACGGTGAGGGTGGTGTTGATTTTCCATGTGTGATAGCTACATGCACGTTTAATGCCATCAGTTTTTTTTAGTTAAAACGTGTGGGTCACTTTAAGCATGTTAGCCCCATATATTTTATCTCGTGGTTGAGCTCTTGTGCCCACACGCAGCCCTCATACATACCTGAGTCACTCACTCATTTTTATCACATTATTTTTATTTAAATCACAGAAAACAAAAATGTTAAAAGGCCCAAATTAGTTACAGAGATTAGACATAATGGAATCAAAACATTCGTTACTGCAAAAATGCTTAGATGAAAAAGTTCCAGTACTGCCAGTGTGTATGTAAAAGGTTCTCCCTTAAGGAGACAGGGAATTATCCCCTGTAGAGCAGAATGAAATAAGGCCTTACAATTAAATTGGGTTTCACAGACTCTGAAAATCCCAACCACCATCCAAGTTTCTGCGACTATACCTTTGTGATAAGATCTGCATATTGAGATAGAGTAAATAACACAATACCTTCACTTTTCCTATCAGCAATTTCTGGGCCTAGAAAGTTTTGTCCTTTGAAGTGACTACAAATTTAGGAGGGCATCTTATCTCTGGATAAGTAATAATTAAATAGTTATCTTTATTCCTACAGAAAGTTAAGTGCCAGGAAATAGATGACCAAACACACACACACCAGAACAGGCTCTGCCGCACCGACACCCAAATACACACACCAAGACAGGCTCTGCCACACTGACAGCCAAACATACACCATGACAGGCTCTGCCGCACCAACACCCAAATACACACAACAGTACAGGCTCTGCCACACCGATACCCAAACACACACACCATGACAGGCTCTGCCACGCCGACACCCAAACACACACCAGGACAGGCTCTGCCACACCGACACACAAACACACCAAATTTTTCCAGGGCTGCTTTTCGCTCCGAACCGTGCAGCCGCACGATGGCCGCTCCGAACTGTGCAGCTGCATGAAGGCCGCTCCAAACTGCGCCGGCTGGACGATGGCTGGTCCGAATGTTGGTCTGCCGGCCCTGAGCAGCAGATTACATGTGTTCCTGCAAATTAAATTCCTGAAACATCTACCTGCTGTTTGATCTATGTGTTTAATACTATCAGATGGACAAATGCTCTGCTGCAAAAAGCATTTAGCTGTAATGAACCCAATCACAACAGTGTGTGGTGCTTATAGACAATAAATATACTTTAGCTACTTATATTCAAATTATTGCCAGGACTGGCCCTAGCTTTTTATCAACTTGCAAGCTTTGGATAGTCACTTCTTTCTGGTTTTTAGCACCCCCATGATCCTCACCCAGTGCCATCTCTGTACCAGCGGCAACGTTCCCATCCAACCAGAAAGACCTTTCATGTGAGTGGAGTTGCCCCTGTGTGGCTGGCTAGGCACTCACCCCTTAGAGGCTGTGTATGTAGGTGCTCCTGTGACACCTAGCCACAAACATGTTCACATCTCTGTGAATGGATTTGCTCCTGTGTGACATGCACTGCTCATAGTGTTTAATGCGCACCTTTAACTCTGTAACTTGCCAGGCAAATACAATAAAGATGATCTGACATCATGGATCTTGTAAACACCAGTTTAAAGAGCCGTATAGTTATAAACACAGGGAATGTCTGTTTTAATAGCACAGATCTAGAGAGATCATCAAGTCTGCAAGAGTTTACAGCTTTTCACTATAAATGAATCTGTTTTGGGGCCGATGCCATATAATTTATCAGTTTCACAGATTCTAAGAAAGATTAGTACATGTGAACAATTGATTAATCTTTTTTTTTTTGTGTATTTGAGTATGTGTGACCAGTAGATGGGGCAAGAGTTTCACCATTCTTCTTATATTGTAGCAGAGTGTAACAGACCCCTAATGCAGCTAGGCATAGCTGTTTGTTTCCCCCTCCAATTATAAGTGTTTACAAAAGATGAGTGTTTTTGTAATTAACAAAATGAATCTGCAGCGGGATTACCGCTGTTATTTCAATCAAACTAGATCTATTCTAGACCAGTTATAACCTTGTTCTGCTAGGTTCTCACAGGTGTGAAGACGGAGTGATGTCAGTAAATAGAAACATTGAAACATAGAATTGTATGATAGATAATAGCCTTTTAAGGGGCCCATCTAGTCGGACATTTTTTTCCTGCTAGTCCTTGATCTTGTCTTACAATTAGGATAGCCTTGAGCCTATCTGAAGCACGCTTAAATGTCCTCACTTCTATTTGAAGGCTGTTCAATGTATCTACCATGCTTTGAGTGATATAAGATAGTGATAGGTCGCCACCAAGAAACTAGACATCCAGCATCTATAGGTTACTTCACCAACCCTGACAAGTGTCACACGTCTATAATAAATGGTTGCCTTCATCCTCTAATGGTAACGACATAGATGAGCAGTGAGACATCAAGGAATAAAAAAAAACAAAATACAATATACAAAAATCAATTTAATTGCTGAATTTGTTAAATAGATTCTTTAGCTCAAGTAAAATTTACAAAGTTTTTACTGTACTTAATTATTAAAATGGCCTTTGACACCATTTTGCGAAGGAGATTGTTGACCTTTGTAGGCTTCTAAACAGCCTTCCAAACATTCTGCTAAAATACTTTAAAAGCAATAGTGTTTCAACTAAAGAATCAGGATTTTAGCATCAATAACAATCCATTTCTTGTTCCCAAATCCCAAATAGGTTTAAGTTTAATTTACATAATACATCAAACTCTACAATAAAAATGAAATTGCGTTCCTGACGGCATAATTACCAATATTTCATAAATCAGACTTAAGGGGAATTCTCTTCCATGAGCAAATTACTCATTTTTTAATCTAAGAGTTGCCAGAAAGAGCATGAAAAATATATCTGTTTTGTGAAACGAACCCCATCCTTTCAATCATAAGGTACTTATAAATACCTTAGTGGTACAAATTTATGATATTTCATTCTGTAATTAGAACCTATGTATTTTCCTATTTATTGTGTTGTTCTAATGTATCAATACACAAAACCCATATTTTAATACAATATAATTGTGTCCCATTGCTGCTTTGTGTAAATATTTAGTATTCTCCCAGCATAACTTTTTGTGCCTTGTTTTCTTTTTTTGTTATTAAGACCATATTTTACTTTTGCTGCGTCTGAGAACAAGAAATTGAGAATGTGATTGTGATGATGTTTGGAACAGATTTGCTTACTGAAATTAAAATACAAATTGCATATTTTGCTACCCTGTCTTACTTGCATATCTTGTTACTACTGTTACAATTATATTAGCCCCTTAATGACAAAGCACGTACATGTACGGGCTCAAAATGCATTGTTTTCAATGGGTTTAGGGACCACCCATTGTCCTTAAGGGGTTAAAAAAGAGGATGTTCACGTGTTAAATAAAGAAAGATAATTTGTTCATAGTCATATAAATCAACAGTTAAATGAGAGCTTTGCATATTTTTATTTATTGAAGAATAAAATCATAAATCTTGAAAATCTTAATCTGGCCAAAAACCTTCATGCATTTACCCATTGATGACTTTACCCAGTGATGTGCAGCAAAAGCATGGGCCGGCACACCGAGATGCCATTGCAGCCGATGTTTGGAGTGTCAGTGTGGCAGAGCCTGTACTGGTATGTGTGTTTCATGTGTCGGTGTTGCAGAGCCTACCCTGGTGTATATGTTGGGGTGTCGGTGTGGCAGAGCCTTTCCTGGTGTGTGTTTGGTGTGTTGGTGTGGCTGAGACTGTCCTGGTGTGTGTGTTTGGGTGTTGGTGGGGCAGAGCCTGTCCTGGTATGTGCATTTGGTCATCCGTTTCCTGGCACTTTCATTTCTGTAGGAATAAATTGAACAAATTTCATTCGTAGTTACCCAGAGATAAAACGCCCTCCTGAATTTGTAGTCACTTCAGAGGACAAAACTTTCAAGGCCCAGAAATCAGTGAGAGGAAAAGTAAAGGTTTTGTGTTATTTACTCTATTTTAATCTGCATATTTTATTGAAAAGGATTAGTTGCATTAAATTGTTGCTTCAGGCATCCTGTGTATGATAGCTTTTTTTTAGTGTACTGATCACTCCCGGTCCCATCACATTACATCAATATGTGTTAGAAAATCAGGAGAAGATAGGCATGAATGGTGGGCTGATTCGGTGGTGCAACGGGCCACTTGACTAGACTTGCCCCCCAGGCTACCCCCTGGATACATGAACAGTGCTTCTTCCCTCGTTTGCCCTCCAAACCAAATGTATGTACAAAGGTACATTTAATTGTGCTTACACTGATTTTATGTAAACATTTTTATTTATTTTTTTAACTAAACTGGGTAGAGTCCAAAAGTATGTTTCATGTGGTGTATATGCTTCAGTATTGGTCCTACAAGTTCAAAGTCGATTATTTATTTTTAAGAATGATCGATATAGCCAAGAGAAGATGGGGTCTTTAGTGAATGTGAAACCTTTTATTAGGCCAAGATAGAAAACAATTTATAGTTACCTGATCTTAAAACCACTTAATCCACTCATGCACAAAGACTCTGTTGCAACCAATTATCTAAGCATGTGGTTAGGTGGTGGGTCCGTTTAAAAGTCAGCAGCAGTAGTAGTAGTAGTAGAGCACTGGGCCTGGGCAGGCAGACACTGGCAGATGATAGGAACATGCAACCCCTTGCATCAGCACTGAATTCCCCCAATATTATATATTATACATATTATATTGTCACCAATATTTTTTATCAATGAAGAATAATAGATGATATGATTGAAATTTAATTAAAACAATAATCTTGTCCACAAATTACAGGTTTGGCTGGTAGCATAAATGGTCAACGGTTAACTAACTAAACTCCACTCAGGAACAGAGGGAAATGTCTGTTGCAGTCCCTGTAATACACTACAGTACCCACTACAGCTTCTCCAATCCACTCTACAACAGCACATTTTCTGCACTAAAATAAACTATTAATTAACTTGCAGTATGGTGGGTGACCATTAACTCTGTCACTATCCCAAACTCCAACTCCCATCAATCTGTATCTGCTGCTACTGACAAGTTAAAATGGATCTGCACACTTATATATCTAATGCTTTTCCCTCCCCTTCTAAATGCTCATTGGCCAGAGTGAAAAAAGTAATAAAAAAAACTCCCACAGGTTGTTGGACCCATCAATCACAGCCATCACCATCAATGAGACCACCCTCTGTTTTGTTGGCTACTTCTGCATATCAGTCATTGATATGTATCCCCCTACACACAGCCCCTCCCACTTTACCTCATCAAAAAGGAATGCACACATCTAATATATATATATATACTGCCATATAAAACAACTTGCTTTAATAAAAGGTATAGAAACAATATACAGAAGCTGCAAACTAAACTTGCAGTGGAGTTGAGTTGTTAACTCCCTTGCTCAACTATACATCAGACAGGGCCGACTCCTATAAACTTGACCCTGTACAAAGCATAGTTAACATTAAGCATTGCGTTTTCCACTATAGAGACCCAGCTCAGCCCTTTGTGCTGGAGACACCTGCAAGTGACAGCCCTTCATAACGAATAATGAAGATGCTCTTGCTTTAGTGAATAGACACACAATGCTTTATCTATAGTCCTTGCTCAAGACGTGGGACATCTATCTAGCTTTTCGGATCAAGTTGAACTACATCTTTTTTTTTACTGCTGGTGTGGCTGGAGCAGAAGTCTATGTTTTTGGGAAGTGAAGGAATAGGGCAGGAGCTGAATAATGAAGGCTGAATTTGTCTTGTGTGTTAGAACATTGCTCAGCTTGCGCACACATCCTTACTGCCAAAATCCTTTAGCAGATAGGCTGCAAGAACTGCAAGCCCAAGGCTGTTTACATTGTTCATTTGCATAGGAGATCTGTTTAATACTGAGCCAGACCCAAATCAGTAAAAATGTACATGCCTCATTTGCCGACAGGCAGCTTGATGCAGTCTGTCCCTTGGATGCTCAAGTGAGCAGCTTTCTATCAGAGGTATCCATGTTCCATTACATTTTATTGTATTTATTAGTTTCTCTTGCTGGGGTTCAGTGCATCTGGAAACTGCTGGGCTTGCAGCTCACATATCCCTCCATTAACCGTTCTCTGCTATATTGCAGTACATTTCATTTTATTACTCTTAAGGAGCGGATGAGATGACCAGAAATTTGTGGAATTCTGAACCAAAAATAAATGGCATTTTAATGGAAAAGATTTTTTTTGTTACATGCTATGTAGAGTTACTATGCTGTATCCAACCTGGACCCTCACTTTGCCATGTTTTTTGTCATACACTGGGGGATTAGTGATTTTTTATTCTATGTGTTCCAAAGAATTGTTAATGAATGCATACACTGATACACATATAGATATACTGTATATACTGTATTGTTCTTGTGTATTACAGATTGTGTTATTACAGATAAAAAGCGCAGAGATTCAGAAAAATGGACCTGTCCAACACACATAATTGTATTCAGGAGCTGCATACAAAGCTCAGATAAAAGAACATCATTTAATCAATTAAATGATAGAAGCCAGCCTAAGAAAGGTATTTAAAGTGCCTATTACTAATAACACATGTAACCAAGTATGACACCTATAGTTAGTTATTATGACTATCCGAGGTTAATAAGTGCCGCTTATATCCCTTAATGTTTGATATGTGTATTCTTTTTATATATTTGTGGTGTTTATTATCTGTGCTTTTTTCTCCCATCCCGTCCTACCCTATCCATGTGCCTCATGCCCTGCCCACGGGCTTTATCCCCTCGTAGCCGTCCATCAACCCAACCACAGCGCTCTTTCATGGAGATAACCCACGGGTGGTGGGATACCGACAAGAGGTTTTTTGGAGAGGGAGCCTCCGGCAGATTCCTGGTCGCTGGGATTGCCAGAAGAACGGAGATCGTCCGGCGGGGTTTTCGTACGCACCCGGCTATCTCACGGCCCGTCCCGGGGAAACTTTGAACTGTTGTCAACAGTTGAGCTATCCATCGGCACCCCAGGATCGCCGCCGCTCCTTCGGGATCACCTCGAGAATGACGGCCATAATCATACGGACATTGCGGGGCTCAGTGGAAGATGTGGACATGATTTATGGTCTTTTTGTCACCTAACCTGTATATAAGCCCGTGTGTTTCCCCAATAAAGTGTGTTACTTCCCATTGTGCTGTTCAGGACAAATACAGCAACGGCTTCGGCGAGCTGCAGTGCTAAAGACACCAGACCAGTTCTTGAGCCCTTGCTCGCTAGTGTCGGCTAGCGCTCAAAGTGGTTAACCATTTCGGTCCCGGCAGGAAGCATTGTAGAACCGACGGGTGCACCCAGCCAAGGCGTGCCCGTCACAGGAATATTTGGCAGTTGTAGACTAGTTTATTTATTTAATATTTTCAGGTCTGTTTATTATTCTGATTGTTTTGTAGATCCCAATTTTATCCTTGGGGGTTCCTTTTTTTTGCCTAGATAGTATGAGCCAGTGGCGGATTGTGCAGTCATAGATTTTCCTGTATTGTAGGTAAATACATTATCACTACAGGAGATTGTCTTAATGTTCACTTTATTAGATGTTTTATTTATTGCATTCTTTGAACATAAAACGTAAACCCTGTATATTGGTGCTTTTGTATTTCTCCAGAAGCAGAGAACAAACCTATTTATAACAATAAACATATTTACCTTGTTGCAAGAAATATCATGACTGCAATACCCAAGAGGACATTTCAGGTCAATGTCCAGGGAAGACAAAAAAAGATTTACTGTTTGCTTTAAGAAAACAAAAGCTTGGAGTGGCTCGTCATAAGAGGCTTTTGCGGCAGGTGTAATATTGTAGACTCCTTATTTAGCAAGGTTCTGCAGGGCTAATGAGAAGTGGCTACTGGTAGCCAAGTCAAGGACTTATTGTAGCAAGAGTACATCATCAAAAGATTATTTTATAAAATGTTACTGCAACACAGCAGGATGCGTGTCTCAAATGACTCTTTCTATATTATAAAAATCATTTCTAGAGAATAGTCTGAAATCTGCCTCCACAGGACCTGCCTAGCACCCAGACTGGAAGCATAGGACATCTTTGCCTTCCTTGTGGCATCTTTGCCTCAAACAGCCTCCCTGTGCCATCCTTGCCACAAACAGCCTCCCTGTGCCATACCCCCCCACTTACACATCCATGCTATCACACACATATTAATTTATTTACTCATTTACAAATATTAATTCCCCCATTCACAGATACTCATTAATTTAATAATAAAAAGTAAGGGCAGACTGGTCCGGATCAGAAAGGTCCTTTCTAAACAATTTTGAACCAGCACAGGGAGACAGGAAAGTAGCAGGGTGACGTGACTTCAAAGTGTGCACGAGCCCTAACGGTTTCTAGTTAACCCCCTGCATAAAATAGATTGTATGGAAATAATCTGCTAGAATTCTGCCCACTCAATTGTTTTTGGACAGTCATTGGTCACCATAGTTGGCTCCTACTCATAAGTCAATGCTTAACAAAAATCTACTGCCAATACCCACCCACTCATGTTTTCATGGCGAACAGATAGTAGAATACACTCTGTGCCCACTCACAGGTATCTCTGACTGCAACAGGACATCATTTCTCATAATTGCTGTGTTCATATTGGAAACTCTATAAACATAATCTTGGAAACCTAGAAATGATAAGCTGGCTGGCATACTATGTAAATTTATTGCCTCCAGCACTGTTACCTCGTGAAGAGAAGTTTAATGTCTATTCAGCAGCTGAATCACAGATACAAAAATGAAGGAAGCCACAGAAACAAGGTTCAGGCTTTGTTATTTAATATAGAAGTAAATGATTATATGCAATATGATATGGCAGTATAAAATGCATTATTAGGGTGTTTAATATAGGTCTTGGCAAAACTAAAAATTCTGCTGCATTTAATGTATTGTTTGCATAGTTTATACAAGCAAACCAGAATGAATATGTGACATGCCTCCTGCTGTCACAAAGTAGCCAGCGGCAAGTGAGGGATCAGTCATTCTAAGTGAAACACGGCCTAACATGGTAAAAAATAGAGGCCACTGAAGCTTCACGTAACAAAATGGCCATTTACCAGGGAAGCAAATATAGGGCTCAAGGAAAGATTAATTATTCAAAAATCTGAAACTGTTTAAAGGGACACCCCGGCCAACATAATCACGTAAAATACATACAATAGTTGACTGTGCCCTTTAAATTATATGTTTTCCATTGCAAAAATATTCATCATGTGCATGGTATATTCAACACCAACCAGCTCCAGCTCTTGCTTATGTGGCATTTTCGAGGGGTCTAATGAGACCTCCACTCATGTGCACAGAAAATGCTTCCATTGAGATCAAGGGGGGCACTTTCCTGTCAGTGATTGGCTGCTTAAAAGATGCCAGAACCTGGGGCTGAATGCAGAAGGTGTCCATATGGTGCCTCTGGAGCTGCAGCTTCTTTTAAAGGTAAGTGCTTTTACAGGTAAAGGATGCATGTTAAAATATTTTAATATATATTATTCTTTGGTGGAGGTGTGTGGGCCATTCGAGTGTCCCTTTAACTATCTTTTTTCCTAATCTTAGTACGTATTGTTTTTATGCATAGAGGCAAATAATTTCAATCATGGATACCTGCTAGATGTTCTGTGTTTACTAGTCAAGTACCGTGATAGAGTTTAATTCCAGCTTCATCCTCGTGGGAGATTACCCATCGCTGTGATATTTACCAGTACTGACGATTACCGTTACAGTTTATGTACCTTATCTGTATCGGATGCTGGAAAAGTCGCCTGTGCTCACAGGTTAACTGAATCCTATAATGTCCGTTTATACCTCAATAAACAGGCTGATTGTTCAGTTCCAGATGCTTCTAGATCCCACTTCTTGTTTGCGCTGCCTCACTGCACGTACGACAAGCCACAATAACAGCCTTAACCCACACTGGAGTAGCCTCACAGAATATTGTTAGATTATTATTAAGACAAAGGGTTTGGGTGAATTTTCAGTGTACAAACATTGGACCATACTTACATAGAATAATTCTGGACAAAGTATTAAATGTATAGCAACCAGCAAAATCATTACATTGGTTTCTATGGTGATAGCACCACATTCAGAGTGCTCCATTTTTTATAATCTGACCCAATGCATTTTAGTACAAACCTTTGTACATTATTCATGTCTAATAATGGAATAAATTAATCACGCAACGGTTTAATAGCACAAAGATTTTTTATCTGTAAATTTCCATCCGAGAAAACCCGACTGTATAATGTTTAGTGTTAGATCTCTTGCACTCAAAGTAAGCTCTCTGACATAAGCTCATGTATCAACTAATTAGGGTCCTCTTAAAAACACAGATTTCTTTCCAGATTTCAGTTATATCATCATAATGTATTTTTTGTGATCAGAAATATTGCTTTCCTTAGTTTTGTGTATAATGTTTGGGTTTTTTTTAATAAGGTATATTGGAAGTGGGTGCCCACGGCTGTTTTTGCTTAGGGTTCCTCAAGACCCAAAGACACTTTACTTCCTTTGTCCACCATTCTCACATCTTAGAAGCACTAAGGCAAGGGAGGAGATTTGATAGTATTAGAGAGTACACTAGGAGAGCAATGGCAGCGTACCAAAGCAGCTGGGACACTGTTACTGCATCTCCCCACCTTTCTTTTACATACTGTGCAACCATACTATGGGGTGGAGAGTCCAGTTCTGCAATATCTGGTCGCCTACTGTGAAAGAGGAGCGATATTGGTACCTTCAGTGATAAGGTCTACAAAAGTGGCTGGTTTGTGATAATATATGATTGTTATAGAAAGTAGAGAACTCCCTGAACAGTATATATCTATTGGTGTGAGATGCAGACAGCTTTCTGACAGCCCCTATTGTAGTATTATACAACAACATCATATTGCTGCCTACGTAGGTGGTTGGGAGGCTTAACACCTAGAACTGCAGGGTCTTCCTCTGGCATCAACCAATTCGCACTGCCCTGTAACCCGTGACGGCGAACCTGCGGATTTCCACTTCCGTGAACTGCCGCGATGCCAAGGTAAGTTAGAAGGGGAAGGGACCGGGGAGAGTGGTAGACGAAGACGATCACGAAGATCGTGGTGTGTGTCTTCGTCTTCGCCTACGTTTTACCGCCGCCGTCTTCTCTTCGGTGTGTCTTCGGAACGACCACGAAAACGCACTCTTCGTGTTCGTTTTCATGTTCGCCCAAAGACGAATGCACAAGTCTATTTTTAATAAAACCTGTAGCAGTTGGAGAGAACACTGGAGAGAAATGGTAATGTATAGGATGGCACTCTGAAAAAAGACTCCAGGACACCTGCAGATACGTGTTCAGCGCAGATGTCTGTCATTTCACCCATTCCACCGTTGCACACATCCATAGAAAATTTCCATTGGTTTCTATGGTGACTGCCCGGAATGTTATCGCTTGCTCCCGATTTGTTGTTTTACTTTAATAATTATTGTCAAATATGTGAAAAAAGCTTGCAGAGCATATTTTAATTTGTGGAAGGGGTGAATTTATGCATTGCCATCTACCAAGTTCTTAATATATATTGGTCTGGGATCTTTCTCTACATCTGTTTTTTATGGTCATTTGCCTTAAAGAATTATGTTTTATGTTTTTGCTCCAGGAAGCTATTAATAAGATGTGGAATTGGTTATGTCACCAGTCAGATTGATTTGCTTTTCTGTGAGGATAACGTCTTATTTTTTCCCTATGATTAGCTATTAGCTGTCACTTTGTGGAAATACCCCGTATAATATCCTGTAAATTTTAACAAAATTCAGTTCAATAGGGTTAATAACCAGTTCACACAATCCACCAATTTTCTCTCCCTAAGGCTGATCTGCTCAGAATAATGATTCATTTTTATGTACAGCAACTTATTGGTTGGGATGCCTTTCCCAGTAAATGTGCTAGTCTCGCAATTTTCTGTACTGTTATAATACAGCCGTAGAGGGGACATCCTCTACGGCTGGAGGAAAGAAGGTTTCTACACCAGCACAGACGGGGGTTCTTTACAGTAAGAGCGGTGAGACTATGGAACTCTCTGCCAGAGGAAGTGGTAATGGTAAACTCAATAAAAGAGTTTAAAAGGAGCCTGGACGTGTTTCTTGAAAGCAATAATATTACAAGTTATGGATATTAGATTAATAGGGACAGAACGTTGATCCAGGGATTTATTCTGATTGCCATATTTGGAGTCGGGAAGGAATTTTCCCCCTGGTATGGGGCAATTGGCATCTGCTTCATAAGGGTTTTTTGCCTTCCTCTGGATCAACACAGTAGGGACACAATATGTATATAGGTTGAACCTGAAGGACTTTGGTCTTTTTTCAACCTTATGAACTATGTTACTTTGTTACTATGTTACTAATATTGGATACATTTATTTTGGCAAAGTAGGAGTTGAATTTATCCATTATTATATAAAACACATAATTTAACAGCAGATAAGAACCATCCATATGCTTTCCTTATGTTGAGTATAGCGTTGTGCTTACTCTATGCATGCTTGAGTGAAAAGCCTCTATAGTTCAATGGCTTTCTGCTGTCCATCCTTCATTCCATTTGCTTTGTACCCATCCTAAATAGTGCCCCCCTTGCAAATGCATTGGTGGGTTCTGCAGATTGATTGATTGAAGTAGCCATTTCGCAAGGCAAATCATTGGACCAGCAGGTTCTCGATAAGGTGATTGTTTTATTTTTCATTTTTTTCAATTTTAGGTAATGCAAATTAAAGTACGTACATTACTTCAGTATTCATTCTTTGATAAGGCTGTCTGGGACATTAAACTTCCCTTTAGCTGTAAAATTTTTATTTGGTTAATGCAGTTTTAGTGCTGAATGATAACATTGCTCCTGATAGTAAAGTCTTTACATTGTACCATTTTTATATACAGCTATGTGTTTCTACAATTCCATGATGGGAAATGATCTGTGAAGATGTACTCAAGGAATATGAACAATATTTCCAATGGATAGTACATAATAAAACATTTGCATTGTTTTAGTGACAGTATAACAAGATGACAGCATAACAAGATGACATACAGAGACAACAGGTGAGAAGGGCTCTGCCCAAATGAGCATAGATGCATTGTAAGGGACAGAAGTATGTAAAATATTATGTTCAAATACCAATATTCATCAATTCTTTTGATGGGAAAAAGAGTGTTTGTAATGTTATTAAATTAGGCTGAGATAATCCCTCACAGGATTGTGATTTGAATGAATTGGTGGAGTTTCCACAAATGACCCAAATGTTTGAAAAATGGTGAATGGATTGACTGTGTCTACAAACCTACTGGCCACAATTATTCTTAAAACAAATGTTGAAACAATTGATCCTATTATTATATAGTTTACAAACGTGCCTCATAGGATAGGTTTCCACACAAACCAGGTACCCCGGATTACATTTTTTACATTACTTAGTAATAAGAATGGATTTACTGGGGGGATTTTGATAAGATAGATTGGAAAAGACCTAGTGTAATTTACAATGAATACTTTTTTTTCACCTTTCCTATGGTTTAGTAGGCATTTCAAGGCTTCTTTAGAGACGCAACATGAGGACCCTTGCGTTGATGATTTCTTGTGATGACTTAAGATGACTCAGAGCCTTGCAGCCACACTTACTGATAGCTGTCCTAATGTTTGGATGACAGTGTTATAAACCGGGGATTTTATTGATACAGTTCCCACTATAAACAGCAGGACCATTTAAAATTGTGCAATATTCCATTATCAGATGTGACAATCTGATTGTTATTTATCAAAGCACAGACTCTACGACAATGTGGCAAAATGATTGAAGTAATTTCCAAAAGAGGTTACTGCCTGAGACTGTTCTTGATCACAGGCCAGTTTTGTAACATTCAAGCCTCTATTAGTTGTTTAATGCAGCAGCTAGAATCAATGAGTGTTACTTTTAAAAGGAAATTGCTTGGTATGGATTGAAAGCAGAGAGTAGAGTTACTGAGATAGTTTTGCTTCTGATGTTCACAATATATGGTATGTTAGTATATATGTACCATAAATAAGCAACAGTGTGGTACAGAGATAAAGTAAGCCAATTAGATGTTAATCAGATAATTTTAAGGCAGGTCAGAAAGAGTCCAAGGTGGGCAGACAGATCAGTGTAAACTTTTGGACAGATCAGGATACATTGTTTACAGGATACGATAGGGTACACAATAAATTCAGATATCTTACAAATGAAATAGTAAATAAAATGAAGTTCAATTAAAAAAATCCCCCCAAAACAGGTTTAGTACTTGGTCATCATACCAAAGCAAGCCAACACCAGGTAAGCAGAAATAGAATAGAAAACCACTGATAATTGAATGCTCCTCAGGAGCCCTAAATCTTTGATTGCCTTTGAGGACAAAATAGAAATCGATGTTAACTTCAAGTAACATGAACACAGATTTGAATTTGTGGCTCATTGTTTGATGTGAAATCACAGAGGACATAAATAAATCCCACTGTGTGCACCTTAGTGCTAGGTGGATTATCATTTTAGCCTGATCACACTTTAAATCTAAGTATCAAATATGTGTAGATAAGTGTAGATATGCAAAATCTAGGTTTAAAAGCTATAGTGACATATGGTAGAAAATGTGGAGTAAAGCTCTAAAAGGCTGCAGTGTGGGAGAAGTTGAGCTTGGTTGACAGTTAGGTACCTGTCATTCTCAACTTGTTTAACTTTCTTTCCTGTGATTGGTATTAGAAAATAAATACTTACTTATGAGGATAACTAAATAGTTACAATCTCCGCGGACATAACCCGTATGCGCCAAACTGCCGGAGCTGCGGTGATGTCCTCTCCCGATCCTCTAATCATGAGAGAGGACCTCACTGCAAGCACCACCATATTAGCCTTGGAGCACGTGAGGGCAATATGATGGCCCTTGTGGTGACACATTTCAGGGGGAAGTCACTGCAGCGCGCCATTTTGGCAGAAGTTGTCGGGTTATGTCCGTGGAGATGCGGATGACGAATGAAGATACCAGATTAAAGATTGAAGATACAATAGAGAAGAGAAGGAAGAATATGGAATCAAGAAGATGAAGAAGATGATTGGAAGTGGTCATCAGAAGTGTAAGTGGTCCGCGGAGAAGGTAGGGAAACATTTAGGGAACGTGAGAGAGTGAACGAGAATGAGAGTGAATGTGGGCACTGGGCAATCTCTTTCATTCCCGAATTAAAAAACTAAAAATGCGTCTGAATCATTTTTGGCTCATTTGCACATGTCTAGTTCGTACTATTCTAAACTATATATAAATATGTATATATACATTTTTTTCTCAACTAGAGAAATTATTGCCGATACCCAAAAATGTTCATCCATCTCCAAAACACACAGAGGAAAGTATCTGGCTAGCAAGAAACTTAAAAATGGAAAAGTGTTTCCAAGTGTTGCTTTAAGGCCAACTATTATGATGGGATCTATTATGGCATTTTATTTCCATTTTATTGTGGTTAATTTGGATTGGGATGTAATTACTTTATTGTAAATTAGCAATCACCATTTATTTTTATTAATTGGCTCCATTTAAAATTGTACTTTCCATTATCACTCGCATTGAGAGCTAATGTAGCAGCTAACAAATATTGGCAGTCAGGTTGAGATTGTATATTTTTTTACATTGGAACAATTTACCCAACTCATTACAGGTTGCCTTAAAAATTGTAATCACTCTAGTAAATAAATCAATAGGTTTTTTTTTTGCCCCAATTCTTACATTGAAACATTACTTACAGAACCTGTGAATAGACCACTATGTAACCTATCCAGGTATTGTGAGTGAATTCCATTAGGAAAATACATAAAAACATGGAATAAAACCAATCTTCTCAATTATTGCAATGTATTCTAAAGGCGGTGCTTATTGGTATCCGAGGCATGGATAAAAAGTAATCTTGTAAAATAAATTATTCTTGTTGCATCACCCCCAATCTCTCTGCATCTGTCCTCTCTCAGAACAGCAGCTGCCTTTCTGGCATCTCTTCCTGGATGGCCTCTCACCACCTCAAGAAAAGAAAAATATGAGCTCCTTCTAATCCCTCCCTCTAACTCTATTCCTCTCTCTGACCCTAGACTCAAACCTATCTTTTATCCCTCACATTAAATCACTCTCTAAATCCTGCCACAACCAACTACGCAACATTTCCAAAATTTGTCCATCCCTGACTGCCAGCACCGCAAAACAACTAATCCACTCCCTTGTATTCTCCTGTCTAGACTACTGCAACAACCTACTTACCGGCCTCCCTCTCCCCCGACTATCCCCCTTCCAGTCTGTCCTCAATGCCTCTGCCAGACTAATCAATCTCACCCGACGCTCTGCATCTGCTGCACCTCTCTGCGAGTCCCTCCACTGGCTCCCCATCCATAGCAGAATTAAATTCAAAATACTCACTCTATCCTACAAAGCTCTCACTAACGCCGCTCCCCCTACCTATCCTCCCTCATCAGGAAATATACTCCAGCCCGCCCTCTATGATGCCACAATGACCTGCTCCTTGTATCTTCACTCATCACCTCCTCCCATGCCCGCCTACAGGACCTCTCTCGCGCAGCACCGTGCTGTCCGACTCTCACCAACTCTACCCTCCTTCAAATGCTCCCTAAAAACTTTTCTCTTCAGGTAAGCCTACCACTGACATAAACATCAAAACTTCTCCCTCACCCACTTACAACCCTTATCCTGCCCCACGTTAACGTAATTCACTACCACGCAGTCCTCACCTCCTGTTTCTCACCCCTTATCCACATAGATTGTAGGTTCCTGTGGGAACAGGGCCCTCCATTCCTCTAGTATCTGTGTGTCAATTGCTGTATTGTACCTGTCGTTATCTGTAACCTTTTCATCTTTGTACATCGTTACGGAATCGGCACTTTATAAATAAAGTATAATAATAATAATAAAAATAATGAGAGTGTAACTTTTTCTGTACATGTTATTACCTGAAACATTTTAAACCTAGAGAATTCTTCAGATCAGCTAAACATTTTAAATAGCTTTCGCTTCACAGCAGAAAAGGTAGTTTTAAAGTTGTGCCAATGTTTTTTGCTTGTGATTTATAGTTACAGAAAGCTTTCTCTAAATGACTGTACGTGCAGACAGCAAAATGGTCAAAAATAGCTCCTGCATTGAGACTGTTGCCTTCTAAATTGGTAGAGCTAAAGCGCAAAAGAAGAGAAAAGCATTTGTTTTTCTAGTGACAGAGTCACTTGTGTTTCCCTTAGGTTGATCAGACACAAACTGTCAAGGAAAGAGATACAATGTATCTTGCAAAACATACAGTGGGTTTAAAACAATCTGGAGTCTCTATAAATGTAATGTCTGGTACAAGAACAGAGTTCACCGTTTCTTAGCCTAAAAGGCTTCAAGAAAACGAGACATCTAACAGGAAAAAGGGTAAACACTAAAACTTCATTTATAGTCCAAATTCATGCATTCTCACCAACAAAACAAATGAAAATGAACAACAAACCTCCATATATTCATTATTCATTCATTTTTCCGTTTCGGCGTCATTACATCCTCACTCTTCCTCTCCTTAACCCCTTAAGGATCAGGCTGTTTTTTACTTTTTGTACCCTTTGGGACCGAGGCAGTTTTAACACTTTTGCAGTACTTGTGTTTAGGTGTAATTTTCTCCTCACTCATTTAGTGTACCCACACTAGTTATATATTGTTTTTTTCAGGACAAAAAGGGTTTTTCTTCAGATACCATTTTGATCATATTATCTAATTTCCTATAAAAAAAAACTGATGAAACATTTTCTCACTTTTATTTGAAAAATATTTTATTTATCCAAAAAAGCTAATAAAAAACCTGCTAAATAGATTCTACTATTTGTCCTGAGTTTAGAAATACCCAATGTTTTTATGTTTTTTTGCTTTTTTTCTGCACATTATTGGGCAAAAAGTACAAGTAGCGTTTTGCTATTCCAAAACCTTTTTTTTTTTTTGCAAATCTGGTTATTCTCCCCCAGGTGCTATTTAGGGTATCTTTGAAGCTGACTGTAAAAAGGAAGGCATGATTGACAACCAACTGTATGCCAATGAAGTGAAATGGTGTTATGATGCAGAGATCCAATGGGCAAAGCCTCTCTATACACGACCTTAAAATGGTCTCAAACATTAATGGAGATTCTTCTCTGCAGAGCACATGGCAAATCAGTTAGGACATTTGGTCACCTTCCACTCCCTCCCCCAGTGCAATGTATCACCTTGGTCTCTAAGGGTCACTGGAGAAGATAGGTTACCAGGGGAGTGTCCAGCAGAAGGAGGACTTATTGTGTTTATAAAGTCCTGCCAACTCTCTCTCTCTCTCTCTCTCTCTCTCTCTGAGTCTGCGTGGAGATGATCACAAGGGAGTGGTAATTGTATCACGTGTTTACAGGCTTATTCTGCTGTTTCTTTGTTATTTCCATTCAATCAATGAATAGTTAGTTTGGTAACAGCATATACTAATTTATAGTAATTTGTATATGTATTGTTAATTTGTTTAGCCTCTCTTAATAAATATTGTTAATTGCAGAAAACAAGGAGTGTGGACTCTGACTTTACACTCGATAGTGGTTATTGATAGCATAACAGTGTAAATATATATATATACATACAGTAAATGTTATTCAATAATTATAGTAAGATTCATAAAATACAGACACGTTTTTATATTTATAACACTGACCAATGTAATTTACCCCATCAAATCATATATTTTTGAACACTAGACACCTCAAGGTATTTCAAATGCTGGTATTTTAACTCTTTCCATGCACTAATTCTACTACCACCCTTTGTCAATCTGTGTAATTTATTTTGTATTTTTTTTATCACAAAAATTGCGCTTCAGGTATGGCTTTACAGCTCTTGGTATACGCCACTTTCAAACATGACCCCAATATCTCCCGAGTACAGTGATAACCTCCATGTCGGGTTATTTAGGAGGTAAAACACCACATTTAGGAAGTGAACATTTTAATTTTAACTTGGAACTTTTACTTCTGGTCCTACTGCCCCATGTCCAAATAGGGCCATCTTTGAAGCTGGCTAATTCAATTTACCCCATCAAACCATATATTTTTTAAAACTAGACACCCCAAGGTATTTCATGCTAGTATTTTAACCCCTTCCATGCATGAGATTCTACCACTAGCCTTTGCCAAAGTTTGTGGTAGTAATTTTTTTTTTCACAGAAATTGTACTTCAGGTATAAATTTATAGCTGCAGGTATACGTCATATCAAACAACACCCAATATGTGTTCAGCAACATCTCCCGAGTACAGTGGTACCACCCATGTTCCCCCATTTTGGTCAGTCTGTGCCTATGCCCTATCTTTGAGCCCGGCCACTCAAATTTACACCATCAAACCATTCATTTTTTTTAAAAATTAGACACCCCTTCGGTATTTGAAATGCTTTTACTTTAACTCTTTCCATGTCAAGATTTTTGGGAAGATGCAGCGCTAATTTTACAAAATGCAAAGTTAACAAAAAAGCTGAATTTTTATTTTGATTTCACTCCCACGGACTGCTTCTCGCAGCTCTGCTTCTTCTCTAGAATCTTTTTCATCTTCTTGTTATTCTTGTCGTCCATCTTCCATACTTCTTTCTTCGTCCACATCTCCACCAACATGCCCTTCTAGTGAACGTCCCTAAAGTTGTGGAGAACATGGTAACCTCCCATAGAAACATCCCATAGAAACACACAAAAGTGGGAAAACACTAGTTTCTTCAGACATCATGATTGAAGCAACATTTCCTGACGTCACATGATTTACACATCATAGGGCTAGCGATGCAAACGGCGACTGAAATTAGGTATTTTGTCTATTTATGTTCTGATTCGCATATAGTCAACCTTTTCCCAAGATGCAGTGCAGTAAAAAGTAAAAGACAGCTGCATGAACTTAGGAAGACCAGTTCCCTGGAGAATTTCCTATAGTGAATCAATAGCAGCCAAACCTAAATCAAGAGTACATTGCACTCTCAGTTATTATATTTTAATTTATTTTCCTATTATTATAGTTATTATATTTTAATATATTTCCCTGTATACTGTGTATAGGCTTCTATTATTTTCCCTTGACTTGTCTACAATGTTGGTTTTTTTTAATAAATGAAAGCCCTGAAATGACTAACGGTGTGAATCAAGGCACTTCAGAAACCATGCAGCATAGTAGTTTAATCAGGATCTCCTGTGATCTAGAGTTCACATCAGTATACACAGGTTTTCAAATGCCATGTTGACCAGCAGCAGTAAATATTAGTACAGTATTTGATTTACTTGCCATTTGTGCTTCTTCCAGTGACATATCTAATGAAATAGAGATAAGAAGATATCGTTTTGTCTTGCAATGCATTTTTACCCTGGCTTTTTGTTTAACAAAAATCGTTCAGTTAAAATAAGAGTTTAATGTTGACGTGATGTTCACATACAAAAGCTGCACAGCAGGATGTTAAAGTTGACAATAGAATTTAAGAATGAAACAGAATTTTTCATGAGCCAAACTGATTTCCCAGGAGCTAAGAAAGGGCTACATTTGTGGTATTTTGTATAAAATAGTAAGTACGGATTCTGCTTTTTAGGACCATGTTTATTAAGTAGTGCTATGCATCAGGGCTATCAATAATACTTATAGGATATACGTCTTTATAAGTTTGTACAAATAATTCCTGCCTTGTTGGTGAAAAACATTGGCTCGGTAGAGTCTCTGTGTGGCTGAATTGTAGCCATTTTTATTACCATGTAACAAAGTACAATCGCACCACTACTTGATCGTGTGCCTAATCATTCATTTATTGTATCTAAAGTACAATTATTGGATCAACAAATACCAATAGCAGGTACATTGAAACTTCAATGTGTCTGCGACCTACAGTATATAGGTCTCCAATAACTATCTTCAGACAGCATTTATTTGTCTGACATCTATAAAATGGCAGTGAATGCCAAGGTTAAAGGCACATAAGATTTTTTTTTTTTAAATACACTTCAATTATTTTTTTGTGCTAGGATAGATTGTTTTAGCCAATACTCTGTCACTATTATTCCTCAAGGTGAAAAGGAACAGTCTTGTTTGAGTTGACGGACAGCCTGCAGCTCTGGAAGGTGAAACATTCTTTATGAATCGCTTGAGGAATATCAGGTAATATTCACCCGGCCTCTGTGACTACTTGGAAACAATAGAAGCCTAATGTATTGCTTTCTCTGTCCATGACTGTTTGTAAGCTAATATTTAGTATTATTGCTTTTTTTAAACTTTTTTGACCAAACATTCAGGTACCAGATTAATTGATTAATAAATCCATAACTACATATGATTGCTGTGTAATCCCTTCAAATTGTTGGGATCTCTACTTGCTTTTGCTTCTTTCCGTACTTCCCAGCTAGTTGCGACCAGGGCCGGCCTTAGGGACTTAAATTAAAGCATCGTTTTTTTTGTTTTGTTTTTTTTTTAAACTTTATTTAACAGCCTCCATATTAAATAAAGTTGTTTTAACTTTATTTAACATGGAGGATGTTAAATAAAGTTAAAACAAACCAAAAAAAAACGATGTTTCAATTTACGTCCCGGGCAGGCCGGGCGCCGAGCGGTCGCTCGTGAGGTTTTCAGTGACCGCTCGGCGCCCCTCACTCTCCGTGACTCCGTCGCGGTGCTGGCGTTTCATGCTGTGAAGCGGGTACCGCGGCAGATCGGGAAGACGGACGCCTCCCGCTCCCACCGCAGGACTCCAGCAATGAGGTTAGTAAGGATAGGGAGAAGGGGCAGAGGGGGGAGGCAGTGAGAAGGGGATGGGATGGGGGGCGCGCCAGAGGAGTAGTCCGCACAGGACGCCAGAACACTTAAGGCCGGCTCTGGTTGCGACATCCTCCAGGGTGTCTGATTAATTTCAATGGAAGTGTTTTCTTGCCACTGGTGAGCTGATTCAAACATAAATTCCGTGTTTAACTGGCTGCCTGGGACTCTGGGTGTCCCTTTAAAGGTTATAACATTGTAGCCGTTTCATTGGCTTCATTTTTGATCTTTATTCACAGTTATGTCTGGAGATATTTCCTGCAGGTTATAGTAACACTGGGGGGGATTTTCCATATTTCAATTTAAAATGTGATGATTAACTACTCCTGAGATATTTTCAATTTCAAATGAGTTTTATAAAGTGCACCTTTCAGGCTTCCTAACCGCCAGAAGTCACAAGCCAGAACTGCAGAATAGGGAAAGGTTGTCACACGAAACAAAATTGATGGTGGCCCGTCACGCGTCTATAGAAAAATTAATTGCACTGCAACGATGTCAACGTGTTGATTTGAAAGTGCTATTACTCTCCAAATACAGGTCTCTACATGATGTCACTTGTGTCTCTTAGAGCTAATATATTACAGTACCGAGGGATGATATCATGGACCATTAACTGGGCTCAGGCAAAAGGAAATTGGGTTTGAGCCTCTTGCATTCAACACAGGGTTTAAACACACACCTGTTCGCAAAGGTTTATTTCTAACTATAGATAAAATGGTTACAGGTTCATTAAATTGATGGAAATATATATGTTGCCCAAGTGCACTCGGGGGCCTACAGCTACCCCTCATATCTCCACTGTGCTAACTTGAGCTGACTTTTAACAGATACATTTATCACCCCATTGTTGGATAAGTGGAAGAAAGAAAAGGAGTCAGTAACAATGTGCACCCAAAATGTTAAATGTTAAAATGTTTAATGTTAAAATACATTTTTTTTAAAAGAATATTAACATTAAAAATAATACACAATATGTTGTTTAATTGGTTTTGGCCCTCAAGTATCTCAGTGCTGCAAAAGACTTTAGCAAATCTCTGTGGGATTGCTTTTCCAAAGCTGGTTAGAATTTCTGTTCAGAGCAATGATGCCGTCACATATAACAAATTATTACAATCCAGAATAACATTTATCCTAGTTTTGCTTTACTAATATGTACATTACAATAATATACTAGACAGTCACTTGTCTTGCTAACGTTTCTACTACTGGAACAAGTTTGATTCTTCTTGTAACCAACCTAAACAGAAATTCTGTTATAACATCCCGAGTCAGTGGCACCTTGATTCTAATCTCTGTCCTTCACTGGAAACATCTCGTAGATCTTAAAGGCACATGCAAAATTCAAGACGGTAATTAATTCCTAAATAAATGATCTCCTGCTTGCACTAGACTAATCTCTGCCCAGCTTCCTAGCATAGGTTAAAAGAAATCTCTTAAATAAACACAGCATTAATCACTGTCCAAAGGGGTATCAAGGTCACTGCTTCCCTCTGGAAACTGTTCTGGGCCTTAATTGGCTAATTTGTAGTGTTAATTACTGCAGTCAGAATGAGTAATGACTCTAACTGCTTGCTTTTGGCGGTATTTTAACATTTTGAGTGGTACTGCAAGAGTACACTTAAATGATAACCGCAGCCTAAGTTCAAGAGAGGTTTTCAAGAGGAAATGATCGTAAAATACTTCTTTTTAAAAAAAAAGTTTATAAAGATATTATTTTTTTATTTCTGGACGTAGCAGTAAAATGTCTTTCTTTGTAGTTTTTAATCCTGAACTCAAGCCCAATGGGAAATGTACTGGGGCATGTACACTACCGGGCTTTCATGCTGTTTTCTTTATTATGCTTGAAAAATATCAAGGCGCAAATGCTTCTTTCATAAAACTATAAAAAAAATATGTCAGCAAAGTCTCCTCTTTGTGTTTTGCGTCCCATTCCAGTATATTTTAGTACATGGAGGATGTAGTTGGCCGTAAACAATACAGGTCAATTCTTGTTAAGTTACATTAAACTACTTATTTATTCACAAAAAATTATGTTGATTCAACTGCTGTCCTGCAGAGTTGGGTGAAGTTGTTAGCAACTTCAATTTGACGGCTTCCTTTTTTCAACAGCTGTTGAGTTGATGGCCAAATCTGACGTTAGAGTTGGTGGTCAAACCGGTTAGCAAATTAGGTGGCTATTAAGGGTAATGGAGTTTAAGGTCATATTTTCTACCGAAGAGTCAAATGGATTTTATTGAATTGGAGCCCTTTCAGCATAAACGCCAGTCCAATTAAAGTAAAAAAAATCAATGGACAGGCTCCTACGAGTTTCATAGCAACTCACTGCAGCTATAACTGTGACAGATCTGAAAAGACTTAATAGAAATTTTGCTAAAGTGTTTTTCAGCACTGGGATATTTAATGGCCAACACTGACCCATACTCCTATTGTATAGAATTCTGTATTTTCTAACCATGTATATACTCTTTGCACCATTTTTGTTGCTGGCATGAAGTTGTCCTTGATGCCTTTTTAAATATGTTCAGAACTCAACACTTAAGTACTTAAGTAAAGCCAGACATGCATCGACTTTATCTTTATGTGATCTGTGTCTTAGATCCGTACTTGTCCTAGAGTGTAATGTAATATCCCGTACAGTTAATAGATATGTTACACCTTAGAAGATTGTGCCATGTCATTTTAATGATCGTATTTAATGAATAAAGCAAGCAATCTATAACACTGGCCTGCCTTTTGCTCATAAACAACACCTTTTTTATTTAAAGACCAGCACAATAACTCTAGCGTGAACAATCTGTGCACTGACCTTTTACGTGTGGGTGTTTTAAAAAGATTTGTATTGTGTATATGTCAACTAGTAAGAACTGGAGGTTACTTTTGGGTTATGCAAGATAGAATAAGGTAATTTAGAAACCGCACCAAGTACAGAAGGGATACCGCAATGCTGGCACTATCAGAGCCTTCGGGGTAAGAAACTTTCATTAAATAAGTTAAGTTTAAATCAGAGACATGCCGAGTCACCAATGACATTACCTGTGGTGTCTGACTGCCTTTCATATAAAGGTGTCAGAGGGGTGCGATATGAAACATGAGTAGCGTGAGGTGTGATGTCAGGAATGTGATATTTTTTGTACCAGTGCAGAATTTTAGAACCGTGCGTCTACATGTTTCTAAATTGCACTCAGACCCGACTTTCAGCACCAAGGACAGCAGCTTCCCGTTGATTTACAGTATTTGTGTTTGCTATTGATCTTTCTGCTCTTTCAATATTATGTGTTGTACTTTTCACTTTATCTTTGTTGTGCCCACTATATAGACAACTTTAGCAGTCACAATTTTATAAATGGATTAAAGTCCCTTTAATTTTGTAGACTTCATGGTAGTTCATGGAAATATTTTGCAATCCTTTTAACTTGTAAGGTTTTATTTAACAACTTTTGGTTTAAAAATGTTGTTAAATATATGATCTCTTTATTATCCATCACTGAACAAAACCTGGCTATTCACCCCAATTTTAACAATGAGGTTTACCTTTAAAAACAAATCAACATTGGGATTTGTAGCCACAATCTGCAGAAATGTGATGTTATATGAACATTTCCTTAATCACCCACACTAGACCTCCCAGTGGATCTGAATTCATACACATACTGTGAAAAATAAAAGAGGATTCCCTCAACATGTCATGTGGACACAATAGTGAAAAACTCAGAGCATAAATACACTTGACAGCTAGCGGCAGCAAATGGAAAGTGGCATTGTGCTAATTCTAGACAGTCCAAATCTGCGGAGACATTTGGAAGCTTATCAGCTTCACAGAGAACATCAGAAACATTTTAAAATTCATTTTGTTTTGCTTCTATCAGCCGTTTTGTGTGTTTGAGACAGTTCTGACAAAGAAATATTTAAATAAAAAAAAAAAGTTATAGGCAAAACTGTATTTGGGGTGATTTTGAGAATGATCAGAATTCATCCCTACCTCCTACTACTTTGAAGGAATACATTATAAATATATATATGCTCATATCTGCAGGGGAGAAAGTAACCTTTTCTGCTGATGTGTTTGAGTGATGGCTGATATAACGTCTCCATTATCCAAGCCTGAAACTGTACATAACTCAATGAGGCCGCAGGTGCTTTCGTAAAAAATTGATACTCTGCTCACGTGTTACTGTTAGTTAAAGAAAGACAGTTCTCACAAAATGATGAGTGCTTCGGCAGCCACATGTAAAGAGCTCCAGGCTGAAATATCAACCACAAGTTCAACAGGCCCATTGTACAGTGCTTCAGAATAGGATGGCGCCATATCAATTATTAAATAATACCAAAGTAATGAAGTACAAGGCATATGTGTTGTCTAGTTGCCATAATCAGTTCCATTTATAGCATATACATTTGAGTGTCCAGACGATTATCATCTCACCTATTTGAGATGCACATGTTTATGATGTCATAGCCATAAGATTTGTCTGTACAAAAAAATTGTGTAAGCTAAATATTGACCTTGAAAAAACTGTTTGTACATAAGATTAATCAATATTAAAAATGAAAAGAAAATTGTATTCAAACACAGATATAAGCAAGTGCCTCCATATCTTGACAAAAGGTATAATGTTTGTATACCGTGTTTATTTGGTTTGCCTTCTTTAGGGGAGGGCTGGCACCTTCTGGCCCTGGGGGGTAAAGCACATCAGCCCCTTGCCCCCCCACATACACACGGACACACATAAGTATACACAATTACACAAACTTACACACTCATGCTAACACAAACTTACACTAACATACACATACTCCTACTCAACACACTCAAACATTCATGCTATCACATACTCCCTCTCACACACTTAAACATTCATGCTCACACACAAACACTTGCACATACATACTCACACACAAACACATTCATGCTTACACACACTTACATTCATGTTGACACACAAACCCTTATACATACATGCTCACAAACATGCACTTAAACATACAGTACATGATAACTCACAAACACACTTATTCATATACTCTGATTCTAACATACATGCATACATGTATTAATTTGTCCATTCATTCAAAAATACTGCCAGGGCCAGCCCAAGGCAAAATGCCGCCTGGGGCGAATCTTAAAATGTGCCCCCCCTTATCTACCCTTCCTCTCCCTCCGTCCCTGCCTCCCCCCCATTATCTACCCTTCCTCTCCCTCCCTCCCTATTATCTACCCTTACCCCCCCCCTGTACTTACCTTTCAGCAGTTCTGCTTCGAGTCTCCCTGTTCGGTCTCGGTGCCGGCTTGTAATGCTGAGCACCGGAAATGAGGTAATCTTCCGGCACTCAGCATTACAAGCCGGCACCGAGACCGAACAGGGAGACTCGCCGCAGAGGAGAGAGGGGCGCTGAGCGGGTACTGACAGCTTGGTAAGCGAAAACCACTCGGCGCCCCTTTCTCTCTCTTTCGCTTAAAAAAAAAAAGGGCTTGGGACGGCAAAGTGCCCTTCAAAAGTGCCGCCTGGAGCGGTTGCCCCACTCGGCTCCATTGTCGGGCCGGCCCTGAATACTTCCTCCAACCATCATCACTTACCTCACTTGCAGTTTTCCTTCTGGCACTCACACACGAAAAGCCTTGGTTTTACTGCGTCCCTGTTTTCCTTGGTGGTCAGGATAGTCCAAAATTGTTTACAATAGCCTTCTATATTAGTACAACCAGAGAAGAAAACTATAATATACTCCATTAACTGATTAGTATATTACCAATACCTATGTGTATCACAGCAACAAAACAATCTATATGGTAGAGGCAGTTTGAGTCTTAGAATTTACTTAATTATTATAGTGATTCTACTCTTTAAAGATTGACTCTTCATAATTTATTTATACGGGAACGTTTGTGTATTCATTTGGGAACCTTGCTGTATGGTTCCAGTCTTAAGCAGGATGAAATATATTAGAAATAATAACAGTAATATTGAGATAAAGCTTTACTGGGAAATGTAAGCATGCTATCTTCAGATATTATTATTAAGAGCTTTAAAATAGTCATAAAGGATCTTTCTAGTACTTCAAATTACCTTAAATTACTCATTAATGTAAAAAATTGGCCTTATTGTGAATTAGACAGGGATGATATTTGGTATAAGATTTAATAATAAAATGAAAAAAGCTCCTGGACAATCCCTCAGCAGAACAAGTACAAAATGTTCTAGTACAGTATGTGTGTAAATGTACTAATCACCTGATTTTGCCCCAATTAACTTAAGTTATCAGAAAAAGACTACAATTTTGATTACCTGATTTTTGCTCATATAACCTCTTTTACCATACCCATGTGCTATGATCCTTTACAATATGTTTTCTTTACTGCATCTTTTTTTTTGGATAGGATCTGGGTGATATTGGGGTATATCTAAATCATTCTCATACTGAGGTCTATTACCTTTATACAGTATATGTGTCTATAACTGTTTTGTGGAATAAAAATTATATCATATAAACCTCGTTGTGCATTTGAAACCACTAAGTGAAAACACTGGGGGATACATTTCACAGAGAAAGAGAGGCGCATATAATGTACAATTCTCTTTCTTTGTGAATCCGTCTGCAATATTCTGGCCTCTTGGAGTACTTCTGCAAAAGGGCAGAGCTACAGTATGCCACATGTCAACAGCCTCTACATGGGTAAAAGCGGATGAAGAAAGAAGCGGAACTGTGGAAAAGAAGACAGGGACACGGAAGTAGTTGTAGGAGAAGGTAGGGAGACATTGTGAGAGAGTGCAAGAGTAATGACAGCAACAAAATGCAAATGAGAATTCAGAGATCTCTGCTTCATTTTCATTTGTTTCTTTGGGGGTCCCTCGTTGTTTCCAGACATTCATACAATTTTAGGAAATTAGAATTAATATTTGTACAAATCTGAATGCTCAAGTCTAGTGCATGTCATGGCTTTAAGTGAAATAGTAGAGCTAGAAAAGTGGTATCATTGTGACTCAACACAATTTTATAAAAAAGAAAACAGGCATGGAAAAAGAATGATGGATGTTTCAGAGTCATAAGCTCTAGTGTCACACTTGGTTGGAAAATCAGAATGAATCGGAGCAGTGTAGATTTATTAGGCATGGGTGGCCTATCAGTAGGAATATAGGCTTACATGAATTAAATGGTTTATGGTATGAGCTGTGGGGATTCTTAATGAGAAAGTGCTTATACTAGGAAATGGGGCAGTGAGTTGAGTCTAGATAAATCCACCTGCCACACCACTAAAAATGATGCTATTACATTTTAAGAGGCACGATCACCTAGAAACATAAGACATTGCTTTTGATGTTGGGCTATGAAAATGTGTAGCGTTGTCTATAGAGAAGGTTACAGGAGGTAGACTAGCAATGTTCTCAAAAGCCAAGGGAGATCCACTTACTATAACCATTATTCCCTATTTTTAATGTATAGAATTAATGCATTTACTTAACTGCACAATACTGACTAAATATAAATAACTGAAATAATCTAATTAACTCTTAAATATTGCAAACAGCTATAGTATATGTACAGAGTGTTCAAATGTACTTAGCACAAAGCCCTTAAGTGATCATAGCTTGGCGCTGATACATGGGCAATAACTCCTGTATGAGAAAAAGATACAGCGCCTGTACTGAGATTTCCTTTTGTGATCCAACACATCATTTACTATTTCCCATCTGACTCTGTAGCTCGTTCTCTCTGTGTGCTGCTGGTTATCTATATTTCATGTCTCCATTAGTGTTTAATAAACTTTGGCAGAACTGTTAAACATAGCTAGCCTACAGCTGTCTCGGAAGGCTCCGACATTACTTGATTTCCCTAGGATTTACAGAGGCCGAGACACCAACAAAGGAATGTATCAAACATCTCGGTTTAAATGCCGCCCCCAACACTGATGTTTTAGTGAATGATAATGACAAGCACATGAGAAATGGACTCTACTGACTATAAATATATTTTTTCTTCAGCTTGTTCAGTGAATGTCAGATTTGTAAAACATTTTTCTTTCGGTAAAATATTGGATCTTGGTGCTATGACATGTCCGCTTTGCACATAAACAAAAGTGTTAAACCTTCTTTTTATGACCCCTTTTGACATGTAATAATTACAAGCATCAATCACATTTTTTATGAGCCCATTTACTGTGTATTACCATACCTTTAAAGTATTCCACTTTAGAAGGGGCAATCCTTCTTTTGGACCCAAATCCATCTTTCCTCCCATGATGTCCCTCTTGAATAGGAGCTCAGAATGCTTGCTGGGTATCAATGTGTTCTATAACCATAACAGTCACTATAATGTCTATACAAACACAAGAAATTGATTTGTAAATTAAATTGTGTAAATAAAATACATTCCCATTCTGGATACCTTAATGAGTTGCATAAATAGCTGTAACTAGGGCCTAAAGTAGCCAAAATGTAGTAGCCAAACGAATATCTGTGTAAAATGGCATTGGCAGAACAGTATACAAATTAGCTTTTGAGAGAGTGCATTAACACATGACACGTTTTGGCAAACATGTATCCCCTATATATATGCACTAGTAATGTAATTGTATATAATTGCAGTATAGCTCTAATGGGAAGCTAATGGTAAAAATAAAGAGTGACCTGCAACTATAGGCATGAAGCTAATCTACGCTTTATTGGTTTGTAGACAGATAGATTGCAAGTAATAGATTTGCAGGGATTCCCATGTTCTTTGTAATTCTGTTACTTGCTGCACAAAGAGCATTGGAAATTCATTATTCACTATTGACCCTATTGCAGCTCTATGGCTTGCAAGGCATTGTGGTACAGAGTTACTAGTGCTGGGAAATTATTCTATAATGATTATACATTAAAATTTAGGACTGCGAGGCTGCTGTTGAATATAGTAACATGACATTAATTAGTAACATTAAAAACATGGCCAAGGATTATATCTATGTTACTATGAACAAGAGGTTATTTGGTCTAGTCCATAATATTATTGTGACAAAACATGGCTCAAGGGAAATCAAGTATAAATATGCCTCCGGTACCTGACCCTGGAGTAAGCCTTCAAAAGTACATCTTGCAGGGTTGCAACAGTCTAGAAGAGTGGTCAACCTTTGTCGGGCAGACCTATAAGTAGAGCTGCTTTAGGATAGCCTAAAGATGCAAGGGGATAGCATTTAGCTTATCAGACAAGATACATCTTCCAAAGGATAACCTCATTTATTGAGTTTTTATATAAACACAACAAAAGTAGCATAGCTAAAAGAATCAGGGAGTGATTGGATTACAATTCTGCTATTCAAAAGGGATGCCACAGCGTCTAGTACGAAATGACATTACAATGACAAAGGTGATATCAATGAAATTGAGCACTTTAACATCCTGATTAGACAATGGCATAGTTAAATAGGCTAACACTCCCCACTCAGATGCCTGACTTAATCCTTACCTAAAGCTCATAGAAACTCTCTGCATATTCCCAGAATAAGACTACAGGATGGTGACTCCACTACAGGCTGGTGACTCCACACTTACAGGTTGTTGCCCACAGGTGGCCCCGATTGAAAAATGCTGGTCTAGCTGTTCTTTTTTAGTCTATTGTGTCTTTCCAATTGTGCTAGCATGCCTACCTCTTATGTCTAAAATGCGATGCGAAAATTGCTTTCTCCTTATTTGATAACTCTGTGCTATGTTCTATTGCAGTTCTTAAAAATGCTATTTCACCTACACTGAAACAATACCTATAAATACCTTATAAAAGAAAGCATTGCAAGCAACAATCCCATTGCTGTAAAATCTTTGTGTTCTGCCCAAAAATAATCCTTTAAGCGAGTCCAGTTTGCACCACATTTAATCCAGCCACGCTTAGGCTTTTTATGAAGTGGAACACACGTATAATAAAGTATGCTAAAACACAAAACCGATAATAATTTTAAAAAATATATAATAGTGTAGTACAGCACAAAATTACCGTAATCAGGGCCGGCCTTAGGGGTGTGCGACCTGTGCGACCGCACAGGGCGCCATGGTTGCAGGGGCGCCTGACCGGGACTTAGATTAAAGCATCGTTTTTTTTTTGTTGTTTTTTTTTTAACCTTTATTTAACATCATTGATGTTAAATAAAGTTTAAAAAAAAAAAACGATGCTTTAATCTAAGTCCCGGTCAGGGGCGCCGAGCGGTTGCTCGTGAAGTTCTCGGCAACCGCTCGGCGCCCCTTACTCTCCGTGACTCCGTCGCGGTGCCAGCATCTCGTGTTGAGCGCCGGACTATACCGGAGCTCAACATGAAATGCCGGCAGAGCGAGAAGACGGATGCCTCCCGCTCTTACCGCAGGACTCCGGCAACAAGGTAAGTGGGGGGGGGGTAGTTTGAAGGGGCAGAGGGGAGGGGTAGTTTGAAGGGGTAGAGGGGAGGGGTAGTTTGAGGGGGGGTAGTTTAAAGGGGCAGAGAGGGCGTGTAGTTTGAAGGGGCAGAGAGGGGGGGTAGTGAGGGGGGGCGCCAGAGGAGTAGTCCGCACAGGGCGCCACAACGCCTAAGGCCGGCTCTGACCGTAATACAGAATATTTGAGTGAGCTTTAAAAATCTACAACAGTGCAAGCTCCTATACATACAGGAGCTGATGGTTATCATTATCCCATTATCGCATTATCATTATGGGTATGCGATCAGTGGCATTTCTCTTTCCCTTACCATAGACAATCGATTATGATTGCTCCTAGTCTTTGCTCTTGCCACACTTGAGATGTACTGTTTAGAAAAACACTCATAATGCAAAAAACAATGTTCATTTACTTATGGTACCAATTGAGGAAGCAATGTGGGCCACCTTTTTTACTTTACAAGCTTCACCTAAACCCCACAACACATTCACATACACAAGAACACACAAACACGGTTGATCACTACATAAACCACCTCATTGATGAATGGTCTTCATGGGTCCCATCTCATTCAAGGCATTAGATATTTCCAAAAAATTGTGGCAGCCATCAGTAGCTAAATGAGAATCGTAAATCAAAAGTATATTCTAACCCATCATATCCACTTTATTTCAACATGACAGTCCCTTTAAATTTTAATTTGGTCCTCTAGCAAATACAGAATCCCCAGTATGATCTTGGCTCTTTACCCATGCCACCGATTCTAAGCTTGCAGTAGATGTGTTCTGCTGAGCACATCTTGTACAGGGTATATAGTGTTTAAGTGAAGTGTTGATATAATCATATTTAATGTGTGTCTCTCTGATACTTCCTAGGAAGCATAATGCAAAACTTTCCTGATAATGCTCTCCAACATTGTAATTTGTGCTTAGACAGCAAAAATAAAATCAAATCATATAATACAAAATGAAAATCCAATAATCTATTGGAGAATGCCTAATACACATTGATTAGGAAGGGAGTAATAGTTGTGTCTGTCTCTGTCCATGCCGTAGAACTACCATTATGAGTTATAAATATTTGAACATTATGCTCTTTTCAGCTTGGAGCGGATAATGAAGAACAAACCAAAGAACGTTCTTGAGTCTGAATTGAAACACTACTATCACCTAATTAAATAGTCAAAAGGCACACATATGAGATATGTTTTTTATTATGTATACTTTCTGACATTTTTTTTAGTGTTTTGGTAGCCATGTGGTCCTAAGAGAATAACACGAGGAACATTTTAACAACTTTCACTGAGGAATAGTTACTGTTGCATAGCAACTGTTTCAGATGCATTCAGCGGCTGTAAGAAAAGCATTGATGTAACAGAGAAGAATATGGAATGAAATGCATTTAAGTGTTTTAAGACTATATGAACACTGTAGACTTTATTGATATCCATTCTACCCCTAGTCCATGTATACAGCTTTTCACCTCTGGTTATTCACTCAGGCCAACTTGGTCTTTCTCAAGGAGGAAACCTACCAGGGCCCCTCACTATTTTAGACCATAACAAATCACAAAGTAAAACAATATATGTATGAAACACAGACATTTTGAATTCACTCTAAATAGTGGCAACTAATCCAGGCATTTCCACACTTACTACTTTCAAAGGATACGTGTAGGCAGGATGCTAATCCCAAATTTAGCACAGGCTAATTCCACTAAGAAGACTCAACTGAGGTCAAGTGCATCTTGCTCATCACTTGTATATTCACTAAATTTAATTACAATAGCTCCAATAGTCATTTACAACATTAACATTGTATACACATTTATTTGATGTTACCTTAATGGTCAAAGAAAATCAAAGAAAATTTCAAGTGGCCCCAAACGTTTGAACAGTAGTGTATATACCAGTAATTAAAAATGAAAATAAAGGTCAAGCAATCATCCCCATGTGTGGTGGGCAGAAGATAAAAAAATAACCTTGGGGTATTGGGACCACCTATAACCCTCCTCTCCCTATCCAATGCTCACAATAGTAAAAACCCCTTGCCTGTCATCCCTACCCATTAAGATGGAAGGGTTAAATTGAATCTTAAATTCTGCATAATAATACTCAAACTGTTTTTGTGTTTTAGTGCATTCTTGAGCTCTTCTTCTGACCCTTGTGTTTCCAGTCTCAGATGTACAATGTGCACCATCTGTGTTCCTAATTTTCTCTTTGCTTCCTGCATAATCTGTGTCCTTAGCTTTGTCAGCCTAGAGCTCTTGCTTCTTTGTTTATGTTCTGGTATTGTCACACTAATAAAAAAAAAACTACCACTGCAAAAAAGTGAAAATTTAACCTATGCTATACCATTACTTATTCAACAAAAATAAAGCCAAAATGTAGAAGTCGTGCGTGAAAAACTAAGTACGCCTTATGTTTCAATTGCTTGTAGACCCACCTTTAGCAGGAAGAACTTGAAGCAATCAAGGTGTCTTCTGAGTGTAGAATGCTATAAATGTTCAAATTAGCTAGATAAGCTAGCCTGCATGCTTTGTATCACAAATATGTGAGAGAACATTGGACACCAGGTGATATAAAAATTGCTGGCATAACGACTTATATTGTCACTTAAACTATTCATGCCTGAAATGATGGGGTGGTTAGGATATAACATGTCGATATATTGCCGTCTATTCAAAATCACAATGCTTTTCCTTTTATCAGAGGATTTATATTACTAGTTTGGTCTGAGATTGTTAATCAGTCAAGGGACATCTTTCTCCATAACTTTTAAGGTAAATCCCATGCACAAAATAAATATTTTTCTTGGCGCATTAAACACAATGCTTTATACAGTAATATAGTTCTGCATTGGCCTGGAGGACCCTTCCTTGCACCTTTTATGTTTTTCCTCACCAAACGGGCCATTTGGCTGGCATGTGATAGATCCATTTTTATAAAGCTAGTCATGGGCTGGGGCTACATGAAACTTTTTAATTTTCAACCACACATTGTACTTTTTGTGACAGATTTTCACCCACATAAAATGCTTCAGTGGAGTTGGATCCCTAATGACTCTACTTTTTGGTGAACTGGCCTGTGGGCCATTCATCTTCTTAGTGTGGGACCAAAAAGATCCAGACATCCTGTAGGCCTACAAAAAGAAAAATCAGTACAAGCTACAGCTCCAGAGCTGCAGAGAAACACCTCCGTTCTGGAGCAAAATTTTATGGCACTGTTTAGCTGCACAAAAATACAGATAATATTTAAAAAAAATTACAAATCACTTAAAATTAATTAATTAATGCTAATTATACTAACAGCAAACGCAGATAAGCAAGCATCACGCATATAACTGGCTCCATTGATAATGATGCCTTTAAAACTAAACACGACTTGACACTTTATCATGATGTCTTTATTAAAACTCTCTCAGCAATTAATCTGGAAAAATAAAAGATCTTTTATTCTGCCGCTCTCCTAACAACTAAAATAACTAATTCCCTGGGATTTCAGTTATCTGTAAATGAAAATTAGCAAAATGAATATTATGAAGTGTAATACAATTTATTTAATAGTCCCAGAGTTTCACATGCTTTATATATTGCATTGGGGATGACATACGCAATACATTAGGCGAAAATATTGGGACAGATGATTGCTATATATACAGTATATCTAATATTATAATATAATATAATGTATACTTGCTGGTCAACACACATTTAGCTCACATAACTGCTAAACTACTCAATTGCTTTCGCTATTTTCAATTTAAAATTACCCCTAGCCTAAGCAAACATCTGGGCAGCCAACTGAACAATTGCTTAAAAAAATGTCCAAATTCCCTTGATATTATTATTATTATTATTATTATCTTTTATTTATATAGCGCCAACAAATTAAGCAGCTCTTAATACAATACATATATTCAAGGGGTACGACAAGACGAGAATTGACAGACTAAGACAAACCGATACATTAGGTGGAGAGTGTGGGATTGTATCAGTGACAGGGAAGTTCTAGTACCTATGATGGTGCGGCTTCTCTGAAGAAGTGGGTTTTTTGAGATGTTTCTTGAATGTCGGGAGGGAGGGTGAATGCTGAAGGTTCCTTGGGAGTAGATTCCAGAGATATGGGGCAGCCCGAGTGAAATCTTGTAGATGGGAAAAGGAAGAGGTGACAAGTGAGGAAGAGAGCCTTAGCCCATGGGAAGAACGCAAGGATCGCGTAGGAGAGTATTTGCTTTTGAGGGCAGAAATGTATAGAGGAGCAGTGTAATGGTACTAACATACAGGTAATCCCTGTATGTTAGTACCAGGATTTAAAATTTAATTCTATAGGTAATAGGGAGCCAGTGGAGGGTTTCACAGAGTGGGGAAGCAGAAGAGGAGCGGCATGCAAGGAAGATAAGCCTAGCTGCAGCATTTAGGACAGACTGCAGAGGAGAGAGTCGAGACAGTGGAATGCCAACCAGAAGAGTGTTGCAGTAGTCAAGACGGGAAATGATAAGTGAATGAATCAGAGTTTTTGTGGATTCTTAGGTGAGGAATGGGCAGATGCGAGAGATGCTTTTTAGGTGCAAGTGGCAGGATCTGGCGAGGGACTGAATGTGAAGGCTAATACAAGAAAATACAACTTTACATGTATATTGAAAATCTACTTATTATTTTACATACAAGTTTTCATGCATGAGCCGTAATTAAATAGGTATGAATGATTTGCAATTAAATGTAACTTCAAAAATTATCCCTGAAAAAGTATAATTATTCACAATGCAAATAGTGCTTCCTGGTGTAAGAAATGCAAATTGGAAAACCAATACAAAGTGTGCAGCTCCAAAGATTTCATGCCTTTTCACCTCTCTTTTTATTTCCTTACACCAGGCTGCCCCGTTTATATATGCCTAAAGTTCCAGAAAAATGTGTGAGCCCTGGCATGTGTAGGCAGTTGTATTTCATGTTTTTTATGTAAATATGATCAACAAATCCCTAACGGGTTACTAATTAACTTGAAACCTACTCAGCAAGATGTGCTGTGACAGATGGTATAAAATTTTGAAAATGTACAGTTTTGACAACAGGCAGCTTGAGCAGACAGGATGCGTAGACACTGCAAGACCAGACACGTAATTACATTCAATGGCCAAAATTACAGAATGTGTGACTATACACTAGATTAGGAGAGAAACTCTACTTACAGTAGACTTAGAAACATGGAACTTGGTGGCTGGCCAGTCTGGCCATTTTATTATGTAAACACTGAATCCTTAACCATGTTTGCTTAAGATCCATTACTGTGTTAGCCGCAACCAATTCTTCTGGGAGGCTGTTCCACCTATTGACCACATTCTTAATAAAATAAGACTTCCTTACATTACATCTGCCATGAGTTACATAAAAGTGTATGGTGGTAAGTTATAGCTTTGGTAAACACCAATAGATCAGCAAAGTAGGTCATTATGAAGATGAAGAATACATGGTCCATTCATATACCCTTTAACGACAGACTGTAATGGCTAAAGATAATCATTCAGGTTTTATTTTTTTATAGCTATACCAAGATGTACAAAGTTTAACCCCTTAAGGACAATGGGCGGTCCCTAAACCCATTGAAAACAATGCATTTTGAACTCGTACATGTACGGGCTTTGTCATTAAGGGGTTAAGCACAAAATATTTTCTATTTGAAACATGAAAACTGTGAATAATAAATCTTACTCAAACCCAAAAGGCTTGAATGTGACATTACATTATTTCATTTGTTCACAGCGTTTCAATGAGTCTTGTGTTGTTCTTTATCAACTGAAACAGAAGACAATGGGATACAGCTAGACTGTCCAAGGCTAAAAGTAATCTAAAAAGTTTCATATTCATTTTATTAGAAAAGACACAAAATATAACATTTACAGGCAGGTGGGAGATGTACATTATATAACACTGGAGCTATATAAATATTTAAATAATAATAATCTGGGTCACAAAACAATTAAGAATACATAATGAATTTATCTTAATTTCAGCCATTGAACTGTATCAAAATGCATGGAAACGGTAAGATTGGTTTCCAATAGTCCCGTCCACATTTACTCATTTCTTCCATGTGGAATTGAAGATTTTGGTTTGAAGTCACATTGACACAAGGTAATCGTTTTTCCTTAATTGCCTCATAGACCATGTCAGCTTGTCTAATAGTTTGCTCTGGTAGTTCCTGGCAGGAGCCGTCAACTGTTCTGCTTGCTAAGTTTGCATTAACTCCATCACCTTTTAACCTTCTCAGACACCAACAAATCACACTGAAACACCTGACTGCATTCAGCAGCTAGCATAGCTTGTTAAACAATAAAAAGAAATGTACAAAATCTATCAAGGTTTCAAATGAAAAAATAATAACATTTCTATACAGAACAAGGGGTTTGTAAGCATATATATATATATATATATATATATATATATATATATATATATATATATAAAATCAATCATCCAAGGTGTATTCCCAATTGCAATGCAACAACACAGTAACAGCAGAACCACCACCAGCAGGTACTGGGAGGACATATGGGAGAAATAAAAAAACACATAAAACCAATGCAAAGCGGCTGCAGGACCTTCGCGTTCGTCTTCATGGGGGAAACAATCTTTGTATTCCGCAAATATTCGTCTGTCCTGTGTTCGGTTTGGGAGCATATTCGTGTACATTCTTCGGTTTTTTTTTTCTTCTTCGTTTTTTGCCGTTTTTTGTAGAAGGGGGTAATACGGGGTTAACGCGGTACGGACTACGCAGCAGCTTTGGCGCCAGGATTTTAAATGTCCGTACGAGCAACTCTATTGGTAGCTCGCAGGGGCCTCCAGTGCCATCAACCAATGAAGTGCACCTTTTTAATTTTTAATATCATGATTAAAAATGATATATTTCTAGACTGTAAGCTCGTTTGAGCAGGGCTCTCCTCACCTGTTGTCTCTGTAAGTCAGGTTGTTATGTTACATACTACTTGTTATGTCCGGTCTACCCATTGTACAGCGCTACGGAATTTGATGGCGCTATATAAAACAAATAATAATAATAATAATTTCTAGGAATGGTCTGGGAATTCAACACTTATAGGAATGTTGTATGCTGCAATGAGTTACATAAATGTTAAATTCAACAAAGTAGGCAGAACAGCAAATGTAATTATAATTCAGAATGTAATATTTCAGACAGCAGAGTTAATTATTCTAGTATTTATTCAAAGTAAGAGTAAGGTTATGTCACAATTCCCATTGGGTGTTTTTAAACAAAGATTTTAGTTATTGAAAATCTAGTTTAATCACATTTAGTTATTAAAATGTAGTGTATTAATAATGCTATGAAAATGAGGTTGCTGAGCATATCAAACTTTATCATGAATAAAAGAAATGTGTCTATGCTAATTCTATCTGGAAGGTTATGATGGTGGATGATGGTGCGGAAAGACAAGAATACTTCCTAAAATGAATGGGGTTTTTGTATTTCTGATTTCTGAAATGCGGAAACAGACAAATTTTTCTCCAGATTGAGTATTTGCCAAGGTCCAGGTGGGCGCCAAATAGACATGAGATGGTTATGTTAACCTAAGAATATTCATTAGTGGATAAAGGGACAAATCTGACCTTATCATACTGGATACTTACTGGGATCCCTCCCAACCCCATATTCTGGAAATTCTGTATAATTGAACAGCCGGCTTCACTTGCTGCTATTTGAATTCCTAGGTTGCCCATGATCTGGAAATTGTGTTTTTACTAATTTAACCGATTCAGACTGATGTGTTGTCATGCACTAAACTCATGTTATTAATTTCACCCCACCATGCCAGACTGGGGAAGAAAAGTGGCTGTGGGACTTTAAGGTCAACGCTCGCTAAATGACATGCCAGCACCTGGCAATAGGCAGCCTCAAAAATACACCCTTACAGTCTTATACTGCTCCCAATCTGCCGTTGGAGTAGTAGTGAAGGTAAGTGTGCGGTGCCATTGACCCACCAAGCATTTGCCGGGTTTTCCAGGTGGCCTGTCTGAGCCTCTCTCAGTGTAACTGAAATATAGCTGGTATTAAAAAAATCTGATTGCATCGTAAGGTCTAGCTATAAAATGAAATCTCTTTTTCCGAGATTTCTTTCATTTATTAATTTTCAAAGTTTGCTTTTGCTGCAATGTAGCGCACCCCAAAAACCGATAACTATGACATGGATTAATGGTAGTAGTAGAAAAAGACGGGAAATGCAAATAGTTGAAGAAATTATTTCAGTGTTTAGTATTTCTAGCACAATATGTGTTTTTTTTTAATAATGTTAAGGTATTACAGTGCTATCTACATCCTTCAACCTCTAGTAAGAATCCAAAGTGACACGCATATGATCTTACATCTACTGCAATTTGAATTCCTTGATATTCTTCCTGCTCTTTGTAGGATGTGTTGTTAGTATAAACTATTTCATTTTTAGACTTCAAATTCTGCATATGAAAATGCCCCAAACATAATGTCACATGCCTTGTTTGGCAGATTAACGAATCGGGCATTCTGTCACTGTATGGCCATATAGTATAGCTAATTTCAGCTGTACTCTAAAATCCAAATAGTGTTAGGTGAGTGCAGTCCCTTCCTTTGGTCAAATGACCATTACAGCTGTGTAAATAAATCCAATATTGTTCTATAGAAAAGAAGAACGCACCTACCTGAGGTAGAAACTCCAGCCGTGCAGCTGTCTTCCTCCTCCATGGTTTGAAATTATTGTCCAATGTCCAATTTGCAAAGAAGAGACAATTTAGAGGGACCATTCAGCTATCACATGCTGGAGCATCTATTTAATAGGCAACTACTGTTTGATGTATGTGTTTTAACATTGCCAACAAAGTATCTAATTCCCAACATAATAATAATAATAATAATAATAATAAAAAGAATCTGTTAAATAGCTACTCTCTTGAGAAGCAAAAGTTTTTACCTGAACTGCAAACATTTGCTTCAGCACCAGATGGCTAAAGGAGCATATTCTGTCACACTGACACTCGTTGTTAAAGCCTTTGAATTACCAGAGTCCCTTATGAGCAATCATAAGACAAATCAATTTTCCTCGGCATTAGGTAATTAAGTGATAATTCTGGATATTAAAGTGTGTTTTTGCGCTTACTTGCAGGATCTGATGTGCTCCAAGCAGTGTAGAGGGAGCAGCCATGCATTATATTAGCTTATCGATTGGCGGGAAAAAAACAGCCAGCTGCTCCAGAACTATACTGTGCACACCTTACAGTACTCCGACCTCCATGTTTCTTTCAGATTTTAGTCTCCTTTTGCAAGAGTTACCATAAATATTATTTTTCTCAATTTATTACATGGTCATAACTGCCAGAAAGAGCAAGAGAAGACACAAATGTATTCATTCACTAAAGTTGGTAGAAGTTAGTAGTACAGACATGTTTGCCGTAACATTTTGACAAAATGTCAACTGAATATTTGTATTGTCTCTTGCAATTAAGCAGTTTGAATGCTAATGATAATGTGTGTGAGTTGTAGCATGTAAGTGCATCTGAAGTGTGATGTTTTGTCATCCGAGTTAACGTGACTTTTGGTGACGGGACAAAACACTAATGCAGAATGGCCACTAATATACTAAAAGTAGTTAATCCAGATCCAGGAAGAAGGATTGCGTAGGCAGTTGAACACTGTACAAAACACTTTTGTGATACACCAAAAAAACCACAATCCATCCGCAACAACATTCCAGTGCATGGTCTCCACGTTCCTCCTCCTTCCGCGATCAACTCCTCTGCTTCTCTCCACTTCTTCCCACCAACCACAGTGGACGAACTTCACGCTCTACTGCAGGGGCGTCCAACGTGCGGCCCTCCAGCTGCTGCAGGACTACATCTCCCATAATGCTCTTTCAGCTAAGGGGCTGGCTGAGGAGTATGGGAGATGTAGTCCTGCAGCAGCTGGAGGGCTGCACGTTGGACACCCCTGCTCTACTGTCTTCCTCACACCTCACTACATGTCCTCTCGACCCCATCCCGTCATACCTAATTCCATCACCCTCCTCTAGCCTTACTCCTGCCCTCACTCACATTTTCAACTCCTCACTCTCTACTGGTATATTCCCATCCCCATTGCAAAGATGCACATGTCACTCCTATCCGCAAGAAGCCCTGCCTTGATCCAAATTCACCTGCTAACTACCGCCCCCTATCACTACTTCCAATAACATCTATAGTCTCTAACCCACTTTCTGTCCTCAAACCCCCTGCTCGACCCCCTGCAATCTGGTTTTCGCCCAAAGCACTCGACTGATACTGCTCTCCCCAAGGTCAAAAAACAACCTTCTATCTGCTAGAAACAATGGCCACTACTGTATCTTAATCTTACTTGACCTCTCTGCTGCTTTCGACACAGTCAACCACTCCCTCCTCCTACAGACTCTCAGCTCTCTCGGTCTCCGTGACACGGCTCTTTCCTGGATTAACTCGCATCTTTCCAACAGATCCCTCTCTGTGTCTTTTGCTGGCGACTCCTACAGGACTTCTCTCGTGCAGCACCAACCCTCTGGGACTCTCTTCCCCGTGCTGTGCGACTCTCACCAACTCTACCCTCCTTAAACGCTCCATAAAAACTTTTCTCTTCAGGAAAGCCTACCACTGACATAAACATAACAACTTCTCTCTCACCCACTTACAACCCTTATCTCGCCCCACGTTAACGTTATTCACTACCATGCAGTCCTCACCTCCTGTTTCTCACCCCTTATCCACCTAGATTGTAAGTTCCTGCGGGAACAGGGCCCTTCATTCCTCTAGTATCTGTATGTCAATTGCTGTATTGTACCTGTCGTTATCTGTAACATTTTCTTCTTTGTACAGCGCTGCAGAATTTGTTGCCGCTTTATAAAGTATAATAATAATAATACACTTACATAATTGGTGACAATACACCACAGGGGATAATATATGGACAATTCTAATTTCCTTAATGAAACATTAGTATCTTATCCCTCAAGGGTGGACTGGCCCGGGTGGTGGATGGGCAATTACCCCCAGGTCAGTCCAAAAGTCTTCAAAAAGGGCCAATCTCATCTGAATTCTGGACTGGCCCAGAGAGCCTGTGTGGAGAATGTAAGTATGTGCGTTAGAGTGAGAGTGTATGTATAACAGGGTGTGTGTTAGCATGAGTGTTTGTGTGTTAGTGTGTGTATGCCAGTAAATATTCCAGTGCATATGTGAGTTACTGGGGGGGGGGCACAGGGGGCTGATGGGGCCAGAAGGTGCCACTGTTGTAGAAAATTGTCTGAATAAATAGCGATGTGGTCACTTCAAACAAAGTGGAATTACCTATTCGCAATGCATGGAAAATCTGAGTCAAGGTTCTGAAAAATGTTCATGCATTCAGGGCTACAGAAATATGTTTGTCACTTTTCCCCTGACGGAATTAAATTCCAGTGCTGCTGACTTGCACATACTGACGCATGTTCTCATAGTGGGATTTAATTAGTGGCACTGAAATCTCCACCTAAGTTAAGGTTCCTTTCTGTGTGTGTATGCATCGTACATAATGCCAGGAACAGCTTTACAAGTATTGGTCAGCAGAGGGTTACCAGGAACCTGGAAAAATGATAGCAATAAACTACTTGGGTCTAACATTGACGTGGTTGCATTTTGCAAAAATGAGCTGATTCTAACCGAATTAAAGGCAAATAAAAAAAAATGTTGCTCATCTTATTGGTATTTTTATTACTAGTTTCAGTAGAAAGGTGACATTTTCGTGATTGAATCTGGCTGAATTTGAATCTAACTGAATTTGAAAAGGTTTTGCGCTCGTTTGAATCTGAATTAGGGAACATATATCATTATATATCATTGTTCGACTTCCAAATCAGATACTGACTTGTATAGGTTATTGTGTATGAAATTTGGGAAATCATCGTTGAGGGAATTGGAAAATCTCGCATAAACATAATACCAAGTGGAAATGACCTAACCAGTGATTTGCATTGCATGTTTAATGAATCATCTGTTGGCGAAAGAGTAATAATAATGTCAAATGTATCCACTTATATACTAAACCCTGAGATTTATTCCACAGGACAGCTCATGTCAGCTGTGACATTGTTAGCTGATCAGTGCTTCTTCTTCTACTGCATCTTTTATTTCCATTTTAGCACCAAACCTTGGCTTTCAGCATTTCACATCTGAGTGATTTGATTGTACATTCTTTGCAGTGAAATAAAACAACGTATTTCTCTTTCGGATAGCGTATGAAGACGCCAGCAGCCTACATAGGGGAATAAAAAAAAACATACACGCAAGTTCATTGAAGGTTAAATAAGATTGGGAAACTGTGACGGAGTGGTGTCCCTAGTTCTGAGCTTTCATGGACTTTTGAAGCAGTACAAAGGGCCAATTTAAAGAATGATACATTTTAACGAGTGAGTGCCGGGGGATGTTCAGTGTGTACCTTGTTCCTCTTGTATTTTGTTAAATTGTACCTGCCACCTACACGGTGGCATTATTAAATGTATTCTGCAAGCCACTTTTTTTGTCAGTGATCAAAGATTCTTTGCCAATTTTTGCTAAACTAAAAAACGTTTTCTTTTTTTAGGCCCTTGAATTATCAGTATAATTATTTACATCATTGCCTTCCTTAAATAGCAAAATTACAGTCTTCAAACTTTGGAGTCATGCTAAACTAAGCCGTGCATTCTGTGGGCTTGGTGCACAAGACGACTAAATAATAATTTTACTTGGAACTTTTCTGTGCACAAGAGATTTTCTGCTCTGCTTTGTTATTGTATTCCAAATTGTCATAAAATGAATAAATATAATTGAATTAAGTAAGGTGGAAACCAATTGAATAAAAGCAAGCACATACAAAGTCTAGCTTTGCTCAAATAACTAAATTCTACATGGATAGTTTAAAAAAAATCATATAGCATCTATCTGCAAAATAAATATTTAGGACTGTCATTTAAGAGTTATTTTTAGGGAAAAAATTGCACCCAAACTTTTTGAGTTTTGGTAAAAGCAGGTCCAGATTGCCGATACCAACCAAACGCTCTAGGAGCCGGTGCCCAATCACCATATTCACCCCCATTCAATACTCTGACGGCTACTGTAATTTACATTTAGTAAAGATTGTGATTTGTGGTCTTGAAGCACCAGGACCATTGTTTGTGTCTGGGAGGCCACACATACAACTGTGTAAATGCAGTAAGTATTTTATGAATGTTTACTTTGTCTTTGTTAAAAAATGTATATGAACTTTTTGCAAAGGGAACGTATATAAAATGTATCCATCCATTCTTTACTATATCTCAAGTAAAAACATTTCACAAAACATGTGCAGAGCAATAGAATCCCCAGTGCCAACCCTGGTTGCTTTTATCCTATTTAATTGAATAATAATAATAATAATAATAATAATAATAATGATGATGATAATAAAACATTTATTACAGTATTGACCTTGGAGCTGAATACGCCAGAAATTCTTTGAGCTGGCACCGTCTCTCTCACTCGTCTAACTGCTGGAAGACGCTTTACAAGAAAATATCCCATTTACACCTTGGCAGCATTCCAGGCGCAGAGGAATTGTCCTGATTTACTCGAGCAGAAGCACATTTACTGTGTGGTCAGGGTGGAAATTCAGGTTGTTTAAGAAATGTAGGTACACTTGAGCTAGAATGGCCTCATTGATTAGACCCTAAGGTATATTCAGGTCTTCTATATTCAGGTTAATAAGATGTAGTGCCAAGATGCAGATTTCCGAAAATTGGGATTTTTCATAAGAAAAATATTTAAATTTGCAGATGAGTCATTTGGGGAAATATATTTGCGAAATGTGATTTTTAACCCGTTTTAAATAAACAATCACAGTAGATGGACACTGTTTCCTTTGCAATCAGAAAACAATGTTTACTAAAACTGCCTTAAAAAGACCAGCTGAAACCAATGCAGTCTCTGCAATTCCATAAATAAAGAGTATATTTATACCGTAGTTAATTGAGGAGTATTCACTTGAGCGTTGCATAAAGACCAATCATAATATTTTTTTCTTAAATGATATAGCTGAAACAAAAATAGGTCCAAACATAGCAGTTTGCTTTAGTACCACTTGAAGTGGGCTTTCATTTGACCATCGTTGCCTGTTGGTGAGGTGCCATTCAGGGCTATTCTCTATCTCCAGTATTTAGTAAATTTTTAATACATATACAGTCCTTCTGCAGAAGTTAAACTATATTATATCTATCGTTTTCAGATTCATCACATGCTTTTACATAAATCATCATCACAAATGTAGGAATTGACACACCTAAAATCATGTACCTAGAGGCATCTAGGAACAAACTCTGCTCATCATGGCCATAGCATCCCATTAGACACCACGGTCACCATATGTTGACCAAAAAAATATCCACTAAATAACTCCTAGTGCGAACGTACAGATCTAACAAACGTGGAATCTATAGGAACAAAATGATGCAGTGTTTCATGAAATTTGTCCAGGTTTACTAAAAGATAAATATTATGTTAAAATATGAGTGTCATAACTAAAAAATACCCTGTAAGCCTTGTTGAAGGGCCTTTGTGGATTTAATTTTGGATTTAACTGGTCATATTACTACAAGTGTGATATAGTCACTCATTGTGGTGCAAATAAGCATAAGGTGCCAATTTATACATAAATAAACCAGTAATGCGGTTGTCAGTGGCAACTTAGTACCCACCTGTTTACCAAGAAGCTTTGCGGGTCACCTAACATCTAGGTGCCTACCTTACATCCTGAAAAGTACGAGCTATACGACAGTAATTATCCTTTTGCTTGAAGCAAACAGATACAAGCCCACGTATGTCTGTGGAAGTGTGAATGTTAACAGGATTCCGATTTGGATTTAGAAAAAAATTAATTGCTTAATTTTTAATGTATAAATATAAATGCCAGCAATCCTAACAAAACATGTCCTTTAGAGCGGCAAGACTGATAAGAAAGGTATTTGCCTAATCATCCATGTTTTCAATTACTTTTCTCTCATTATGAGAAATCACAACCTGCAAATATTGAATTCCCCCTTTTCTTCCCAAATTACTTTAGAGTTCTATATTTTTCAGGTTATTATGTTAAACCCATGGGAATCCTTTTTTTAAATTATATTATGGGTTATTACTCTCGCCAAGCAAAAAAAAAACCCTAGATGAAATTCTTCTCAAGTGATTCAATTCATCCTATTTATGCCACGTTCAGTATGTCCTGGTCATTACTTTTATCGTATTAAGCATAAGGCCTCTAGAGATTACTGCAGCTTCTAAGACACAGAGCTGACACTCTTATACATAGTCTTATCCGTTTGAGGAAAAAAGAGAAGGAAAACAACTATGCTTCCTGGTTAATGTTCCTTAACATATGGAGAATCAATGGGCTAGTGACCCAGGAACCTTATTTATACCAATATGTGATTAAAAGTGTGATTCCTCAAGATTGTAAGCTTGCGAGCAGGGCTCTCTCCACCGAATGTATCGGTTTGTCTTATTCTGTCAACTCTTGTCTTGTCATACCCCTTGAATTTATGTATTGTATTAAGCGCTGCGTAAACTGTTGGCGCTATATAAAGAAAATATAATAATAATAAAATTTCCCTACACTTCTAAAAGGGGACATACCATATTTTTTTCCAGTTGTGACATTAGCGGATCCAGAGCCTGATCTATGTAAGGGAACTTTTAAATGTTTAGAGTTAGAGAAGGCTACTAGAGGTACCGTCTATGAGCTCAATTCCAGGAATGGATCGCTCCTCACTTTTTTAACATCAGAAAAGGGCAAATGCCTTTTCTAGCAACCCTTCCTCTGAAGTTGTATGACATTTTCTTCATAAAGTTTGTACCAGAAAATAGCAAAAAAGATGACCTGTTCGCTCAGATGGCGAGAGACAGGGAAGGGCATCCACCTTAATGTTTGTGTGTTAGCAAAGATGTGTATAAATGTTTGTGTGATAGCATAGATGTGTATAAATGTTTGTGTGATAGCATAGATGTGTATAAATGTTTGTGTGATAGGATAGATGTGTATAAATGTTTGTGTGATAGCATAGATGTGTATAAATGTTTGTGTGATAGCATAGATGTGTATAAATGTTTGTGTGATAGGATAGATGTGTATAAATGTTTGTGTGATAGCATAGATGTGTATAAATGTTTGTGTGATAGCATAGATGTGTATAAATGTTTGTGTGTTAGCCTAGATGTATGTGTAAGCATTTATATGTGTTTTAGCGTGAGGGTATGTGTTGATATATGTGCCAGGGCGTATGTTGCGGGATAAGTGAGTACTTGCATGAAACAAAAAGGTAAGTAAAATTAAATAATTATGGGGGTTTAAGGTACATCATTGAGTATGTATTCCTTTTATCCTTAATGCTTCATTAAAAATATTGTCAAGGATAGTGGGAGTATCCTTTATATCCACCCTAATCTGACAAAATGGGGTGCCAAAAATGACCACCATCACCATTGGGCTGTTCCATTCAATTCCAAGGCTGTATTTCAGCAAAATGTTACATAATCGATTTTTAGTCTTGTCAGGGAAGGTTTAGTCACAGATGCTCTTTACAGTAAATGACATGTTTTATAGCCAGTGATGTATAAATGATGTGTACTGCCCTGACAAAGGGCAGGATCCATTGCTAAAATGAACTAAGACCCACGTGATGACATCATGTCCTGGCATATTGTGCAGTGTTGAAGAAGTGCTCTGCTACCTTGTGTAAGATTCCCCTCTAATGGTGCCACCTACACCTAAACATCCTACTGATTATATTACATCAGAAAAGCTTCCAGTGGAAACACTGTTGTAACTACGGACCCTTTGTTCGTGTCTCCTCATATCGATTCAAAAAAGTTTTGAAAGGGCCCTTCCGACCTGGACCGCATCGATCTGGCAGAGAGAGACAGAAGCATACCGAGGCATACCCAGGCTGCTCGCACAGTAGAAAAGCTGCTGGTGCAGTAAGAGGTAAGCAGGGCAGAAATGTTTGTATGTATGTATGATTGTAAGCATGTGTTGATGTGTACATGTGTGCGTGTGTGAGCATGGATGTGTAATTATGCATGGATGGCTAATGTTTGTCTAAACACTGAAATACTACTTTATGCCAAAGGGTTTGTAAAATAGAATATGTGATTAGGTATGATAGGTTCTCTCAACCTATAGTACTTGTATGCCATGGTATATACCTAACAGGACCAGATGCCCTTTTTGTTACATAAATAGATGGTAGGGAGCACTTGCTCTTTGGGTAATTTGTGGGATAAAGTGTTTGTACTGGAGTTGTTTGAAGAACCTTCACTAGGCAAAGATTGAGAAACACTGATGTACAATATCATTGCTACTCATCTGACACTCAAAAGGTAAGATACCTAGCCTAGGTGCCCAAGCTGAGAGGTCTCTCCGTTTGATATGTAATGACATTGTGCCCAAATATGTAAACCTATTAAGGAAGAGAACTGTAGGCCTGTAGACATTTGACCTTTCAGTGCACATGGACCACTCTCTGTCCTATGCAGATTCAGTCCCCAGTGTGTCCCACAGATACCCTCTCCAAATCAATGTAAATCCAACCCTGAGTTAATCCTCCATCTATTTAGCCTAGGATTGTTTAGTGAATAAACCCAAAGTCCCTGCTTCAAAGTCACCTGTGCCCAAGGGAATCCTTATAGCTGGAATAATCTGGTGGATACTTGGTTATTATTGACACCATTTGCCAAGCTCTCAATGATACCAGTGAGGGTTAGGGTGTCTCTTTCTGTAAGCACTTCTATCTATTGCACACGCTCTCTAATAATAGCTGTCTCTTACGGCCTCAAAGTTAACCTTCGAATGTGACAGCATTTCCCATCACCTGCAGTCTCTTAGCGTTAGTAGCCTTTAGTTGTCTTTGTAGTCTCAGAGCGAGTAGACCCTGAGCTGTCTCGCAGTAAGCCGCTTTAGTTGTATTCCCGCAGTCAGCCAGTGGGGAAATCCAAGTGATCTGATTGTGATCTGCCAGTCTAGTCCAGGCTGTCGCTGTGTTCAGGCTAAAGCTCTCACTGTCTCCCGGTTACCGGGGCAAATTCCTAGCAGGCTGTGTCTCTACATTCTCTCCTGCGGAGTAAGTGCTGAAAAGTACCTTACAGTTCCGAGCCCGAGTTGTCTCCCCGGTGCACGGTTGGAGCGGTCTCAAGTAGAGATCAGGAGCTGTCTTTTGCAGTGTCTCCGGTGCACGGCTGGAGCGGTCTCTAGTACTGATCAGGAGCTGTCTCTCACAGTGTCTTAGGTGCCGGATCCGTCTCATGCAGCGGATATAGTGTAGATCAGGAGCTGTCACTCGTAGCGTCTCCGCATATGAGGAGTTCCTGTAACCTTCTGGAGCAGTCGTTATCTCTCCGGTCCCGGTAGCCGGTGCCCGAACCTCTGATGTCTGTGGATGATGCGGGCTGTTCTAGAGGAGCTGGGGATCCGGGCGCTGCTGTTCGGGGTTTTTGTGTAAGTACTAAGACCCCTTGCTTGCCCATGCATGCCACAATATAACCCCACATCCTCCATGAGGCATTAGAGTAACTTGTGTGAATGCCCCATATGTGTATTTGTCATAATGGCACTCTCTGTTGTATGTATTGTAAAAGTGTGCATGCCTAATTACACAGAGACACCATGCAGAATACATGTAACAGTATTTGTGTGTGATATGCTTATTTATATAATAAATACCTGAACCCAATATGTATTCATTAAATGAAATAAATCTTACGTAATCCACAAGTAACTCAAGTTACCTAATTGTGTATGTGTCGCTATAATTGTGTAGGGTTATCAAACAGTAGTTACAATTTGCTACATGCAGTAAGTGTATATGGTGGTTATCATCCACGGTGCCTGATACACAAGTCTTAAGACATTACATAAAGCTCTTATCTCCTTTGAGCTCCTATGAGCTGAGTATGATCTTGATAAAGGCTTTTCTTTCACCCATAACGTATTATTGTCTATAGGCATTTTTACTCTGAATTCAAACACCAGTTTCCTCTTTTCTTGCACTTTTTACTTTTCAGATCCTCAAATGATTTTGTTGGAAATTCCATTTATTTCTCATTACTGGAGTAGCTTCATGGTCCTTATCTTCTGACCTGTGCTTAGGTAGTCCATGACATTGATATTCCACAGGTTGCAGGTTCCCCAATGATTTGTTAACCTACACCTAACACTACAAAAGATTTTCATTTTGTGCTGTGTTTGTGTGATATTTTACAAATGACTCGGGCTTATTGGTTGTTGAACTGTAACATGTATTGTCTTCCCTGTTTGGAATCAGTTAAATTGTTAATATTACCTAATAAGAACTAAATTAGTTTATTGATCTCATGACGTTACCATGAAGTCTACCCTATTTAAGTGAAGAAGCTTCCATGGTCAAGATATGTTTACCAATTTCCATCCTCTGGTTAACTTAATTAGAGTGTGGTGTTACTATGTAGTATATACATAATTAAAGTGAATTAATGCAGGCACCCCAGCTAGTCTATCTACAAAATAGTCTACAAAATACATGTTGCTGGAATCTGTTTCTCTTAACATTTCTGTCTTGATGTTGGGTCAACATCACCTTCATGAAGCTTTCACCAATCTACTATTATTCTTATTATGCTCAGACTGCTTAAGTGTAATAAAATATATTTCTTACAAAGTCTATGTTGCCAGAGGCTGCATGACCCTGGGTACTGTAGTCATTTATCTTTACAAATAACCTACATCATTTTTTACAAATAGGTCTACCATTAAATCATGTTTTGCAAATTTTGCCTTGCAATTCTCTTTCCTCTCTTTAGTCCGGATTACCATTTGTTCATTATATAAATTATATAATCATTGTATAGGTTTAAAACTGAACAGCAATGTGTTTTATCAATAAGCTTGGTTTTAACAAAGATAATTAAAGTTGATATAATTTTTACACCCTATGTGTTCCATTATAAGGGGTTGACCAGGTGGCTCATTTAACTGGGGATATTTATAAGACAGGGCTATGGTTACCTTGATACAGTTCTACTGTACAGATTATTTATAGACATTTGGGTTAACGGTGGACCATCCTGTCTCATACATTTGCATTTCATATTTGCCACAAACATAGATATGTTAATTAGAACCAGTTTTTCTAGCAACTTAAGATAAATCAAACAGGAGCAACTGCCATTTTTCTCCAGAGGGTCAGTCCTCAAGAATCCTTTTCCTCTGATCATTTTTTCTGTTACACATGTGGCTCAGTGAAACACAGCTGTGACCAGGGCTCTGATGAAACCTTGGCTGTAGAATCCCCAATCAGACATCTTGCTCTATAATGTAGAATTGTTTTCAGATTTAATATTCTAATTTTGTTGCCAAATACTCTAGACCAGGGGTGTACAGCTCCAGACATCAAAAGCCACAAACAGAGCAGAGGTTCTGTGTATTCTTGCCTAAAAACAAATAGTTTAATTGATTTTTAATTGAGATGCCTATGTGCCAGCTGTGATATCCAAAAAACAGTGACTTGTTTTCAGCCCACGACGACTGGAGTTGCGCACCTCTGCTTGTAGACTATCTGCAGGCTTTTTAGGTGGACATTGGATCTCTTAAAGGTGGCCTTACTGTGGTCAAGCTGGCATGATCACATCCTGGACCCTGAGTAGTAGAATTAAGCACTGGTAATGATCTGCAGCATCATCACTAACAAAAATGTTTGTGCGTCTGAATGAAGCTTGATGTATGTGCCCTTAACCCATGTGGCCATAAAATTGTTTAATTGCACTAGCTCCGCTGGTATAATTGTTGTAATATGGGTCCTGGACACATAGCACTTCCATCTGCTTCCTATGGGCAAGCCCTGTCACAAAAACTGCTACAGACTCCAATAAGCTTAGAACATGTGTTATGTCTTCGCATAATGGGTGCTGTTGTCAACAGTGGCTAGTGTTTCTTACGGTTGTCCCTGCCAAATAATAAAGGGGCTAATCACTCTTTGTGTTCTGGATATTATTATGAAGTGGCTATTGCCCTTCTTTCTGTTCTGATAAATAAGGAGCACTTACACTAACACGCACCCAGGCACTAACACGCACCCAGGCACTAACACGCACCCAGGCACTAACACGCACCCAGGCACTAACACGCACCCAGGCACTAACACGCACCCAGGCACTAACACGCACAAATGCTCACACACTAATATACCCAGACACACATTTTCTGTTTGCGTTTCATTGGGACTTGTTTCACTCTCTCACATGCTCACACATTCTTTCACAATATTTCTCTACTCTCTCTGTATCTACCCTTCTCCTTCTACATTACACTACTTCTTGTTCCTTGTTTCTTCTTTCTCCTGTCTTCTCTGGTGGTCTGTTTGTCCTGGTTCTCTGCAGCATTATCCCAGTCTGGTGTAGTAGATCCACAACTGGAAGAATGGGGGAAGCCTGTCCCAGCTTTGTGCGTGAAAGCATGAAAGCTCTTGTAGGTGGAGGTAGGGAGACGTTGAGAGAAAGTATGAGATTGTGTAAGAGAGTGAATGTGAATAAATGTGATGGCTTGTCTCTTATCAAATGAGGATGAACAGGCAAAATACTTGGCTCTTAACCTAGCACCAGCTATACTGTGAATCTATGTGGCTCCTTATCCACAAAAAATATAAAGTAGAAACAAAAAATTGGTGATTTGTGCGCTTAGTGATATTCCACCAAAATGCTGAGCTGATCTATTTTTATGCACTCGTTTTCTATATTTATTTTTGCTTACTTTGCTTTTACTTCTTACCTGGATCTTATGCTATGGATGCTGGATGCTGCATATTTTAAATGTAAGCTGCTGCTTTTTTTCTGGAATAAATGTGTTTTCTTCTATTTATATTCATATCATTTTCACATTTTGTGGAGTGTCACACTGGGAGACAAGAATAGCACCTCTATTGCCATTAAGGAGCCTATACATTTTCATCCATATGTGAGTGCATTATATAAGAGCACCTATTTACATTACTACACTGTGTATTTTATGTTTTTTTCTGTTTTATGTTTCTCCAAAGGATTGAAGTTTGACTACATCATTCATATACACCGATCAGCCATTACATTGTGACCACCTGCCTAATATTGTGTAGGTCCCCCTTTTGCCACCATAACAGCCCTGACCTCCCAGGGAATGGAGACACTAGACCTCTGAAGGTGTGCTGGGGTATCTGGCACCAAGATACCCTTAAGTCCTGTTGCGAGGTTGGGCCTGACCACTGAAGACCAGGAACATCCCACAAGGGCTATAGTTTTGGAGATGCTCTGACTTAGTCGTCTAGCCATCATAATTTGGCCCTTGTCAAAGTCACTCCGATTCTTACGTTTTGCCCAATTTTCTCGCTTTTAACATGTTAACTTTGAGAACAAGATGTTGCCTACTATATCCCATCCTAAGTGCTTGTACTTGTTTGTACTTTTTAATATTTGTAATTTTAACTCAATTTTCTTTCCTTTCAATATATTATATTTAAAAAATCTTAGTGCTAAAGTTGATTTTCATGTGTATCTCTGTGTATATTTTGTAAAAAGTTAAATGTGACATTTCCAGACAAACTTCAAGAAATGCCTGCAACATGGCTGAGTACTTTTGTAACATTGTAACTGACAGGTGTATTGAATATATTTAGGGACTATGAGCTGGCTGCTACTTAAAAACGGTTGGATTCTTCACTGCCATGCTTTGATTTCTAAAGAGCCTCGGGCATTTTACATTTTAGCCTTTTGTTCGGTTTCATCAGGAATCGCTTCTAATGCATCGCTATATATAACAAATTCACCTTTTGTGACTATGTGTATCCTCCAATATACATCCAGGTATCATGTTACTAAAGAGTAGATTTTTAATTTAATGTAAGAAAACGGGTCGACACAGGAACTGCAGGGAAAATTACAACCTTGACTTTCAATTTAAGCCTTTCAAATACTTTTTAAGACTACAATTCTCATCATAATTTCCATAATCAATACCTAACAATGGGATCCAGTTAGAAAGCGGCAGGGGGTCTCCCTCTTTTGCACATGTTCAATTAACCTTAGAAACAAAAAAAAACCCATGTTCCTGCTCTTCTCCATTGATTGGGTCTAATGCATAAGGACCAGGTGCATTGGGCCTCATAGCCAACAGACATCAGCAAAATAAGATCAATGAATTCTACTTTTTTAGAGTCCTCTAAACAGAAGGAAACACTGTTTCACATTTTGCATAACCTGTGTAATCGTTACCATCTAAATGTTTGTTCAGTCCTAGATCCAGTACGCAAAATGCATTACACTCTTTTTTAATAACTATTATTAAAAATAACCCCGCTTATATTTTTGTACAGAGGTTGGAGAGGTCATGAAAGTAAAGGAACAAATTGTTCGGGCTTTTTGCACATGCCTGGTGTCTGCTGATATTTAGTTTGACTCAATATTTGTGTAAAATCATTTTATATCTACATTAAGAAAAGCCTCGGAGAATTCTCCACCTCATTTACCCACTCCAATTACATGTTTGTTTTATTGTCGTTCTTGGTTGGAGTAAAATCTCTCTGCTGTTTGCATTGATTTCCTTTTTATTATGAGGTGGAAAATAAAATACATCTTCACGTGTCCAGTATCTTGCACTTGATGCAGACTTTTTTACCCATTTTCTCTGAGTGCATCATAAAACCTGTAAATCATAAACTGACATCACATACTCGTACAGCGTACACATCTTATAATAAAATATTATATAAGAATTCTGGTGCTGAAGGATACACACAGTAAACATTCTAGAATGGATAGATTGAGTGCATTCCAAAATGGCTGTAATTCTAGAATGGATAGAGTGCACTGTTGATTATATGAATCCAATAGATAGAAAATTACACTGAATAAAGAGCAGGGACTTTACTAGGTCTCCAAGAGATCCAGGGCTAGAGCCAATAGCAGAATTGATAGCAGTACTAGTCCACTTTGGTAGTGATCTCTGCGCACACTGCACACATATACTGTGTATGTATATATATATATATATATCTATATATATATGTAAATGGGTTAAGCCGTATTAGTCCAGTAGACATGATGTTAACAAAAAGTATTGCAGAGTATGCGGTGATACTTTTTTTATTGGACTAACATATTAGTCCATAATCCTTCTGATATCATAATTTTCTAACAATGCATGCTTGAACTATTGTATGTTTTTGGCATTATTTACATTTATCATTTAAAAAAATGAGTCAATTCTGTAATTGCCTAGGAATGACAACTCATGATTAATAGACGTATTTTTCAATTTTCACAGCATTATATCATTTAAAAGAAGTCTAACATCGAAACGAGATACATTTATTTGACATTACAAGTATGTTTACAATGTAAATTTATGGTTATCAAGGGCCCTGCTCTGAAATGTCCAAGTGTCCTGCCTCAAACAGCAGTTAGCCTACAGTTCAGAGATGCCGCTATGACATCACAAGATCCCGGAACATTTTAGGGTAGGCTACCTGGAGCACTGCCTCTTCTTGGCGAGTGACTTCATGAGGGGGTAATAAGAGTAATCTCAGAACTCTGTACACCCTCTACACCAGGGATAACCAGCAGGTAGCTATGAAGTTCCTGATAAGCTCCCGTGATGCTGAGTTGACTTTTTAAAAAGATATTCATACCATTTTCTATTACTTGGGTCATGTCAAAAATAAATGTAAAAAAAATATTGTGCTATATTTAAAACAGTTCTATTAGACAAACACTCTGACTCCTTATCATGCAGCCTGTGTCAAACAATACAATGGCTCATTGTTAATCACACAACACTCTAATTAATAAAAGTCCATTGAGGAAGGGGCTACATAACACTGCCATAAGTCTCCAAAATATCAAATGAATGACAACAACAATGGCCGCCTCCAGTCAGTCTAAAGTAGGTCTATTGCAACAAAGTGAGAAAAAAAGGTTTTGTCAACAACATTGTACACAGCGCTATATTTTCTGATCAAAGAGAAAATATTTGTTTTAATGGGGTTAAAGGATGACCTGAAAAGGCGAGAGTTGATTTAAATTAGACAACTGGTAAGAAATGATTCACTGGGATGCTCTAATTTCAACATCTTGGATCACTGCAAGAAGCTATTTTTTTCTTTATTATACTTTAATAAGTAGCCACTGGAGTTTTTACTAAAGCTCCAATGAGCTTAAGCAGCATTTTCATGGATCCTTTCTGCACTTTGTGTTCTGTGTTAAACTCTGTTGGAGATGTGTGTTAGACAGGACTGGATACTGCTCTGGGCATTATGGGTATAGTGGGTCCATTGTCTTGGTCTTTCCCAAGGGTGAGACTTGCCAACCTTCCCATTTAAAGAAAACGTTGATGGCTATAGCATTGCATCACACAGATTAAAGCATTGCGGTTATATGGAATAACATCTAGATTATCTTCATATTCCGTAGTCCATAGAATGGGTAACATCACACGTTATCTGTGTAGTGGATTACTCACATGAGCTGGCTAAGTGTGGTCATGTTGTGAAAAGCTATCATGCAGTACAAATTACGCCATAAAGAAATCGTCCACGCTTATGTTACTACAGTTGCTTTCTAGTTTTCCCAACATGGAATTGCTATTTAGTGGGGATAATTAGAATTGTCTAATTAAAGTCTTCCCTGGTAGCTTAGTCCTTAACAGGAGTTCATAATATACAATAGCATTATGTTGTACTACAATATTCAGAGCTGTGCGAGTTTATTTTGAAACTCCTCTTTTCTGGTGTTGGATAAATTCTCTGTTTTATTCGTGAGACATTTTCAGCTTGATATACATTCATTAACATAAATTCTTTGCCCATTTGTGCGAGTATGCATTAAAGTAACATTTCAGATTCTACTGGCATTAAAATGCTTCCATATGAATTGAAAATAGACCGAACATACCATCCTCAACTCATATCCTGAAGCCCACTTAGAGCCAGGTGTGAACTAGAAAAATCTGTGATCATCGCATCATAAGGGATTTACTAAATCGTCAATGGGTGTCATATTCCAGGGAAACTGAAATTAGTTATTATGTTAATATAATATACATGGAGGAAAATAACCTAAGAACCTAAGACACAGAATCCAAGCCATGCACTCCTGCTTTAGACTTCAGTATCTGCCACAAGCCGTTGAAAGATAGAGTTCTCACCTTTACTATACTATACTAGTGCATGCTTCAGATCATTTGGAGTACTATTTTAGAATTCTGGCTTTAGTTAATGAGTATCTTTCACTAAGTCGGGTATATGCAGCCCACCGATTTATCTATCTATTTATTTGCACAAAGCTTTGCTGAGGCCAGTTGGGTTCCCATTGATTTCAGAAGGAACTCTGGTTGTCATCTGGATTCAGAAGCTGCACGTTCCTACATACTTAGGGCAACCTTGTTTGGAGTTGCCTTACAAAACTTCTAAATGTATTCAGATTTGCTCACTATCAAGTCTATGTTTTAGTGTTACTTCCCTTATCCCTTCACCTCTGTTGTGTATTTGCCATTGTTGAATATGTGAGGCGATTAGTGTGGTGAAATGTTGTCCGCATAATCCCTTGCTAGTATGGTATGTGTTAATTATGTTAATCCTATCCTGTTTCCTCTCTGTCAACTGAGTAGATCGTTTTTTAAAGGTTGCACCCTTTGGGAGTTTATAATAGGGCTGATCTCAAGACTAGAAATGGGTTAGCTAAAGCAGGGCCAGGCTAGTTGAGTCTTTGCCACCCACCCGACACACACATCTAGAATAGCAAAGTAGTTGTAGACCTCTTGTGCCTAGGCCCCATGCATTGCAGAGACTTCCATTACACCATTTGAAGGCACCAGACCTACTTTCACATATTGGGGACATTAGCACTGCTACTAAGACCAACCCTTAGCTAAAGTGATTGTAATAATGAAATTCATCCTAGGATTGAGATTATAAATTATTTTCTCCATTAAACATAATAATGTTGCACGATACTATTATTCATGTGTAAAACAAACATTAGCTTTCACATATTTTGCCAGATTAAGAAAGCTCTCAATCCAATACAATTACTGGTAATACTCATAGTGTAATTTGCCACATGGCCCATTATATGGCTTTTTTAACCCAGGAGTCTGTGAGTCATGGCCTTGAAAACATGTTTTTTAAATGTCTCACCCTAGAAGTACCTTAATATTTGGTATAGCATTTTATACCAAAAAGCTAGTTTAGAATTTTACATGTCTATTCCATTTTCAAACGTTTGTCCACCTCTAGCCCAATACATTTCTGATAGATACTTGTGAAGGGAATTGCATTCTCCAAGCTCCATATGCATATATCAAACATTTACGATACTGCTGTATATCTGCACTTTAAGAGATGTTGTCTTTTTTGTGAATGTGCTTACAACACTGTCCCCAGGACTGCAAGACGATTAACTAATCCCTGGGTGACAGCACACACAGACACAGGGTTATTGACGTTAGAGGTTGATGAAGGACAATCAAGTTCATTTTACTTGTCTGACTCACTGAGACCATAGATTAAGTATACGGTAAAAGACAGAAAGGAGATACAGTAACGAGACCATCTTGAACAAACCATTTTAGAGGGTCCAAGTGGAATACAATTACTGCTGCCCCTGCGGTTGAAGAGAATAAGGACACAAGAGTATGATGTCATAACCCAATGTGGTCACTCTTCAATGTTATGAATCATGGAAGGAGCAGGGAAGAAAGATCTGCTGTATCATATGCACAGCTTCATTATTCCCCTACTTTTAATTATTTCTTCCCCTTAACCATTTTCTGCGTTCACAAGGCTGGCAAGAAGGCATTTCGCCGCGTTAAGACATATTCATGAAATGCAGTGTGGTAAAGATTGTGTTTTGGCCAAAAAAAAAGTCCTTCTGAAATCTTAGCAGAGTCACATGGTATTTCACCAATGTCCCATTGATGAGGTCATTTGTATATGATAATATAATGGCACTGTCCTATGTGATAAAAAGTTAACTAACTCTGGCTTTAATAGACATTTTTGACATTGACTGTTCATTTGAATGAGTGTTACATATCAGGCTCACCTTTCCATTCTGTATTATTTAAATGTCTACACGAAAGTTAGTGAATAGACATCAAGGCGTTTGTGTTCCAGTAGCTGTTTTGTTTTTATTGACCTTTCTGTTCCTGTATGCAAATGAGGACAAATAAGAGCTCTGACGGTAGACACTATTATCACACTGCACTGAACCTCTCCATAGTTCTTACTTCCCATGCCGGATTATTTCGACCATTTATTTTTTTAGGGCACACAGCCAATTCTCCTGATAATGGTTTAGCAACAGCGGAAAATCTTAAATCAGGACAGGCGGACAGTTTGATGTTGGAAAGGGGTGATTGATAAAACGTATTAGGGCAATCCATGCCCCCTTAGAGCACAGCTAGTTTGGCTATCGGTTTTATTCTGAGGCATAGACCTTGCCTGAAAGTGACACTGGAATCATTGCTTTGGGGGGAAAAACACTATACTGATACATAAAATAATCGTAAAGCTGTAGCGTCTGCCTCCCACACATTCCTAGCACACATTTTCCAGCTGATTTGCTCATCGGCTCTTAATGTAACAGATTTGTTTTGTCTACCAGACTTTATTTGCACACTGTCTCAATGTAGATGAAAAACCGAAATAACGTGCAAATCGATTCGAAGCGAGGAAGTGAAGTTCCTTTATAGTGTTTTAGCACACAGATGCTTAACCCCTTCAGGACAAGGGACATTTTACACCAGACCAAAGCACTTTTCATGTTTTTACAATGTCTCTGCTTAGTTTAACAACACAAATGATGTATATATTTTTTTTTTCACTACAGCTATGGCTTTTTAAAATTATATTCATATATGTAAGACATTTTTTTGTACAAATACATTTTGTAATTGCACATTTGTTCACAGTTTCCACACCTTTTTTTAACTCTATTTATTTCAAAACAAATTACATCAAAAACAAATAACCTCACTTTTCTACATAGTCACCTTCCTTTGCTCTCTGTCACGTCTTTCTTCCAGGCTATATAGGTTAAGATCCTTTAACCTGTCCTGGTAAGGTTTATCCTGTAATCCATGAACCATTTTACCCCTTCTCTGAACTTTCTCCAACATATCTATATTCTTCTGGAGATACAGTTTCCACTTTCCATACCTGAGAACTTCTGGGCTCCGGCTACCCGGAGCCTTCTCTTGCGGCCCGCTGATGTCGGTGGGCGGTCCCGCTGATGTCGGGGGGCGTTCCCGCTGACGTCGGGGGCGTTCCAGCTGCCATCCGAGTTCCCAGGTATGATGGTCTTCAGTACTGTTCACAATACACTAAGTGAGGTCTCACAAGTGCTCTGTACAACGGCATGATCACTTCCCTCTTTCTACTACTAATACCCCTCGCTATACAACCAATCATTCTGCTTCTGCAGCTCTACTGCATTGTCTATATATCAAATCATACCAAGGGGCAGATTAGGCTCAGACAGAACATAAAATGTGTGAGTAAAACTATTATTCATATTCTTCCTCATGATTTTTGTATCCATGTTTCCATTATAACACACTTGACTGTCTTCAACAAATCATCACATTATTTTCAACAGATTGTCACTGTAACACTTACAGCTTTTCTGCTTCTCCCTCATAATAATAAGCACATGCATCAATTATTTTACTAGCTGTCTATATCATCGTAGCATTTATAGCCATTTCTTAATCTTCTTCTGCCAGAATGCATTATATTCATTACTCAATGAGGGCCAAAGAGGCAAGAGGAAATTGCCACATAGATGCTTCTGTAATTTATATGAATAATATATTTTTTTCGATCTTTTCAGGATGTGTAGTGCTAAGAAATAATTGTACACAGTGATACAAACCTAAACACTGCTGTGTGTTCATACTGATCATTATTGGTGGAACTGAGATGCATATTACATGGCTTCTTATGGCTCAATAAATATCCGGTCCACATCACAATGCATTTTCCATAAAAAAACAACATAGTTCTTAACAAAGAAATTTAGGATTTTAAGGCAGATAAGAACCATTTGGCCCATCTGGTCTGCCCATTGTTCCAGATGTAAGAGTCAACGTTGACTTTGAAACACCACTTCAAGTATACTCAGACACAGGTTCTGTAGTTAAACTTGTTTAGAGGCAAATGTTCTTGTTGTAATATGTGCAGAACAGAGCGAAGTATAACATGTTGGTAAATTAATACAGAGTAAACTGTATTATTTAGCTATTTGTCAGTGAGCATGTGAGTGGTGGTCACAGGTATTTCAGTTAGCACGCACTCTACATATATAAGTGATGGAGTGAGGTTGTATATACCAGGAGTGGGGCTATGGCAAAATGGTAGCAGATAGGAATATGACAGATTTTTTTCCCATACTTAAATCTATCTGATAGATAGATAGATAGATAGATAGATAGATAGATAGATAGATAGATAATTAGGACTAAAATGGATTGTCATGGTGGGAATAGTCATTGATGTTGGACGGGGCTAAAGGTGAATGTTCAATCATAGTGAAGTTGCTGGAAGATATATATATATATATATATATATATATATTTATATATATATATATATATATATATATAGTATATGTCTTTAAAGGCTGATAGCTCAGCCTGTCCCTGTCATCACTGTTCATTGGGGTTGCACTGTAAGCTTATGTCTCATAAAGTTTCTGCACATCTATCCAGTTGGCTTCCTCCTCATTAAATAGTTGTCTGCTCTTCTGTTCATTCTAATCTGCACAACTGCCATTCGCTCTACGCATCTCTCTCCTTAGAAACAGGCGAAGGCAGCCTCTGCAGTTTTAAGAGATTTCTTTCAATGAGGAATACATTTTTAATTTATACCGATTTATATCCTCCCCACGTATACAAAGCTCTAAATGTCTTTTTGCATTTGTCACAGAATAAAGAAACTTAATACTACATAAGGCTTGGCAAACTGGAGCGACACAACCTTTTTCTAGGTGGGATTTGTGTTACATTAGAGGGCACAATGATTTTAGAGGCAGAAAAACAGATTAAAAACAGCCAAATAAGATATGGGAAGAATAAATAGTCCAGAAGAGGATTTTCTCCAGAAATGTTATCTCCAAAGACATCCTATTGACTTATTAGATATACTGATATATTACATATGTACCATTGTGTTCTTGTGCTCTTCATTTAGCTACAGTATTTTTTTTATAAGAAAATGGTATGTAACCCCTAACTTTAATAGAAAACAGCTTTATATTATGGTCTTGACACATCTACTCCTGTGTACCTCTCTCCAGGTTCACGGAATTCCTGGACCCCTTTCAACGTGTCATCCAACCAGAAGAGATATGGCTGTATAAAAATCCTCTGGTGCAGTCAGACAATATACCTACACGGATGATGTTTGTAAGTTGTAAAATATACAGGTGAATCTTGTATCTTCCTATACTTTTGGGAAACAAGTGACTGTGCCCATAATTCCTGTTAACCATTTAATTAACAAGTTTGCATGTATTAGGATTAAGTCCTTTGGCAATTATAGAGTTAAAGGATTGTTGATGTAATTATTAGTTTCACTTAAAAAAAGGTCCTTTGGCACTTTTTATATACAGACCGGCATTATTGATGTTAAAGATTGTGTATGCCTCTTGTCTACACTAAGTTATTGTTACTTTTACAGAGTAATTCAGGAACACAAGAAAGTTAAATGCATTTTTTACACTAATCAGTCATAGTGATCTGGTAGTTCCCTACAAAAATATGGAAAGTTACTACGATAGATATTTTGATTCATGTGTCTATACTTTTATACCTGCAGGCAATTTCTTTCCTTACACCCCTGGCTGTGATTTTTGTTGTGAAAATAATTCAACGGACAAGCAGAACGGAGGTTAAAGAAGCCTGTTTGGGTAAGCGAGTGGGGAAAAAGGACTTTTATTTGATTTTGTAAGAACAATGCACTGCTTTTCAATAAATGAAATGCTAATTGTGACATTAATTGCCTATTAGATGAAAGCTATATAGTGATGGGTTGATCAGTGACATATTATGGCCAAGCTGACTAGGCCTAGGGTGATAATCCCCAAACGGGGGGCAGTAGCCCCTCTATCTGGGCGCAGATCACCCTATTGAATGATCATGCTCTTTGGGGCTCTAATACTCCTTAGGCTGGTTGGGCGATCAGAGAGATTTTTTGCAGTTAGTCCATGTACTACAATGAGCCAGCACAACCTCCATTGTGAACAATTTTACAATGTGCAGTGTTATAAGAGTGTGAGTGGCAAAGACTGCAGTTTTGACCATGCCTCAGGATCAAGTAAGGTCTCTCAGTACCACATAAACTTTTGGCCTACTGGCTATATGGGGGGATTTGCTGCCTCTATCATAATATGTTTCTTTTCTCCTCCTCCCTCCTTGTGTTATATCTGTGCACCTGGAGATATCAATATAAACAAAGACATTAGATCTCCCTGCTACGCTCCTTACATATTATGGCCAAGAGTTTCCCACCCAAGTTTACAGTAAAATACAGGGAGGGTGGGAAAGGACCATGGTAAGAAATTTCAGGATACAAGGTCCCACATTTATGAGTTTCACTACTGTCCATGTAATGTAATTGCAATTATTGAAAAGCAGTGCGTGCTTCAACTTTCATTGTGTAATTGGAAAACCTTAACCAACTAACAGTGAACAGTAGGAAATAATTGCTAACCTCTGGGATAACATAAAGATCAGCTGAAGGATTGCTGCTGAAATGAAGATAAGTGAACGTGTAGCTAAATATCAATATTCAGGAAAAGATACCGCTATATATTTCTGGAGGTTAACTTGGCATTTGTGATTCCTCATGCAGCTGTGTCCTTGGCATTGGCTCTGAATGGAGTTTGTACGAACACTATCAAACTTATTGTGGGAAGGTATGTATGACAAGTCATTCCATGCACTACTGCACTACAGAAATGTTTCACATCCCGGCAGGGAATGCGGAATACAGTACCATGTTTAATAGGTCGCAGCAAAGAGTTATTCTCAAAGGGTCCTAGCGATATACCCTAGAGATTAAGAAGTATAACATAGCTGTTTGTAGTTGTACATGAGAATTATGTATTAAACAAGTAATTCCAGTGCTAAGGATACCATCGCTACCAGTGGAATGTTTCTGCTGACTGAATAATTCCATTGGTTGCTACAGCGATAAGACCATTTTTAAACCTTTCAAAAGATTGACGCTACATACATATTACCATCTCATTATTGCTCCGAATTAGGCCACATCTATTTCTTGTGTCCTGATTGGAGTAAGAGCTTCAGCTTCTTTGTTAAGGTTAAACGTTACATTACATTTACATTACCGCTAACAGTTTTGTAGCGCTGTTACAATAGAGGCAGTAAAAGAAATAAAATCAAACACAATAACAAGCTGGTACAAAATGAGAAGAGGGCTCTGATCTTGCAAGCTTACAATTAAGTCAGGGTTGAGGTGAAACAGTAGACGAGGACTGCTAGGATGATGATTGTTGGTCGTTCATAAGGCTTGATGATGGCTGAGTGTTGGGAAAGAAACGTGGAGACTTCTTGAAAAAGGTGGGAGGACCAATGTAGTAATAACAGTTGTTATTGGGCAGGTTTTCCAACCTGCAATTATTAAACCGGCTGGTTAGGAAATGTAATTGCTTCTAATCAACCATTAGGAACAAACTCTCAGAGGCTGTGGAGAAATGGCAATTTATGGAATAACTGTTGTAGTTCTGTCCAACATGGTAAGCCCAGTGGCGACTCTAGGAACAATATATAGAGTAGGTACATAAGATACCACAGTTAAAACAGGGGGGGGGGGGGTACTAATAAGTTCCACTCCTAAATCATGCCCCTGAAAAAAACTAAATATATATGTAAATAAATACCACAGTATTGCAGTATGCAATGATACCTTTTTATTGGATTATCATAATCAAAAGTTTTCCTCTCTTCCTGAGGTATTGCTTCAGACCTGAGAGGAAAACTATCAAAAGCTTTTCTTTGTAGTTTACAAATAAGTGGAGAGACAGAGCGGCAGGCTATCGCGCTGCCTGGTTGTTGTTGTGCGCAGAACCGTAGCTAGCTCCCTCAGCTATTTACACACGCCTGCCCATAAACACACATATACACATGTACTGCCCTTACACACGACTGCCCATACACGCTACCTTTACACATACCTGCCCATAAACACGCATATACACATACACTGCCCTTACACACGACTGCCCATACACGCTGCCTTTTACAAACATCTGCCCATAGATACACATACACTGCCATTACACACGACGGCCCACACACAGTGCCTTTACACACACCTGCCCATAAACACACATATACACATACACTGCCCTTTCACACAACTGCGCATACACACTGCCTTTACACACATCTATCCATAAACACACATATACACATACACTGCCCTTACATACAACTGCGCATACACACTGTCTTTACACACACACCTGTCCATAAACACACATATACACATATGCTGCCCTTACACACACACCTGCCCATAAACACATATATACATACACTGCCCTTACACATACCTGCCAATAAACACATTTACACATACACTGCCCTTACAGACGCCTGCCCACACTCACTGCCTTGACACACACACACCTGTCCATAAACACACATATACACATATACTGCCCTTACACAAGCCTGTCCATACATACACACATGTATACACATATACTTCCCTCATACACCCCTTCATTTACACACACGTATATACACACACACCAGCTTTCAAACACGCACATATATACACATACACTGCCCTTTCACCCCTTTCTCCCTTTCTTACCTTTCTCATCTTCCATCCTGTTGTGGGATTGCAAGATCTGTCACTTCAGACATCTGCTTTAGTGCTCCCTTGTCACTATGCGCTAGCTATTGATGCAGAGAGCAGGCTATGATTTCATATCCCGGCGCTCTACATCAATTGCCGTCGTGTATAATCAAATGGTTAACATTGTGCATCACTGATCAAACTGTTAATTATAATTCTGAAAAACACTGGTTGTGGTCCTTTAGCACTGAAGTTGGATACCCTTGTTTTCATATATTGTTTTTATTTGAATATTAAGACAATTAGAGCATCTTATAGAAGGCATTTTTTTAATGTTTATGTATTGCAAATTAGTGCTGAAAATAAATTTACTCGCCAAGCTTATTCTTAAACTTGCATTGAATACTTATCTTCAAAATTCATATTAAAAATTCTCTGTTCCTCATTTTCTGGTGTAAAATCTACTTTATCCAAAAATCCATTCTTATACCAGATGGTAGATGACAGATACTGTAGTTACCTATTGGCTCCATGGAGCATACTGTTGTTCCTGCATCGCTTAATACCATATCTAATTCTAAAACACTGATTTTCTTTTTTTCAAATACACATAATTACAAATGTTTAGGGACCGTAATGGAAGCAACAGTACAAATTACAGTCTTGCTTTCTTGCTTGTACACCAGATTTACTGTAATAGGATGAGCCTAATCTGCCTGCTGGCCTATTGGCCAAAGTGCAAAATGAACAGAGCCAGAGTTGGGTTCTCCAAGAATGTAAGGCTGGCATTAATACCTGCATTCAAAACAACTCCACAAATGTTGACTGCTTGAGGACAGATTGCATTTTAGCTGGATCCAGTTCTGGTTTTAACCTTTTCTATACTTGAGATGCAAATGTAGCGGTTAGAAGTAAGTTTAATCGTAGAATGGCACAGTTGTTGTGATTAAATGGCCCCCTAAAAGCATGACAGGACAAAGGAACTATCTGGTATAGTTGAGGCACCAACTTCATGATAGAATGGATACTTGACACGTGACAGTGTTGGATGTTAACAGCAGGATAGAGTGGAGGAATTCCAAATGTCGTGGGCCTTCTAAATGTATGCAACCTAAAAGTGTATGGAGACCCTGTTAGTGAGTAGAAGTAGGTCCATTGTGACTGGATAGAAGCAGTCCATTGGATACTTTTCCGACATCCACAAATCAAAGTTTGAAATTCAAATGCTGTATTGGAAAAAAAGCCCACCTGCTATTTTAGACCGGAGTGAAAACTAGACTTGTGTATTCGTATTCGTGAGAACATGAAAATCAACACGAATGTTGCGTTTTTGTTGTTCAAACCGAACACTGTATAAACGAATACGGCGGTGGATAGACAAAGAGGCACAACACAAAGAATCTTCGTTTCTTTGTGTTTATCTTGATAAATATCTCCTACCTAATCTCCCTGGTCCCTGGTCGTAGTATAGCAGGGGTTATTGGGAATCCGAAGGATAGTGCCAGGAGTTAAAGGTCCGTAAGAGCGACTCTATTGGTTGCCGGCAGGGGACTTGCCTGGCATCAACCAATGAAGAGCAGCTGCCCTTCATTGGCTGATGCCAGAGGAGTGCCTTGCCAGCGACCAATAGAGTGGCTCTTACAGACCTTAAAATTCCTGGCACCAAAACTGCTGCTAAATGTTAGAGTGTTAACCTCGAATTAACCCCTGCTAGAAAGCCGGCACAAAACGAAGAGAAAAACGAATACTAAGAACGTATACAAATGTTCGCCCAAAACAAACATGGGAACCGGGGAAATACTCGTAGAATTTGAGGAATTTTTTTTCACGAAGATGAACAAGAAGACTTTGCCAGCGCCCAAGTCTAGTAAAAACCCATTGATTATGTATAAAGAACACATTTGTGCAAACTTGTAAATGTGATGAAAAAAACAATAACAATTAATTGAATGTCCCTGCTAACTGCTTCTCTTTCACCTCTTTTGCACCAGAATTGTTCTTTATACCTAACCCAATTCATAGTAATTGTAATGGAACAGTGATACCACCCTTGTAACAGCATGGGTGTAGTCTCACTGGTTAAGAATTGATATACTATTTGCAAGAGAATTGAGGCATTATCAGCTTGATATACTGTGCTAGAATTGTTTCTTTAATGGAATACATACACTTTTCTATTGGTAAAATAAAGTGATTCCCTGGTTTTATAACTGAACTGACTAATTATACAGCAGTAATACAATATTTTATAGGTCCTTTATACTGATGATGTTGATCTATTTGCCAATATCACAGACTGGAGCACCATAAATAATTATATTTGCTGATGGTGTCTTTCAGACCTCGACCTGACTTCTTTTACCGTTGTTTCCCTGATGGGGTTTCAAATGAAGAGATGCAATGCACTGGGGATGCCAGTCTGGTGTCTGAAGGGAGGAAGAGTTTCCCCAGCATCCATGCCTCCTGTAAGTAAAACAGAACACAAAGCGTTGCCTACATTTTCTGTATTCATTAATCACAGATAAAGTATTCAGAATATCTACAAAACTCAATGAATCTGGTTTGATTCTCTTGCGAGGTCTGAAATGTGGTCTCATCACCAAAGCAAACAATAGAATGATCCTCCTGATTTGACCATGAACTGATTGTGCTCAATGACCATTTTTCATAATTTGCACCAGAATAACTGTTTATACATAACTTCCTACATCTCATAATAATTCTGCACGGGCTACCTTTCTAATATATCATATCAAACTACATTTACCACATCAACTGTAAAGAGAAATAGCTATTACCAGAAATCATATTTGTTTTATTTATGTATAATTCAGTATTACGGTGGTATACATCAAAAAAGGCAGCTGTGGGGAGGAATACATTTTATAAAAGGTAATTATTTTGCAAATAACATTCATATGTTGCTAGAAGGGAATACAAAATTACATTTTTACAAATAATGTTTTTCTCTGTTGGGTATATAATTGATATAAGTGATGTGAAGTAGAAATGAGTTAACATATTTAAAAGTGATAATATCCATTAGAATTAATTGTACTGAATATCTCAACCCATATCTGCTCCTATATGTCATAGGCACAGTTAAGGAGTTAAGTGATTTGGAGTACGGATGACTGCATAGCGTATTAGTATTATTTTATTGACATCCCTTTTTTATATCAAAGACCAGTTGAGCAATAAACACCGTGGTGGTTGTTCTGAGCATCTCACAAATAATAATGCCTCAGCTGCCAAACCTCCCATTATGATTGGGACTGCCTACAAGGGCACTATCGTTTGAAATATTCAACTCTGTGGGAGTTTCTGAAAAAAGCCAGGATATTAGCAGTTTTCATCTATTGATGTGAAGCTGCATTTTTGTGAATTGCTTCACCTAGCTCGTGTCATAACTTCAAACATGTTTAGATCCATCCATGCCATTCTCAGTGGAATTGGGAAGTTAAAAATACAAAAAGAAAAACAAAAAAACAACAACTTGGGGACAACTACAGCCCCTGGTGTTGTTGGTTAGGTTTCCGTATAGATGTTTGGAGACACATAAGCCTCATCGTCTCAATAGTAGTAGGTAGTGTTCCCTCTCAGTTTTAGTGAATATACCAACATGTCTTTTTTATTATGTAATGTTTTGAAGATGTATGGAAAAACAGGGCAGTTGGTGGCAAAATATACTAAACTAATCATGTCTTGCTTCCTATGTAGCCTACATTCTCTCCTTCTAGGTTTTCCGTAGAACAATAACAGAATAATAATGTGTCATGTTGCTTAAATGACTTTTCTTACCCATATAATGAGACTTTTAAATACACTTGAACCGGTTTCTTTAATGTGCAAATAAATTGAACTGTAACAACCCAATCTGTTGGGTTGACATATGGTGAGAGTCTATACTCCCTTAAGTATGGTACATAGCATTCCTTTTTCAGTCTACATGCCTTTCATCTCTCCCCAGCTTTGTTTAACTGTTTGATAGAAGAGTTAGATTTCAGTATCAATTGTTTTTAAGAAAACACAGGGGTGATTTTCTAAAATCAGTAACTCAATTGGGGCTTATTCACTAAAGGACAACCACGGTGAGCTTCAGCATTCTGAAGATAAATCATCTGTTCTCCCCACCTTTGAAATCTCCAGACCACATTAACCTCATAACAATCAAACCTAAGCAGACCTTTACCCAATCAGTGGCGTTGGCAGGGGGGCAGAGGGGGCCCCGTGTGCCCCCCAATTGAGACGCCATCTATGTTTTTTGCAGCCGTGATAGATTCGGAGGAGAGAGAGGCACCGAGCAGTCGCTTAGGATTAAGTTTTCAGCAAACGTTCGGTGCCTCTCACTCTCCTCCACGAGGCCTCGCGCTCCCACCGCAGGACTTCTACAAGGTAAGTGAACTTCAAAGGGGGGAGAGGGTAGATAGTGAGAAGGGAGGAGAGAGGGTAGATAGTGAGATGGGGGAGAGAGGGTAGATAGTGAGGAGGGGGGTAGATAGGGAGAAGGAAGTGAGACCAGAAGAGGGGGTAGATAGGTGGGGGTATATAGGGAGAAGGGAGTGAGAAGGGATAGATAGGGAGAAGGGAGGGAGAGTGGGTAGATAGTGAGAAGGGAGGGAGAGGGGGTAGATGATTGTGTAAATGAATTGTGTGAGTGGAAGTGAATTAGTGAGTGACTGTAACAAAGATGTCGTATGTTGGGTTGTTTGGGGACAAAGATGGCACATCCTATGTGTGTGTAATTTGGGTGCTGGTCAGGTTCTATGTGGGAAATGTGGACCCCAGGGCTGGCTTTGGGGTGTGCAACCTGTGGTCTATGCCTGTGATTTAGGTGGTTTTATCTATACCTTTAATGCTGAGTTTTAAGTGAATTCCAATTGATCTATACCTGCTATGCTATGTTTGAAAACATTATTTATGTATACCTGCAAATACAGGGTTTGTATGCCTTATTAATTTGATCAATGTCTGGAGTGCTGTTTCATGTGTTGTTTATTTGATCTATACCTTCAGTGCTGAGTTTACATGTGATTTCCTGTTGATCTATACCCGTAATACCCAGCATGCATTTATGGAGGCCCCACCTCGCAATTTAAAGGACTTAAAGAACCTGCTGCTAATGTCTTGGTGCCAGGTACCACAGCACACCTCCAGAGGTCTAGTGGAGTCCATGCCTTAATGGGTCAGGGCTGTTTTGTTAGCAAAAGGGGGACCTACCCAGTAGTAGGCAGGTGGCCATAATGTTATTGCTGATCTGTGTATACTTTCACAGTTAGATGCATTGTTGGATTTTCATGATAACATAGAAGGATCATGAATGAGTTGTTACAGATGGATCCAGTAATTTAAATCTAATGATGGCAGGATACGGGGAAAGTGGCAGGGTTAAATTTACAATGATAATTAAGTAGCACATGGCATTCAGCTAAAGACAAACTAAAATAAACTATATCTGGCATGTACTTTTTCTGGTTCAAACAATATTATTATAAAGGCATTTGTGTTCACCTCCAGTGGGTTTGTGAGTTTTTAGAGGGATCACCAATAAATCATATTATTTGGAAATGTTTCATAGACACCTCTGGTTGTGTTGGGGGAATCAAAGTAAAGCAATCTGCTGCAGGTGACACTGTATTTCAGTACTTTCCTCACTTTCACCTGTCATTTTATCATTATTTATTTAGAAATGTATGTTCCCAAAGAACCAAGTGGTGTCCTTATTGACACTGGTGTCCTAATTAACATTGGTGATATAACTCAAATTCTTCAGACAGAGGCAGCTATGGGAATCTGGTGCCCTAAGCAAAATATTTTATGGTTTTTTAAAACATACTTTATAATGATGTCACATTAATTATTAATGCTTGATCTGCTTATACCATCAACATATCTTTAGATAATAAATTCAGATTTGTTTATATACACAAACATCTTGCTTTTAATATATATTTAAGGGTTATAGCTGGTTTACCTAACTCATTCAGAGTATATTGCAGTCACCTAACAGTTTTAACATATTTTCTATAAAAATCCCCCAGAGTGGTGAAAAATAATCTCTTTTGGATCTGTATAAATCCCCCTCCTGCTTTAACTAGACACCTGGGAGATGTAGAAACTTTAAGATGAATGACTTGCTGCATTGTAGGCTACAGAGTGTGTCTGGGGAGATGGAGAATTAGACTTTTTCCAACAAAGGAAAACATGATAAATGAGATACTTTTCTCACCTCCTCTATGTTCTAATTGCACCAGGAATTCATTCTTAAAGTGATATTAACTTGAGAGTTGTGGAGGTCTCCCAGTATTTTTTTGTCTACCTTGTTACTGATATAATTGCACTTTGCATATAAAAAATTAAGGTTGGATTGGACAAATTGATTGTTGGTTTTTATCAAGTAGAAATTGAGCCATAATGAAGATTGTTGTTTTCCAGCTGCTTGATAATTCAAGATATTATTTTGTATATGTTGAGTGATTTCTTTTTACTAAAAAGTGGTTAAAAATATTATTGGAACAATATGTTTGTGCGTTAGTGGATGAAACAAATGATTATATAAAATGAAACATGGTATTCATTAGATTTATGAAAATGGACCAAAAACAAATGTAGTTTTTTGCATTTTGTGTCAGACAAAATTCTTCTTGTTCTTCTCTGCTTCTTGTTCTCCTGGCTCTCTGCTTCTCTGGCTCTCCCCTATATTATACTGACCCCTTCCATGTACTTCTGCAACAGGGCAGAGCATGAGAGGGGGAGAGTGGAGGACAGACTATCCCCATGGTGTGTGTGCTGAGGCTCTGTCACACCAGGCCAAACAGATCCACGGAAAAGAGAAGTGTAGAAAATCTGAAGTCTAGTATTCATTAGACTTGTGAAAATGGACCAAAAAATAATTCAGACTAATTTTTCATTTTGTTACTGGTCTATTCTTTTTCGTAAAGCAAATTTTGTTTCCTGCCCTTTGGGTTCTGTTTCAGAAGGTTTCAGAAGGTTGTTTCCTGCCATTTCGGTTTTGTTTTGAAAAAAAAATTGTTATCATTCATTCTTATTCATTCTCTCTCACTATCTCTCACACTCCTTAACTTCTCCAACAAACACTTGTGTCTCCATTTTTCCATCTCCTTCTCTGCAGCTCCTCTTCTTGTTTTTCTCTGCTTCTTATTCTTCTCCATCTCCTGGCTCTCCCCGGCATTATCCTGGCCTCCTCAGTGTACTTATTCACCAGGGCGAAGCCTCGGCGCACATCTTCTCGTACGAATTGACAAATTTATCAAAACTTGTCAAAATTACAATTTGTATGAATCCAAATGTACAAGTCTAGTATTCATTGTCCCTAAAACAAAATATTAAGAAACTGATATATTAATTAAGCATTCCCAAAAACATCATTCACAGATGTGGTTCTATATCTAGATACTCTTAATTGATTAGTTGGGACTCATTTGAGCCGTATTCTGCACTTCTCTCCTCATCATGTTATTTGGCCTTTTTGTGTCAAAACAAAAAAAAAACAAAGCATACCTTTTATTTTTACCATTTAAACTTCTATGATGGCATATTCTCCTCTTCTGCAGAGAATATGTCATCAATATAGCATGTTTTAAGCCCTATATCTCCATGAGAATACACCATATATTATAGAACCTAAGGGCAGAGATTTATCATTGCTGTATTGTTACATTGCTCTGCATCACTGTGCAAGTAAAAAGTATTAATAATTAATATGATTTCTGTGCTTGCTTTATATCTTTGAACTCCGCGGTGGGTGTTAAAATAAAAATGTGTCCAAAGATATATTGATATCATGGGATGCACATATCAAAGCAAGGTCTGACTAACCTTGTATAAATCATGCAAAGGAAATGTATAATACATTCTCATGCAATCACACCTTTACTGGGTAAAAATCCCGTTTCAATCATTACCATAAAGGAATAATTATCATCCAAGAAAGATGTGCAATTTTAAGACACCTTCAGCAGTTTATAGCTTCATATTTTGACTTATGGTATATGTCAGTGTGAATGTTACAGACATGCTTATATACGTGTGTTAAGAATAATAACACAAAAATATACAACTAACCTAGTATAAATATTATAATACCCTGCTTGTATTGTAATATACATGTATTCATATTGTGAATCTGTAAACCCCAGGGAGATGATTAGCATGGCATTTGGGTACAGGTGCTATGCAGATCATACATATGGGTCCCTGGGGTGGAGCAATTGGAGAGCAGGGTGGGCCAATGCTCCATTCCACCATTCTGTTGAAAATCCATGCCCGCTTTTCCAAGTGGCTAGAAGTCTGCAGGATCCGGGATTCCTATGGGACCTGCATCAGGCCCAGGTGCTGGGCATTAAAAAACCCTGGAGCTTGATACTCAGAGAGACTGTTGGAGGGAAGAGGAAGTTTCCCTGTGCTCCCAGGGCAAGGAGAGGCCCTGAAGAAGACCATCTCTGAGCCACATGAGGCAATACCTGCCTGGACCTGTGTGCTGTCTGGGGGAGGTTTTCCAGAGCCTAGCATAGCTGGGTCTGGGGGGGGGTCAAGTTAGTGGGTGTTTAGGCTGGCCAGTGTGGGCCAGCATAGTGTAGTTAGAGAGGGCTCTAATTGGGAGCTAGGTTTTTCTTTTTATGATTTGGTTTTGGGGTTTGAGCAGTTAAAAATAAAGCACTGTTTTTGCTACTAGCTAGTGTTCCTGACTCTGATTGCCTAGAGGACTGTGCTTAAGACCCCTAACTGTGGCACATATGGCCCTCGTGCTACAAGGTTTGTCACAATATGTATACACATGTACACACTACATTACCAAAAGTATGCCGACACCTGACTATCACACCTATATGAGCTTGTTGGACATACCATTCCAGAACCATTAGCGTTAATAAGGATTTGTGGCCCCCCCTTGCTACAACAGCCTCCATTATTCTGGGAAGGCTTTTTACAAGATTTTGGAGCGTGTCTGTGGGAATGTGTGCCCATTCATTTGTGAGGTCAGGCTCTGAGTTTTGACAAGAAGACCTGGCTCGTGATTGGCATTACAAATCATCCTTTAAGTGTTCAGTGGGCTAAAGGTCAGAGCTATGTACAGCCCATTCCTCCACTCCAAACTCATCAAACCATGTCTTAATGGACCTTGCTTTGTATGCAAGGGCACATTCATGCTGGCGCAACAAAATGCAGTCACTTTAACATTACTATTTACTGGCCCAAACCCTGCCCCAGGCCATTATCCCTTGTCTACCAAACAGTAGGCACCATGTATTCTACATTCCTGTTCGTTTTCATGTTCTCCCGAATACAAAAAGTTAATTGCTTTACTAACACTTGAAGACCAATGCCCTGAAAAATGTTGCTCCCACACACACTTGGAGATATGTTTGGGGGTAGTTATGGTATCTTAACCCGATGAGTAGAGAGACAGACCTTGGCTGGTGGAGACACAGATCTCCCTGGTTCACACTGGACCACCAAGGTTAGGGGTCACAAGGGACATAATTGAGTTGGGCCCTGTGGCCTGATTGCAGGTACATAATATTCTCACATTATATGTTGCCAAATATACATCCCTTTCTCAAATATAATAATATCTCAATTTAAAACTAAAGTGTAACATAGCATTAGACACACCTCTGTTGATTGCATGTAACCATTCAAAACTTTTTAGCAGTAAAATCTATTGATGACATTAAAAATCCTTTAAAAACAATTTAAGCATGAGTGACCACAGGGTTTTTTCCAAGATAATTTGTGCAGCATCCATTGCTACAGTGCAAACTAATAAGCAGTACAGGAGCGCTGGTGGCTGAGTGCCGATACTGAAATGGATGTCAGTGCTTCCCTTAAAGCATAGCATGTCTTTTATTACTACGCAGGTAGATTGCTGCAGAGAGACTGCTGTGTTTTAACAGTAAAGCTGCAGGTACATCATTCTGAAGGGTTACATGTGCACTCTATACTTTGACATTGCCTGTAAACATTAATATTTTTTAAACTATATTTACTGTAGTGTGGCGACTACTACTGCATTACTAGTCCCTAACTGCATATTTTATAAACACGTATTGGAGTTTTGCATGGGCCCCAGTTCAATTTACCAATTTTGACTTCTTATAGCAGTTGCAAAATGAACAGTCAACATATTTAAGAAATATATGCTAATAGGAATGGACCCTACATTAGAGCCCTGCATGGGATTGTTTTCTTAATCCCGCTCCCGCAACATGTGTGTTCCACTCCCGCAACGTATGTGTCCAATCCCACCTGTTCCCGCAACATATGTGTCCAATCCCGCCCACTCCCACAAACATTCGGTCACAGCTTTTAGAGATAGTGAAGAATTTAATTCCCTCATTCACAGATACTCATTCATTCCCTCATTCACAGATACTAATCATTCACAGATACCAATTCATTCCCTCAATCATGCATACTCCTTCATACAAACTCCCCCACCCCCTTACCTGAACTGCAGATTCCCTGCGCACTCCCGCAAGGCTGCCTTCGCATTGCTCGCACACAGCGTCTCTTCTCTTGTCCCACCCAGGGGAAGCAGGAACAGAGCAGAGTCATGTGACATGACGTAAATTTACGTGACTCCGCTGGGTTCCTGGGCGGAACAAGAGAAGAGATGCTGTGTGCGAGCAACACAAAGGTAGCCTTGCGGGAGTGAGCGGGATTACTGGGATCGCAGGTACATTGTCTGACCGCCCGCAACCCCCAAAAAAACGCCCGCCCAACTTCACCAAGTAACATGTCCCACAGTGCCACCTTGGTCCCAAGCAGCTTATCAGTGCCATGCTAACCCCAGACAGCCAGTTTGTGCCATTTTTGCCCCAAGCTTGTTAGCGCCCCCAAACATCTTATCTGTGCCATGATTGCCCCCAAACAGCTGGTCTGTGCCATCATTGCCCTCAGCTTGTCTGTGCCATCATTGCCCCCAAACAACTTGTCTGTGCATTCTTTCCCCCCAAACAACTTGCTTGTGCCTTCTTTGCCCCTTGCCCCCTACTTCCAACACACACACACTCTGGCACACATACGTAAATATACACAAATTACACACAGTTACTAATACTCACTAACACACACTCCATCTCACCTCACTTACACATCCATGCTCACACACACACAGTTACACATTCATGTTCACACACAATTACACATCCATACTCACATACATAATCACACATGCATTATCACACACATAATTACACATACACATTCATGCTCACATACATACGTAAATACAAACATATATACATATATTCCCCCTTACCTCTCACCGATCCTGTAGCTTGCTGTACGGCTGCTCACACACTGTGCGGACTGCCTCGGTTTCATTGTGGGGTAACGTGACCCCGAGACGTTCTTGTCTCCTTGTGCCGGTTCAAAATAGTTTAGAAAGGGCCCTTCCAACCTGGACCAGTACGGTCCAGGTCGCAACGGCTCTTTCTAAACTATTTTAATGGGTATGAGGAAACAGGATCAAGGGTTCCAAGGGGTCGCCTTGGGCCCCCTAGAGGCTGCTTCCCCTGTGTCACTTTGCACACCTATTTTAGTCATCTAAATGTATTTGTGTAGTGAAAAAAAAAGAGTATAGCTCAAACCTAACTTGACGATACAGGAGTTAACAGAGTCTACTGATATTGGTGGGGGTTGCATCAGAAAAACTCATAACTGTGATAATGAAATGAATTATTGAGAAGTATAAAATTGAGTTCCTTGCACCACAAAGGTCTGTACAGAGGTATGTTTGTAAAATCATAGATTTTACTGCATTTATTTAGAGCACCAGTAGATTCTGTAACACTATTGAAGGGCCCTGGTCTTGCAAGCTTGGTATGGCCCTAAATGTTTATGGGTAAAGGAAATATTTTAGAGGCGTATGAATCACCATAAGAAATAAAATGATCTGAGTCTAAAAGGTTAATACTTCTCTGGTAGGAGCACAGAAAACATAATACATGACTCCTGCATGCAGAATGTTTCATGGGGAGGTTTCAGCTTGGCTGCTTGAGCTAGACTTGTTGCACAGTTATCTTCGATTAGAATCATATTTCTAAGTGTTATGAAAACATGACTAATTTCCCGTAGGTGACAAGACAATTTCTGTCATTCTGTAGCTTTGGAGCTCTGTAATCATGGCCAGTCTTTGGAATGGAATTGTTCATTATCTGCAGCAGATAATTACCAGGAGGTTGTTTTGATCTGTTTTACTAGTGATTAAAGAGTTTCAGTTTAATCTGAGCTGTCACTGCAAGGCCCGTTTGTCATGTTTACTTGACAGTATAGTGACTGCGCTACGTGTAGAACTGCTTTTGGGGAAAATGGTTTGTTTTTTTTTTTTTCCTATGGAGCTTATCTATCCACTTCAAAATGCAGATGCATTGGATGGTTATTTTACTGGTGGTAGCCCCACCAGTTTTCTGTCTATCTGTTGGCTGGTATGCAAACACCAGGACAGACGAATCTTAGCTGCTGGGGTGTTGCCAACAGTTTCTTCCCTATGTTAGCATTAACCAGATTTATGTTTTACTAGTGTGCTAGAAATCTCAGTTCATGTCTGACTAAGGCAAAATTATGAAACTATCAATTTTATTTATGGGTTATTGAAGACTTTGGTGACAAAATATCACCAGACACTTTAACAGAAAGAAAGAGATCAAAGAGAACGATATTTATTCTATGTATACATCAATATGATTCCAAACACTGAAGTGTGTTTGTACCAACTGAGTTGGTAATACAGAAATGCAATACAGAAGGAGTACCAAGGTTATTGGAGCTACAGTATCAGGGAGTGTTACCAGAGAGAATAATCTCCTATAGAGGTCCATCTATAATGGCCACCAGTCTGCAGTAGACAGGACCATGCTAGCTTCTTAAAGGACTATAGGTAAACTGAATGGTATATTTAACTTTGTGGCTGTTGTTCTAGGCATCACACCCTCTGTGGTCGGTGTCACGATAACCCGCTGAGGCTGAGGACACATGGGGCTGGATTTTAGTTTGGGAGAGGGACACTGATGGATTCCTGGGGAAACTCCTTGCCTGTCTGCCCAGACCTCTCTTATGACTGCAAATCCATGGAACTGTATGGCGGATAGGAACCGCAGAGATGCCCGCCGACAATTGCGTCACTACCTAATGTCCCACCACGTTGCTCTTTTGAGATTACACTATGCTTGTGGTGGGCAACACTCGGCGCCCGTTACGGAGAGGGAGCTTATTTGGGAACCCTGGATTTATTACCGATCTTTAGGACTGGGGTTCACCCAGCCACGGCTATTGAACTCTGGCCCGGCTACCCCACAGACTATTCATGGGGACGTTTCCGATGTAACTGGCCCATTGTTCGGTGGCACAATGGGGGTTTTGTCACCAGAGAGGGCGATCTTAATAAATATCTCACCAAATAAATACTTTCTCTTTAAGATTTCATCATGTCATTGTAAGAACTGTAAGAATTGTAAGTGCTAAACAAAAAAATGAACATATAGTTTAACTTGTGTGTTCAGAATGTTGTATAAGCTTAAGAACCTGTTAAGAAGCATTAAACACAACACTCTCACAGATACTGGCCTTCGAAGTACCATCTACTGGAAACAAAGCCACATCAGATTCTTTCAGTGTACAGCTTGCTAAAAATGAACTAAAGTTCTCTTGAGGCAATAACATCATTTTTTATTAAATTCAATGATTAGACAGAAATTATGTGTGTTGGCAGATACTGACTCAAATGAACATTAAGAGAAAGGAACATGTATGTAATAGGAACTTTATGTGTTGTAGAAGGCAACTAAAGCATTTTATGATATGCCTAATATATTAATGTTATTATTGTTTTGCATAGTGCCATCATAGTCATATAATAATCATACATGTAAATATTACTATATTACGCCTAAACCTGGAGATGATTGGAACCACTCCAGATGTGACATTCGGAAACTGCATTCAGTTGTTGTAAACTATAGTATATATATATACATATATATATATATATATATATATATATATATATATATATATAGTATCCCTACTCAGTGTTCAACACCAAACTATCAGTTTTTTAAGTTGTGCATTTGATGGCTGGAGTGTCTCTTTAAACCCTACTTGCCATGTATAAACAATTCAAGTTTAGCTTTTTCTTTACATTCACTGACTTCATATTTTCTTTTTTAATTACCTTCTGTGTCATCTGATTCTATCCCTCCAGCACAATCTTGCCCCTGTGCCCTTACTAAAACACCTACATTTGTTGAAATCTATTTTAAACGTAATGTCAATGTCTTCTTTTTATGATGGCAGCCTTTGCTTGTTTCTCAATTATATTATTCAAAAATCTGGAAGGTAGAACATTTTACATAAGTTCTAGCAATTTGGAACTTTACCGCTCATACAGTACATCTGTTGGAGATTTCATCCAGGTCTGTATTTACATGCCCAGTGCCTTTGTTCTGTAAGAGAGTGTAATAGGTAGAAATGGGCAATGAATGGTGGGGAGTTGGCAGGAAATGCACAAAATTGGCAGAGCTTTGCTAAGAGCAGGTGGGTTAACATTGTGTCCCATCCAAAACATGGCGCTATAGCCACAAGCCTTGTGGGAAATCCATCCCTGCATGCAACACAATTCAGAACAATAGGCTGTAATGTTTTCTGGCAAGGATAGTTGATCTATTTTGATGTGCAGTTATCTTTTTTGACTTCTCGTTGCACAGCTATTGTATGTTGGATTGTGTGCACTCTTATTTCCCTCCATCTCTTGCTTTCCGTGATTTGTTCTATAATTTTGCAGTGTTATAATTTGCTTTCTTGTCTTTCTCTCTTTTCATCAGTTGCCTTTTCAGGCTTGGGCTTCACTTCATTCTACCTAGCAGGAAAGCTGCACTGCTTCACTGAGGTTGGGCAAGGGAAGAGCTGGCGTCTCTGTGCAGCAATACTTCCACTCTATTGTGCTATGATGATCGCTCTGTCACGTATGTGTGACTACAAGCACCACTGGCAAGGTAAGAGGTAATCCTAGGCAGCAACGACAACAGCAATGTATTTACCCTGGGCACTCCCCTCGGCACACCAAGGAATCCCTGGTCTCACCTGTGTGGCTTAATGCTGAGCACTAGGATATGATGGCGTAAGGACATGTGGAGCGAAGTTGAACAAAATGGTTTAACAACGATATCTGGCCCAGCTGTCATGACTGTGTGTTAAGATACATGGCAGTAGTGTAGTACAGCTGTTAATTTCTTGTTGGCTTAAACAATGTAAGTCTTGTTTCAAGCTCTGTCAAATAACTGTTGAGGTGGTTGTTGTCAGTCATGTAAGCTAGGGGACAGTTTTTCATTCAAGCTGCCCATCAGACCTGTTAGTCCTGATGTGTTAAATGTAGTTTTGTGTCAGCTTGTGCAATCATAGGAAGGCAAGGTAAATTATTTAACTGATTTACCTTTGTAATCAGAGTCTTCAACTAGACAATATCTGAATGAAGTTTTCATCACAACTTCAGGCTCTCTTGAGTTGAGTTAAACATAGAAGTTGGATAATTTGGTCCAACTAAAACAAGTTTGCCATGCAAGCGTAATTGAAAACCAAATGAGATTAATTAACCTTTAGTAAATAGACCCAAAAGCTAAGATCATCAAGTTTTATTGGTTACACGACTGGTAAAAAACCTCACATTTTGTGGTATGTGGTTCTTACTCGTAAAGGTATATTTGTTTATGCTTCTCTATACAATTATTTCCATCATTCTTTTTCAATTCCCAGATTCCTTTGTGGGTGGAGTTCTTGGACTAATTTTAGCGTACATTTGTTATCGTCAACACTACCCATCCCTGACACATTCCTCTTGCCACCGGCCCTTTGTATGCCTGCGTCAGGTCACCAGCACTCAGAAGAAAGAAGAGCCCCCAACAACAGAGAATACTGAAGGGCTGATGAATGAAGACACGGCAGAGGGGCCAGTATGACAATGGATCTTACTTGACTTCTAATCTTGCACAGCCTCATCAATGGGTTTCCTGCACTTTGTGTATTTTACCATGCACATCTAGAATATGTGACCCAGACCACTGTAGTGAAACCATTGACAGCATCCAGCCACCACGTGGAATCCAGGGAGCATAGCCTTAAGTGCTAACATCCTCATGATCCAAATTGAACTGGCAAATTCATATTTTCCTTTAGTGTAAATTGTTGACTTAATACGTTTATTTCCTATTTGGATTCTGTTTTATGTCTTGTATTTGATGCCATTCATTTCATTACCATGCAATCTTGACTCTTGCAATATTTTAATGATGTCATGATAACCTCATACAAACAGTGCACTTACAGTGTTTGAAGGTCCAATCACAACGCAGGAATATTCACACCTACCACTGTGCATTTATATAAAGTCTTCAGAACTTTCCAAACATAAACCCACGCATTAACTTATAGACCGGTACAGATACCCTACACTACGTTTTCTAAATCACTGGTAGTCCTTTTCGTCTTAGGATATAGCACTGATGTTTTTATGTGTTTCTGTCCAGCAGCTAGAATTTCATGTTTCGTTGCCCAGCCCTAACCAAGGTTCTGACAGACGTATTTATGTGTACTATGAAAAAATAGCAAGCATGTAATGTTTTTTGTTTCTTCTGTATTTGGCTAGTCAAGCAGATTGTTTGATAAATATCCTGCTGTCGGCTGCAGAAAAAAATGGGTCAAGATGTCATGTGACTATTTCAATAGCTATCTTGCATCCATCCCGTATGTGCAGGTGTATCCTTTATGTGAACACTGAAAGAGATCAATCCATGACTTGCATTAGCTGCATGATACATACAAGCAATGTTTCTCAGTTTAAGTGCTGTGCTGAATTGTCCTGTTGTTGTCCATAGTTTGCAGATGGCGAATAAGCACCAGCAACGTCATTACTGTCTGTTACCTATCCATATTTTTACAGTATTTTACTGTAGAAATTACATGCAAATTTGTCATGCAAAATACCCAAATGTATTTGCATGTGTTCATCCAGTCCATTGCTGATATGGTCTGAAAACTTCAGAAGGCAGTTGGGTGAGCTCATGGCACAAGCTAATAATTATGCTGTATTTGCCACAATAGGGTACCAGGGACAAGTGTAATACTCCCTAAATGCCAACATCTGCAAACAGTTTCGGGGGAAATGCACACACAACAAAACATTTAATAACCTTCACTACCACAAGACTAGATTTACTAGATCCCATAGCATTTAATTAAAAGTTACATGGGAAAACAGCTACAGGATTTTGGTAAACATTTCACTAAATGCCCTATAGGAAGCAGTGATGGGTAATTTATGTAAAGTCCTTTTTTGCTATTAGTGTTCACTGCAATTTAAGGTGAAAATTATTAAACATTCCTCCTTCCAGACTACAACTATGTGCACTAAAGAACACCTTTTGCGCAAAAAAAACATATACATATAATTTTAAACATTAAAGTTTTAGATGAGCATTGAAATTGAGGCATGTTTTATCGACCAGATGAATCAACAATGGACTGCAGAAAAATGCAGAAAAAACACTTTTAGAAAAGGACCCCAAATTGCGACATTGACGTATATATTATTGCATATAAGGTAAATATCCTTCACACAACCTGCAAAATGAGGTATTGCTAGAATCAATATCTATTTCTTTTTTGCACTTGAGCAATAAAGATATAGTGTTATACTGTCTCTGACAAAAGTCTGTTTTCCTGGCAAACGCACTGTAATAGGATCATTTATTTTCCTTATTTTAAGCAGTTTATATGCATTCTGTTTTGCGATAGCTGTATTTACAGTTAACTGTTATGATATACATTGAAATTTTACATATAGGATATTGTAATAAGTCAGCAATCACTAGTGACTCATAGATTTTCAGTATTAATAAGTTCATCTATTATGGCTACTGGAATTCCCAGAATATAGAGTCCTGTTAATGTGTGTTAACACTTTGTCATGATGTTTACATTTGTTTACATTATGAGACAACAAATAATTTCATTATTATACAAATCAGCACAAACAGAAAACCATACCATGACTCGTTGAGTTGTATTTCTCTGGAGGTCAGTGGGTGCTTAGATCTGTAGCTTGGTGTAACAGAATTTCTACCTGGTTCTTTGCATAAAGTTAACTTTTCATTCCTTATATAAGGATCAGGCTGAATTTAACCTGTATGCACAGTGGGGAACTCCAAAGTTTTTATCTGATTTAAGCACAATAGATCATATTTTATTACCAATGAAAACTCTTTAAAAATGTATGTCTTTCTGAACATAACAATCAACCCTTGGGACAGCATTTAGAATGTACAAAGATATATTACTTCTTCTTCAGCATCACATTGCTAGCAAAGCAGGTTAAAGCCTTCAGCCAGTTAGGAGTTAGTTCTATGTGCAGTGCTTAACATAACCAAGTGAAAAGGATCTAAAGAATGCATTAGCCTGTACTAAAGGCAGATATTCCCTCTAATATCATGTCGGGGAAACATTTTGGTTCAGAATTTTAAATATTTGTTTCAGTATTAATAGTCAGATCTTATAGCAATGATAGATTTTCAGTTGTATATGGGCCAGGAAAATTGTACTGTTTGAAGTTTGTAATACCCCAATGACCATCTCTCTACTCTACATCATGTGTAGTAAAAAAATGATATATGCCGAATAATATTTTACATTTAACACAAATGTTAAAATGAATTCCCTCTTACGTGTTCCAGATTGCGCACATTTTATACATTTTTCCTATCTTTCACTTTCTGTTTTTCCGCTAGTGGACCACAGATCACAATTTAAAATCTGATCTACTAATTTAGAGGAGGCATTAAGTCACGTTAATGCCAATATCTGTTTGTTGGTATTTCCTGGTTAGAAAAAAACGTAGACATAATGATCTTGTAAACCCAATCAAAGGGTGGAGTGCTGATGTTGTCATTGTGCTTTACATATAGTCCCCACAAGGAATGTCAAATACAGCCGTCACATTGTGCAGTGCAGCGATGGCTTTGTCTAGTAGGCCTTACAGGTCTTAAACATTTGTGCTGGGGAGTTCCCTCATGCAAGACTTGCGTACCGAGAATCTCTAACATCCCCCGCCCCGGCATTGTGTTCTACCCCTCTAGATTTTTGTTGGTTTCTATGCTCATGCGTGGTACACAAGGTGTAAAAATAGTGTAATTAACGTGGATCACAGGTAAGGAGGACCTTCAACACTGAGATCCTCCCCACAAGTACCTGACCAGGCCTGCTTTGCTTTTGCTTTGCTTTCAACCCAGGTTGATTTGACTTTTTCTGTGAAATCACCTGCTTTGCAGACCATTGGCTGTCCCATCGATATAACCCCACAAAGTCATTAAGTATCCATAGTCACGTCTTGCACCACAAAGTATAGAAACCAGATGGAAGAAACCAGGTTATATTAGAAAATGTGCTTATTTACTACCTATAGAACATTGATAATGGCGCATGTGTTGTATTGCATTGCGTAATTCTTTCTTGTACATATTTTCACTACTTCTGTATGGGCATGTTATCTTTCTGTAATCGATTATGTTTGTTACCTGTATGATTTCTTGTCTGTGAAAGTTACATATTGCTATGCTTATGTCTGAAATACACAACTTTACAGTTTTAGATTATTTCCGATGAGCATGCCCCCCCTGGTTTTGTGACTACAGCATTTCCCAAAGATATTCTTTTTGTGTGGACTTGGGTCTCCCTCACATGTATCAGCCTGCGTATTCATGTGTTCTCTTTTCGCAGACGTTCAATGTGGATTTGAATAACATATTCTTGATTCACCGCTGCAGTTGCAAGCAACTGATAGAATTTTATTTTAGTTTCACTGATCTCATTTGCCTTAGTTAAACAGCCCCCAAGAACCTCTATATATGCTGACACATTGGACTCTTTAAATGTTGCAGAACAGAAAAAAATACATTAAACTGGCTGCTGCTTTTGCTTCACTCAGCAGTTAGGTAGTTAAATTCCGTGAATCTGATCTTCATAACTGCAGAGGGAGATAATAGATTGAAGCCATTACGGCTGCCATATGGTCCATAAGAGGCTCTCACAAAGAATGAAACATTTAGAGTCTGCTTTCTAATCTCGCGTAGATTGAATCCAAGTTTAACATGCTGTGTGTTCCGGGACAGGCAGCCATTAGTTCCCAGCTTCCCCTTGTGTTTGATTCTGTCATTCTTGTGCTACTACATTTAACCAGATTACTTAATGAGATGCCAAATAAACATTAATACGCTCTAGCAGCCAAGGGTTTTTAAGTGTAGTATCTCTTAAGCAGGTTAATTACATTACAAATGTAACAGAACAGATACGGTTGCCACCCTTTTTCATTGTTGTAGAATTTATGATAACTGAAAGCAATTGGGCAGGCCAGATTCCGCAGGTGAGTTTCCTGGAGAGTAGCGGTTTCAACAACATACGTTGTAAAGGGCCAAACATGGTAGCTTTCTCCTGGGAAAGTGCCGAGATGGTCCTGCGTAATTCTTTAGTTCAGTCAAGGTGACTTTCAATGTCTTTGATTTAACGATGCATTATACGGGAAACCAAATTATTTTTTCCGGAGAATCTCGTTGAGGATTGACCTTTAGAATGTATAGTGAAGTGTGTGAGTTGTAATTTCAAATGTCTTGCAAACTCACCAGGAAAACAAAAGTTACAAAGGACTATGCATTTAATTGGAATTATAAGATAATGTGATTTAAAGCTGTCCATAAGTTTTAGTCTGAAGACCACTGATGGTCCACAAGATCTTCAAGGTAGTCCTGCAGACAACCCATTTTTTTTAAGTGTGTAGGGAAGAACAGTTCTTGACTATTTCTTTTTATGCTTTATAATAAATTTAAGCTATAATTATATGTTTAGTGATGAGTCTGTAATAAGGAGATGGTCCTTGGTATCTAGCTTGTTTCTGTAATATTTTTTGTTTAATTTTAATTTATTACCTGCTGCAAGGTCCAAAGGTTACAGCCAGTCCCATCCCTTGCTCAGGGTGGTGGTTCTTCTAATGAGAGCATTTACCTAGCATGATACATCAAATAGTTGGATACTTATCTTCTATGTATGGTTTAAGCAAACTAAACAGAATGGAACAGATTAAGCTATCAAGGTCTCCTTGTTTTAAAATATTTTAATATAGTTTGACACATAACTGTTAAAATGATCTTGAGGAAATTGTAAAGCAACAGTAAGTAAGCTCAATGTTATGATGAGTTTGCACACTTACAAAAATTGTAGTACTATGCTATAAAAACTATTCCAGAGATATTACATTTCTTTCAGCTTTACACTGATGTTATAAAGCAAGAGTTTGCCCAAACAACATCCGAGACATATTTGAAGCACATTAATACAGAACAAGTAGACCGTTTTACAATCTAGACACAGCGATGCATGTTAAAGAAGGGAGGTGATGGCAGCATCTTGTCATCAGATTGGACACAGAACATATTTCCAGCAGGGTTGGTAAAATAGTTCATTTTAAACAATCTGAAAAGGATTACATTTTGAAGGATATCGCTGTTTTAGCGTGCAACACAGCTAGAGATTCACATGGATGTAATGTTTGCTTCAGAAAACTGACCCTAGTCGCATAGATTTGGGTTAGTGGTTATTTGTCAGGGTCAGGTTAAGCTAGAGTTTATTCAGTAAACATTTCATTTCACCAGTTTAACTATGCAATTTATGAAGGGCCACTACCAGCGAGATCCTCCTTCAGAAAAGCAGCATGCTTAAGTTAGGTGTGGGGCACTATCGGCATTTGCTCAGTGTGCCAGACAACCAGATGTTTCATTCATAAATCATGTGAACTTCTTTTTTTTTCTTTTTTTTAATCCTTTCCCTGTTTGTAGTTACAGAATATTTTTGTGGCTGCAAAAGTTGACCCAAGGGTTTTCCTGGTATTATGTGAACTGCAGCTAGCTGTTAAACGACAATTACTGATGAGAGAACAGAATATATTCCATCAACTATTTTGCAGCATGAATATAAAAATATGAAAAAAATCATTAGTAATTTATTAAAAGCCCATATCAATGCTTTGATTAAAAGCCTGTATCAATGCTTTTTCTTCATTTAAGACACAGAAAGATGACCTTTCCCTATGCAGTCTATAAATTGGTCCAAAAAACGTATTCCTTAAATCCAGTGTAAATGCACAGGAGACTTGTGCATTCAGATTTACACACTTCATTATATAACCTCATTTTTTAAATGAAAAAAAAATCTGAAATGAAAGGTTAGGAACCGAAATCAATTTTGCTCGCCATGCACAGTTCTAATACATACTGTAGCTGTTCAGTCCATCTTTTTGCAGCGTTCTAGATGGATACTCATACGCTGCTTTGTTTAATTATAGAATTCCTTGCTTGGCACCCTTGCGGACAGCTGGGTCAAGGATATCTGGCAAAATGCATTGTGTTTGATGCTTGCTTTGTGCTTGAATGTATAAGTTAACGTGGAAGTTTTAACGTCCTCAGTGGCATGTTTGTCGGCACCATATATGTTGTTTGCATGTGTATGTAAGGAGGTCTTGCTTTTATGTAGGCAGGTTCTGGTTCAATTTGTGTTGTTTAATAATATTGTCTTTTTTCTCTGCATTGTCCAATAAGTTTTTATATAGATTTTATATACTTTGCAATAAAATGTTGGCATCTTCTATTTTGGTAATAGTTTTTCTTACATTATACCCTTTTGCACTTTCATTGAGAAGAACATTGGGGCTTGACCAAATGGCACAGCAGACAGAAAAACTTCTTACACCCTCTAACTTGGGAGCAGGGCAAGAAGACCATATAGGCCAAGACTCAGCCGATTGTGTCATGCATGTTAGTGCACTTGGTGTGCGTAATAATACGGTAATAATAAAAAAGATAATTTAAGATATACATCTCTATGGGAAACAACAAGTAGATGCTGCTACACGCTGTAAAAATGCAAATTCATGAAAAAAGTTTAATGTCCACAAAACCCTCTGGTGGACATAAGATCTGATATGCTTTAAATCAGACCTGGGAACTTTGGATAACAGGCTACCTGGTGCTCTTTGTGCAGGGGGTGTCGAGATGCTCAATGGGCGTGGCTAGATGTGAGATAGGCGGGGTTACCTTCAAGTATCATTAACTGTAGTGGGAAGTGAAGATTATAAGAGTTCCCATTGAGTTTAATAAAATGATAAAACAGAGGTAGATTATATATAAATATATATATATATATATATATATATATATATATATATATATATATATATATACCATATTGGCTCGGATATAGGCCGCCCCCGTATATAGGCCGCATCCTAAAAGTTTGGTGCTTTTTTAAAGAAAAGTTTTTTTCTTTAAAAAAGCACCAAAAAAACATGCTGCCACTCTGCCCCCCCCGAGATATGCTGCCACTGTCCTCCCTCCCCGAGATATGCTACCACTGTCCTCCTCCCCGAGATACGCTACCACTGCCCTCCCTCCCCGAGATACGCTACCACTGCCCTCCCTCCCCGAGATATACTGCCACTGTCCTCCCTCCCCGAGATATGCTACCACTGTCCTCCTCTGCCTCCCCCCCACCCGGACTTACCGGAGCAGACTCCCAGGTGTCTTGCGAGGCCGGCGGGGGACATCTACGCAATACAACTTCCGGTGCCGGCCCTGGATGTGCCGCCCCGCCGGCCCCGCAAGACACCCGGGAGTCTGCTCCGGTAAGTCCGGGGGGGGCGGGGGCAGAGGTAAAACGCATCTTGCGGAGGTCCGCACGATGCGCTTAGACAACCTCCCGTGCCGGTACCCCCCCCCGTGGGCGTATCTGAGAGTAGGATGCAGGTCCCCTGCACCGCTGCGGGGGATCTGTATCCTAACCCCGCTGCCTGCCCGGCGCCCGGGACTGCATGTCCCGGGCGTCGGGCGCTAGACCCGAATATAGGCCGCACCCCCACTTTAAAGACTTAAAGTGGGGGGAAAAAGTGCGGCCTATATTCGAGCCAATACGGTATATATATATATATATATATATTGCAAGTCTTTAGGTATTTGGGTCTTTCTAAAACAATTTTAATTGACAAACAAAAGAGTTTTATGTTTCATAGCCCCCGAGATGGAAAACAAAAAACAACTAGCACATTGTTACAAAACATCTGTGGATAAATAACAAGATGAGCTGTTATTATCCTGTGCAGACTGCATGATAATTGTCTGTGAATACCCACTATTAGCTAAAACTACCAAATGGCATCAGTAACTGCTTCTAAATGTAAGTGTTGATTAAAGCTCTTCAACGTACATTCCAAAGATGCCGTAGATGCTACTCCTGTATATAAACACCTTTTCTATAGGTCAATGTAATCTGTATATACTTCATGCACCCAATGCTATTAAAGTACATATTAAAGTATATTCCATTATAATGGGAAATTATTCTTACATTAAAAATAAGTTCTTTAATTACTTAAGGCAAAAAATTAACAATTCCAGAACACGGTGTTAAATAAGTAGCAAACAGCAGATATAGTCTATTAGTTGCTATGGTGATTTCTGCAATTTAAGCATTTAGCCTCATAATGGTTATTTGTTTCCTTTACTAAATACGGCCCTTATATATGCCATTCCAACTACTGTTCTCAATTTAATATTTTTTTATCTAAATAAACCACTAGAAAAATCATTCCCAATCTCTAATGCCCAAGGCCTTACCAGAAATAATTATTTAATCATGTAAAATTGTATAATAATTTCAGGGAATGCTTGTCCTTCAGATGGAAGAATACAATGATAGATCTGCTAAGGTTTATTTGCGTAATAAAGTGGAAAGCTTAAATAATGTTTTGTCTAAGTGGAACAGAGTGTGTTAGACTAGAAGGATAGGGATGATATAATGGTTGGATTAATCTGTACTATGGAGGCGCAACCAATCACGACGAGGGCTTTAGGCCAGAAGATGTGCTTTCATCATTAACCACAAAGGGGATCAATCACAACGTATAGCTGAACTGTGGCAATTAATTCCAAAACCTGGGAATAATATATATAAATATATATATATATATATATATATATAAATATATATATATATATATATGTATATATATATATATATATATATATATATATATATATATATATATATATGTAATGATTTGTCACCAGGTAAAACATTTCTGAATAAATTCCAGTATTATTCCTATCTGATCATGTGCAGATTAATCAATCATTCTGCCACAATGACTCACCTGTGTGCAAGCAAAATATACAATACATTAGTTTTTCATCCATCCTGAGTGATGTTGGGCTGTGTTGGGGGGGGGCAGGAGCAGAACATTGCTTTTCATTACTTTCTGCTTTTAGAATGATTAAAATCAGGACACATCGATCCACACAGTGGTTGTTGCTATACCAACATCGTTTAATTGCAGCCCACATGTTTTCAACAAACCTACGTTCAAAATAAAAAATAAATAGTTTCATATAAAGTATATAGTTTGATGTAAAGGCTGTGATGTAAATTGTTTGTTATGAACACAGAATTCATAACATTATATCAATATTACTATATCTATATTAAACAATTTTTATTTATCTTTCAGTAGGACAATTGCTGTGAGCCTGAGAAATCATCTCTAGTTAATTAAATAAGCCCCATTTTGATCCTGTTCTAAACTTGGGGTAAGCAGGTTAAACAGGCTCCCTTGTTGCCTATTAACCAGGATACTTTTTATGGGTACTGATCTATAGGTGAATTGAGGAGGATTGTGTTACTTGTGATAGGTTTCGCAGACCCTCTAACATGGTAGATCCCCCACAGTTTTCAGCCATATTTACTAGATACGCGTAATAGCAGAAACGACCACTAGATACCAAAGGTATCCTAAATAGCAAAGGTGGACCTTACATATGACATCATATCCCAGTGCGCAGTAGCTGAGGTACTAGGTTCTATGGGATGGCTGTAGTGCTGCACAGGATCAGCCTAGGGCATCCTTAATACATCACTGACTACAACCACTGGCGTAACTACAGGTGTCGCACAGATCCAGGTTGGAAGGGCCCTTTCTAAATTATTTGAACCAGCATGGGGAGACAGGAACGTATCAGGGTCACATGACCCCACAGTGAAACCTGTGACTGCCTGCATAGTGTGTGCAAGCAGCCAGACAGAAAGCTGCAGGAGCGGTGAGAGGTAAGTGGTGGCGGTACATATGTATATGTGTTGGTACATATATCTATACATATAGATATATGTATGTATGCATGTGTACTTGTGTCTGAGCATGGATGTGCACTTTGTATGTTTGAGCATGGATGTGTATGGTGATCATGGATGCGTACGTGTGTGTGTTTGAGCATAGATGTGTACTTCTGTGTGTGAGCATGCATGTGTGCTTGTGTGTGTGTGTGTGTTAGCATGCATGTGTACTTGTATGCGTGTGTGTGAGCATGGATGTGCACTTGTGTGTGTTTGACCATGGGTGTATACTTGTGTGTGCTTGACTATGGGTGTGTACTTGTGTGAGCATGGATGTGTACTTGTGTGTGAGAGCATGGATGTGTAAGTGGGGTGAGATGGAGTATGTATTAGTGAGTATGAGTAAGTGTGTGTGTGTAATTCCTGTAAGTGTGTTCACATATGTTGTATGTTGGAAGGGGGGGGAAAGGGCATAGAAGGCACACACCAGTTGTCAAAGTTGGGAGTTTCTCGTTATGCCCCTGCCTACAACCACTATTAAAATTATTACAATAACTATATTATCAATTATCAATCACGCGAGAAGCCTCTTACAATATGCAGATTTGTATCTAGAGCAGCTTCTTAGTAGCCGGTAAGCTATCTGGTCAGTTGCACCAATGGCGAGTCAACAACTGGTAGACGGTTTTTCGGTCAGGCCAATTATCTAGGTCACATACAATATGGATTAATAAAACAGTCAGTCAACAAGTTAATTTTCTATGGTTGTGGCCCAGAAAATGATTTGTGGTTTTAAGAACTATTTGTTATGCGTCTTAGCTATGGGAATTATTAGATCTCCCTTTCACCTTCGATGTCATAAACCTTTCTGACAAAAGCAGAGAAGAATCGCTTTTAGAACATTTTGGCAGCATTCATGTGGAAGATATATCTGCTTCCTCGGGTTATTATTCAGTCTCTGGGATAATTTAATGCAGAGTCTTTAATAAGATAAAGAAAAAAAAGCTTAGTGTTCTATTGGGAAATTATTATTTCTTGTGGCTTGAAAAACAGAAAGTACAAATAATTAATGGAACCGTAGATGGATGTTGTGAAATATTCTCATAACAGGCAACGCTGGTACTTGCGGCTTGGTGCAAGTGATCATTTAATCCTTGTACAACAGTTTGTCATTTCTAATTGGACCAGCAGAGACTGATTTTTTTTTATAGTGAAGTAACTTAGCCAAACATTTGCTTTGAAATCACTCTGAAATAAAAGTGGCAAAAACACTAATCAGTCAATAGTAATACCAAGTTAATATAATATATAATATAATATAATAGTATACCAAGTTATATAACCTTTTTATACTAAGGTTACTCTTTGCCAACTTACTTAAAATTGTTTTCAATTTGAGATGATAAAGGGCCCTGCTCAGACACGTCTATAATGTATGAAATTTACAGGGGAAAAAACAGCAGAAAATGTAGGTCCATAAGCAAAATCAATACTAGTGCCAATAATACTTATCTTATGATGCAATTATGTAATTTAGTATATCTTTAATGTCAACATGCAGTGAATTGCAAAAAGTGTCTATATCAGTATACCGTATTGGCTCTATTATAGGTCGCACCCTAAAAGTTTGGTGCTATTTTAAAGAAAAATGTATTTTTAAAGAAAAAAATACACATAAGTGGAATAGTAAAACAGTATTTTGTCTAATGAACAAGAATACATGTATTTTCACATTTTTGGTATCTATTATGCAGTTAGTCAGCATATGTTATATATAACAGAAATTTAGAAAACCAATAGCCTCTGTGTTTTTAATATCTGTGTAAGCTGTCATCTTTTAGGCAGGCTGGCAGGCAGATATCGGGTGTATCTGATAGTATAGCCTTATTCCTATACCCAGATGTATACATACTCCTAGCCTCATTTTTAACCCTTTGTATGCCACATATCCTGTGTGCGAATAGCATATCCTTTTTGAAAGGATCTTTATATTTCATTATATGTTTTTCTTTGGGTATTCTTTATTTTTCTCTGGGGAAGTGCATACTTGGATTGATTAAAAGTAAAAAAAAAAAAATCTTTAGCTATTGTTTAATTAGTGGATTTAATTCCCTCCGTGTGACTAGCATGAATATAGGCGTCACTTCTTTCTAATTGAAGATGGAAGAAAAGTAAAAGAATAAGCGTGATTATGTTATCTCTTATTGTTACATTTAGTTACGCTAAAAGCTGTTACTTGACTTTCCCTTGTAAATGTTACAATTCTGGAATGTCTCAAACGCAGTAGGTTAACCTGATAAACAGCAACAGGTAGAGGGGGAAATGTACAGGTGAGCAAGGCAATTCTGTATCATTTCCAGAGCTGTCTTCAATCTATAGTCTCCCAAAAGCAAATATACACTCTTTGTGAAAACAAAGACTGATTGCAAATGAAGTGTGTGACTGAAAGCAGGCAAATGAGAATCTGTCCCCTTGTGACTCTACTAGTTTACAGTTACGTCTGACGACATGTTTTCTATTAGCAGACTGTCACTTAATCTCGATCCCAGACACCTTTCCACATGCTTGGATTTATATTGAACACAAAAACAACTTGCTTATCACAGCTCAAGGAACAGGTACATGACAATGCTACTGGCAGGAAACTAGGAAACCCCAAAGCCACTAACCCAAAATGAACAAAAGTATTTTGGAGTGATCTATATGTCTCTATACTTTGTGATAAGAATAATATCTTTATAATACATTCATAATAATATTTGACACAATTGTATTGTCATAAGATTTCATCTGTGAAATATTTGATTTAACATAAAAAAATGACATGCTCTGTAATAGCAAAGAACAGGATCTCAATTACACTGTCAGTCTCCTTGCTTAATGTAAATACATTATCTACTGCAGGGAAATTCTTAACAGGGACACCGTCTGGATATAGATTTTACTTTACTGAGAATGTACAATAATGTTGTAATATGACTGGATACATTTATATATTGCCATGCCAGATTTTACTGACCAGAAGGAATGTGCTCCCAATTCATTCAAACATTCAACAATCACCATCTGCTGTAAGGGCTTCTAAACTAGTGGTCACTGGGGATTTATTTCTTTGGCCTCTAGCCTACTCTGAAGGCTGCATATGCACAGCTTACAGCCCTTTCATAACTGTAAAGAGTAGAAGGAGTAGAGGCTAATTAAGTGAAATAAGCTCTGAAACAGAGATAAAAGGTAGGGGGAAAATGAACTAAGGGCCTTTTGTACTGAAGTCTTTAAATGGATTACTGCAGATCATGATTTCTAGTCAAAAAAAATGACATGCTTTTTTATACCCCCAAGTGTCCTGGCTTTCTCAGAACAGTCAAGTTAATTACTTCTTGCAGAGGAGACTTGCATTGTAGCTCCCATGTGGCCTAGGGTGAGGACATTCCCACAAAGGGACTTTAAGTCCCAGGTCCTGGGCAGCCTCAATCCCGAACAATGCATTATCCCACAATGAGAATTCTGAGTGAAGCAGGCCTCGGCCAATCAGGAGGGACTTCTCAGCTCTCCTGATTGGCTGAAAGCCTCTCCTGATAAGCCCTCCTTCCTATATAAATGAGATTATATTATGTTTATATATTTGTTGCCAATTTTATTAGGGTGAGAACAGTTTTTTGTTTTTTTGTATACGTTGTACAGCCAACACACTGTATTTGCAGCATGCTTACACTGTTTGGTAGGCCTCATATTATACATTTGTATTATTTGAGCCTGAGACTAGCTTAGCGCACCGACATTTTTTCTTTTCCCTGTTTGCACATATTTGAAGATATTGGCTCCTCATCAGTCTGGTTGCAGCTTTGCTGTCCAGGGGTTAAATGGGAGGAGGTTTAATTGCACCTTAATAAGGTTTTGGTAGCAGTATAAACTGCTTTGTGTGCCCACTATGTAGGAGGTGAGAGTAGGTTCTCACCCTATTGAGAGTGTGCCTTGACGTGGCGGGTGATCTTAATTATGCTTTGGCCAATTCATATAACCAAAACCTCTCATTTATATTATGTTTATATATTTGTTGCCAACTTTATTAGGGTGAGAAGCGCAGACAGTATTTTGTTTTTTGTACGCAGCCAGTAATATCTAAACCTTGGCAACAAAAGTGAGTACATCCCTAAGTGGAAATGTCCATATTGGGCCCAAAGTGTCAATATTTTGTCTGGCCACCATTATTTTCCAGCACTGCCTTAACACTCTTGGGCATGGAGTTCACCAGAGCTTCACAGGTTGCCACTGGAGTCCTCTTCAACTTCTCCATGACCACATCACGGAGCTGGTGGATATTAGAGACCTTGCACTCCCCCACCTTCCGTTTGAGGATGCCCCACAGATGATCAATAGGGTTTAGGTCTGGAGACATACTTGGCCAGTCCATCACCCTTTCCCTCAGCTTCTTTAGTAAGGCAGTGGTAGTCTTGGAGGTGTGTTTGGGGTCGTTATGTTTGAATATTGCCCTGCGGCCCAGTTTCTGAAGGGAGGGCATCATGTTCTGCTTCAGTATGTCACAGTACATGTTGGCATTCATGGTTCCCTCAATGAACTGTAGCTCCCCAGTGCCGGTAGCACTCATGCAGGCCCAGACCATGACACTCCCACCACCATGCTTGACTGTAGGCAAGACACACTTGTCTTTGTACTCCTCATCTGGTTCCCGACGCACACGCTTGACACCATCTGAACCAAATAAGTTTTTCTTGGTCTCATCGGACCACAGGACACAGTTCCAGTAATCCATGTCCTTAGTCTGCTTGTCGTTAGCAAACTGTTTGCGGGCTTTCTTGTGCATCATCATTCACCTATATACAATTATTTTGTTTATTATGGTTAACACACAAGCATTTTCTTCTGGAGCTTGGAACATAATAAGATTAGAAAAAATCCTAACTAGACATAAAATATAATGATTGTAGAATATTGTTTTTTTTAAGTATGATAAGGTCAGTTTTCTGCACTGACACAATAAAAAGGCAATAATCCTTGACAGTTCCACACGCATCTAAGCTTCTGGAAAAATAACGTATAATAATTTTCATTGAAAAGTAAGCTCGAACAGCACTTTTCAGCTTTGGATATAGATTGAGAAGCTATGCTATACATTTAACCACCAATTGCAAACATTACATCACATTTATTTACAGTATAAAGTGGATATAAAAAGTCTATACACCCCTGTTAAAATGCCAGGTTCTTGTGATGTTAAAGAATGAGACCAAGATAAATCATGTCAGAACTTTTTCCACCTTTAATGTGACCTATAACATGAACAATTCAATTGCAAAACAAACTGCCACCTCTGAGGGGGGGGGGACCTCACAATAACCTGGTTAAACTAATACTTTGTTGAAGCACCTTTTGATTTTATTACAACAATCAGTCTTTTTGGGTAGGAGTCTATTAGCATGGCACATCTTGACGTGGCAATATTTGCCCACTCTTCTTTACAAAAGTGTTCCAAATCTGTCAGTTTGTCAGGAACCGGGTCCATACAGACGACTGTAAAGACCCAGAGTGCCCAAAGATGGAGTTCAGGGTGACTGCACTCTCCCAGGTGGGCATCTAGGGTTGAGCAACCACATACCAGCACCCTGACATAGCAGCGGATGATGTCCAGAACAAAGCAGAACTAAACTTGGCTGGATGTGGAAATCCGAACTAAACTTGGATCTGACAAAACGAGCAAAACTTGGAGATATCCTGCAGGCACCCTGGAGCAGGCATGAGACATAGTACTAGAATCATGTCAGGGTGCTGCAGGCTGGGAATATGGAAGCTAAGCAGAGTATGTAGCGGAAACATAGCAAGCAAGGAGGACAAAGCAAGGGATAGGGAGACAAAGCAAGATACATTACAGCCTGGATGGACCCTGACAAACATCACCTGTGCACAGCCCTCTTCAGATCACCCCACAGACGTTCAATTGGATTCAGGTCAGGGGTCTGGCTGGGCCATTCCAAAACGTTAATCTTCTTCTGGTGAAGCCATGCTTTTGTGGATTTGGATGTGTGCTTAGGGTCGTTGCTGAAAGGTGAACTTCCTCTTCACCTTCATAAAGGACGCCTAAAGGTTATGTACCAAAATTACCTGGTATTTGGAACTGTTCATAATTCCCTCCACCCTGACTAAGGCTGCCACCACCATGCTTCACTGTGGGTATGGTGTTCTTTGGGTGATGTGCAGTGTTGTTTTTGACTGATATCTTTAAACAATTAGATCCATCTGATGCTGTGGAAGCTCTCTAGGGACCATGGCTTCTGTTCTGAGATGCAACTAAGCAAATGTCAGTCAAATCCTACTAGAACAGCTGAACTTTATTTGTGATTAACCAGAGTCACTTTAAACAATGGCAGGTGTGTAATGACTTTTATTTAACATGAGTTTGAATGCAATTGGTTAATTCTGAACACAGACCCAGTTATAAGAGGGTGTGCAGACTTATGCAACCAGGTTATTGTGTTTTTTTCCCCCTCAAATATTTCAGTTTGTTTTGCAATTGAATTGTTCAAGTTATAGGTCACATTAAAGGTGGAAAGATTCTTTAACACCACAAGAACCTGGCACTTTAACAGGGGTGTGTAGACTTTTTATATCGACTGTATATCATTTAAATTGACAGCTCAATCTGTCCCTGTCACCACTGTACATTCAGGATGCATTGTAAGATTATGTTTCATGAAGTTTCTGCACATTTATCCAAAAGGTGTGATTTCTTTTTACACTATTGTATATACATACCTGGGAACTCTCCAGCTTTGACCCAGAGATCCCGGATGAAGCACCGCTGCTCTGGTTCCCCGGGTCAACACCCGAATCCTCCGGGTCGCTGGCGTGGGTTCTTGACATGCCCCACTCATTTTCCCTTTAAATGGGGGTATGTCCTGTGATGTCAGCTGGAACGCCAACTGACGTCAACAGGAACGCCCACCAACATCAGCAGACAGTCCTGGCCGCGTCCCTCAAGGAAAGGCTCCAGGTAGCCGGAGCTAAGAATTTCCCAGGTATGTGTATATAGTGCCTGCAGATGCCATTGCAATTACAATAAGTAAGGTAGTGAAAATAAATTTAAAATGTTAACACATACTGGTACAGAAGGAAGAGAGGGCCCTGCTCTTGCTAGCTTACAATCTAGTCAGTGGTTGGGGGGGTGCGAGTCGGAGAGGACTTCTTGGATGAGTTGACTAAAGCAAGGATGCTATCCAGAGGTCTGTTGATCTGGCAGGTGGCTTGATTAGAATGCTGGTTGAAAGTGTTAGGAGGAAAGGTTGTATGCTTCTCGGAAAAGGTGGGCTTTTACTAAGCATTTGAAATTGATGGAGAAAGTGTGAAAGAATGTGGAAGGAAGTTCCAGAGAAGGGAGAAGAGGTAATAACAGTATAAGGGAGACACAAGTCATGAGAGGAACTAAGAGGGTGGTTAGGAGTGTATTTAGATAAAAGGGTTGAAATCTAGGGGTTGCAGAGTTAAGGGCTCTACAAGTCAGCAGACGGAGATTGAATTTGATTTTGGGCAGGATTGGGAGATTGAGAAATTGGCACAGTGGGGCAGCAGATGAAGAATGCTAACTTGATTTTACTTTAAGCCAGTTTTCGTGTGCGTCATTTGGGTTTATTCACGAACCAGTATGCTGTGGGTAATTTACTAGGAGATGAAACATACTTTTAATATAATGTTAACCCCTTCCCTCTCCTCTGTGCTATAGTGCCTCTAGGAAAAACATTATGGTTCTAAGTACTTCCCATTGGGCTGTTTAGGCAACTGGATCGAGACAGATGCTCTGGGAGCTACAGGGTTAGTAGTATAATAGTATTTCTCTGCTGCTTAGATTGCAGGAAACAATGACAGTGATGGAAGCTTAGTTGCTGGATAGCAGTGATGTATATATCACTGAAAATGAAAATGCAGTCAGCCCTGGAAACACCTGCTGGAATTGAAGTCAGGTTAAAATTAGCTTTCCAGTCAGTGTCAGTCAGTCAAGTTAACCATTTAATTCAAACAACATTAGTGTCACAAAAGGGGCCAAGTGCCAGTGTCACCTCACCAATTTATCAGGTGACATTTGGTTACATTTGCTTTGTATGCTTGTTCACTGTTCTGGGCTCGAAAGAAACGATCCACTTGTTTTTGTCTGAGGAGGTCCTTAAATTCATGCTAGTACTGTACTTGAGTTCACAGACACAGATCCCTTGTTTTACCTATAATAAGGTGGCCAGATTTTTAATATGAAATCTGGTACATACTTTAAATACTTTATTTATTTGATTACAGCACGCTATGGATAAAACGGAAAAGGGCAGAAACGTTATCTTTCACACTGCCTTAGGCCCCAACCTGCACATTGAGCAGCAGCACATTGGGGGCTAGTTTGGCAGCAGGCAGACTGCCTACCCACTAGGTCTGCCGTCCTAGGCTTGGGCCTAGTCATCCTAGACCAGGACACATCACTGGGTAAGGGTATGTTTATTAAAATAAGTTGTTTGGAGATGGGCATTTTTCAGTTCTCTCCCATTTCTATTTATCTCTCTCATTTTTCTTTACCCTTCTTCTTTCTCTTTCTCTCTCATTTTTATTTACTGCTTCCCTTTGTTTCTGCTCTCATTATCTTTCTATTTGTCATTACTCTTCTGTACCTGATCGTTTTCCTGTCTCTCCCCTTTCTGTTTGTCTACCCTTCACTTTCTCTTGCCTCCTATTTATCAACTCTCCTTTTTCTCTCTCCCATCTTTTTTTACTCTCACCCTTTTGTAACGGGTCCACCAAGAGAGCTGTAGTAACTCCCAGAGATCACCCAGATGTATCCTCCTGTTGTTTCCAGAATCACTTCCAGCACCAGCCAGCATGCACACCTTGGAACCCTGCTATGTGTACCCTATAAGTAGACACAACTACCTTGAATTGAGTACAGCAGGAATTAACAGTTTATTCTTGTAAAACATAGACTCATATATCCACAAAACTTCATTAACATAAATCAACATTGATAAACCGGTACATGTAGACAACCCAACCTTTAATCCCCTTTAGCTACTGAATCTCCCCCGGCAGCCATCCTGTTAATGGGATAAGTTAACACAATGGAGTTCCTGCCTGTTTGGCAGCCAGGCTGGAGCCATCTTTGAGTACCTTGGGGCCTTGTATGACAGGTCATTCTGTCACATATCTCCCCTTTTCAAAAGAAGACTGAACTGGGGCCAGACCCCAACCGGGTCTGCAACCAGTTCAGTCCGGGAGCACAGCTCCGTCGCTCCTAGAGTTGTGGATGCAGGGGGCTGGCAAGAGGCACCTGTCCCACTAACCAGTACTGGGGTGCATTTATAGACTGGGGAGTTTGGGTCTCAGACGAGGACAACAGTCGCACTCGCAAGGACAGGGAGACAGAGTCCATAACCTATGGGTAGCAGGCTTGCTTTCAGTCCTCAAGAAACAAAAACTGTCTGCGCTTCTTACCCTTGCTTTCAGTCCTCTCCAGGGGCCCCAGTGATGGACAGTTTCGTCACACACTCCATCACATATCTCCTTTTTCGGGGGGAGACCGACTTCTGATAAGACCCCACACGGTTTGACTCCGAAGTCAGTCTGTATATCTGGACCACCACTGCCAGCCATAAATTGGTACTCCCCAAAACAATTTAGCAAAAGAGCAGTACTCACCCAGCCGCACTCTGCTTCTCCCAAATAACGTAACTGCCGCTGGGAAGAAGGGCCAAATGGGCCTTCTCCCTGAAGTCCTCTCAGCCGCTGGGGAGAAGACAGAGAGGCTGGGGTCTCTTCCATATGGGGTTCTAGGCTGACTGTCTGGCACCTCTGGGGACTGCAGGTGGCGACAGTAGTCCAATCCACCTGAATAGTACAAATGTTTGTATGATCCACTGGGAGGGGAGGGAAGCCACATGCATCCCCGCCTGTATACTCCATCTGCTGGGGAGAGATGTCGATCTGCCTCTCTCCCATTGCCAACACTTGTGCTGGGGTTACAGGATCCATAGAAATCACTGCCTCTAGGCAACATTGCAGGAAAAAAGCCAATGGAGCTGGGGTCACAGAGGGGAGCGGGCAGAGGCCAGCAGCACTCTGCCACGAGGGCAGTGCTTCAGCTGCATTTGTAAAATCCAGGGGCACCACAAACTCTGGGGCTGCCCGACCGGACCCTCCTTGGTTCCTGTGGTCAGGCTTGGGAACAAGGAGAAGGGGCAGGCAGAGGCCAGCAGCGCTCTGCCTCGACGCCAGCAGTTCAGCTGGGGGATCTGGCTGGGAGATGCAGGGGTGGTCTCGGTCAGTTTCTGGGCCATATTGCAGGGAACAGGGCAAAGCGTCTGGGGTGAGGGAAGGGAGCGGACAGAGGACTTTTGCGCTCTACCCGACTGTTTGTGCTTCTGGTGGGGGGCACAATACTCACAGGATCCTCTGGAGCACACTGCTGAGCACGGTCAAAGAGTTCTCGGTAGGCCTGCTCCAGGATCCATTCTTGGTAAACCAAATCAAAATCAGCCCACAAGTTTAGCTGCAGGATCACGTGACTTTGTGTTCAGTGACCATACTCACTGGATCAGTCAGGGCGGGGGGATTGTGGGGCATCCCCCTTGGTGAGTGGCACCCAGGGTGCCCCCCCCAAACATACTCCACTGGGATATTGAGATATTAATTTGGGGCTGGTCAGAAGGAGCTCTAAGATCTCCCTAACTGGCCTATAGCCCCAAATGGAGACTCTGGGGCTGAAGTATGCTTTTGCCCCAGAGTCTCCTTTCAGGGTTGTGAAGTTGAGGTTCAGAGCTTCAGCCCCAGTAGCTCTCCTAGTGACACACTTGCCTGCACCCATGTCCTATTTGGGACATCTTTGAACCCAGCAAATTCAGTTTACCTTATCAAACCATATATTCACATATTTCAAATAGTGGTATTTACACTTTCCATGCAATAATTCTATCACCAGCCTTTGTCCATTGACAAAGATCAAACGGGGCCCTACATTTTTTTGTGTTGCTGAACGACTCAATGTCAAGGCATTGCAGCAACAGTTGTTTGCATTATAAGGTTGCTTACCCCATAAAGCGCCAGGCACGTCAATTGTCACGAACTGTATGATTTTCTGTGATGTGCCAGGCACATCAATTGTCATCAAGGGGTTAAACTAGGTATCTATGAATAGCATTACCCATCCTGGAATATAAAAAATAAATGTGTCCCAGCCCGACACAAAAATAATTATAGGAATAAGAAGTAAAAGTCACTTTTTAAAAATAACGTACCTTTAAAGAAGTTTTCAGAAGGCACTTCCATTATTATTTATTTATATAGCACCACCATATTCTGTAGCAGTGTACATGGGTAGACGGGACGAAACAGGTACAGCATAACAACAATTTCTACTTACAGAAACAAAAAGGTATGGCAGGCCCCATATAGAACTAAAAACAAGCAGACTGCTCCAAAAAAGGAGACTTATGGTCACCCTAACCTACAGTGTTTGAATACTAAATTACCATTCATAAGATACCAAGTTAAAACTTTGGCCCAGAGCTGAATTTAAAAGATTGGGCCAGCTTTTGGAGGAAAATATTAAAATTATTATAAATTATTAAATCATGACTTTAGCGTTAGACTTGCTGGCAATCTGTCTGTCGGTTTGTGCTAAGCGGCGATCAGCACAAACTTTATTGGCATAACCTCGACCTACGACTAATAATTAATTACACGCAAGGCAGAGGAAGCTGCCCTCTTTTATGATGGCGGTCTCGACATCACGTTTCTTCCAGCTTTACCCGGAAGTCTCCCTTCCGCCTCACAGACCCGGAAATGTTGTGGATTCTATGGCAGCTTGCTTCGCGTTAGCTGCCTTGTAACATCCATCGGTGCTTCGTTATCACTTCTGCAGCCCAACAATGATTCCGTTTACCGTAAACATTAAGCTGTCCACTCGCACCCTTACAGGGGCCCTGACCCAGCACAACAAGGGGGCGCTGGACTGGTAAGTTATTTCAGGGCAGAGGTCATAGGTCAGTAGGCGTCAAGGCTAATTAAACGTATGTAGCGCTATAGTGCAAGCTTCTAGTCCGACATAACGACCTGTTCTGCTTCCCTTTGTAAACTGAAATGATTTAGCAGGTCTATAGTACATCTGAGTGAACTCGTATTAAATATGACAAGTTATGTGATGGGTTATAGATAACTAATGATATGTATATTTATTGAAATAAGTAACTAATAAGGACCATTACCTAGATTTTCTCTGAAGGTTTTGTTTAGACTATTCTACAGAATTGTTTAATAAAGTTCATTGCAAAACATTCTAATGTCACTCATTCTTGTCCCACACATTATAATGTTCCTGCTGATCGGAGGCTTAGAAGGGCCCTGGTGTACCAACCTCTCCCTCTGTAATGAAAACACATGTACATATTCATACAACACTCAAGCTCACTCTTAACAACATACGCGTACACACCATGTGCTGACACACACACGCTAACACCATACACTTACACAGACATACTCACAATATAGCACCATGTTCTGACACACACGCTAACACCATACACTTACACAGACATACCCACAATATAGCACCATGTGCTGACACACACGCTAACACCATGCACTAACACACACTCTGAACACCATACAGGAACAGACACACCCACTAACATGCGCACCCTGCTGCCATACAGTAACACACACTTAGTCATACAGACACACACACTCCCCTTCTGTCATCATCAGTACCGTTAGCCTTGTCTTCCTCCCTTTTGCCTCACGCTGAGCCCTGTCTTCCCTCGCACTCTCCATGCAAGGTGCTGCCACCCTACTACTGTGGGCTCACATAAGTTATGTGACCTTGCTGGGTGCCGTACGCCTGCAGCACCCGCCTAAGCACAACCCTGATGTTGATAGGACTACTGCAAACTTTGCTCTGGATTTTTATAACTAACCCCTGGGTAAGGAGCCTTGAGGATCTCACATGAATAAATGGCCAAGTTATTGTCTTCTTTAGAAACATCAAAGTACCAGCTAGATAGAAATATTAGTAATTAGTAAAATAAAATGTGCATATTTTATGTATATTAAAACATGCTATGGGTAACATGTTGAACTTATAACACCTGTAGTCAAATTAAGCTAATAAATATGTTCATGCAATGCTGTCGATATTATGATCACAACACGAGGTGGGGTTAATAGTGAGTAATACACGTTTAAGTACTTTGTAAATACTTTAATGTGCATTTTTTAACCTGTATTGAAAAAAAATGATAGTACCATTAGAAGAAGCAGAGGCTGCAGCTGTTTTCCGTGGTCCAGTATTTGTGCCACTATTGGCTGCTTGAACGAATCGCCTTCAAGCCTACGAGTTGGGCGGTGGATAAAGAGGCAAATGCATGGTGTGTGGGGTGGGTGTTTTGCTAAATCTCTCGAAGATTGTTACATGTGATAGGTAGAGCGCCTCTTTCATTGATTTGTTGTCTTGTGTCCTGAATAGTGTTTCTATGGGCTCATTTTTTACTATACCAAAATATTTAAGTGCGGTCCAACATTTTGGTCGATTTGGGCATGGATAATGCACAACTGATTTGATAAAATTACACTCAAAACACCTTGTGATGTAACTTTGGCCACTTTGCCCGCTGAATAAAGCGGCCTTGAATGCAGAGTTAACTCGGATCCGTTTGCAGGAGAAAGTCACCATGACCCATCATGATAAATGTTGACAGATGTCAGTTGAAGTGTTTCAAGTCCTACACACATTCACTAGTTACCGAATACATCTATCGGGGCAACATGAAAGAGGGGCAGCTTTTGTACATCCTAACCTTCTGCAGATGTGAAAGGGACTGTGGGCGAGGGTCTCTTCAGACCACCAAGTGAATGCGTGAATGCTTTCCTGTCACTGATGGTTTCATATGATAAAATGTGTTGAAGCTTGTAATCTCTATAAACAAATTTTTCTTACTATTATGCCTTTATTTACTTTCAAATTGAGATAAAGCATATATATATATATATTTAAATTAAACATATAAAAATAGAAAAAGGACAAAGACTTGCACAACATAACAATCTATACAAACAGTCAAACATTAAAATTATTCATTATCTTAATAAATGCTTGATCACGTTAATCAAATCGCGGTACTTTGATTAAGGAGGGAGAACTCTCAGCAGATATAGAGGCGTCACATATTGTTTGGTTTAGATGTTACTCTTGACTTTTTTTTTCCCAATACTACTTCCCAAATTTTAAAGCCTTCTGCTATTTTGTTTCGATTTCTTTCCATTTCAATTTGATAAACCAATTGGTTTTCAAACTGAAACCAAGTAGGTATATTTTGTGATTTCCAATTTTTTACAATCAAATATTTTATTGCCAAACAGGCATGTATACCAAGAAAGAAAGCATATTTTCTGATAAGAGAAAGGTGCACATTTCTTTTTCTTCAAATAATTTTCTTGTACCTTTGGCTGGTGTCAGATTTAATAGAACATTGCCTTGCTAGAAAAAATAACTTTATACAAAACATGCATTTGTTATGATTTCCTGTAAACAGACACACATTTAAAGCTGATATGTACATTGTGTGTATATTAAATATATACATACACACTTTAATGTGACCAGATTATCTACTTGTACTTATTGACCTATAACTTGCAAACAAAAAACATAAAAACATTGAGTATTTCTAAACTCAGGACAAATAGTAGACTCTATTTAGCAGTTTTTTCATTAGATTTTGTAGATGGGTAAAGATGGGTATATTTTTATGGTGAAAAAACCCCCCACAATCATAATAATGGTATCTCAAGAAAGCCCTTCCTGCCCTGGAAAAAAATATATAACGTGTGGGTTCACTCAATGAGAAAGAAGAAAATTAAAGCTAAACGTGAGCACCACAGAAATATTAAAACCATATAAAGCCATTGTCACAAAGGGTACAGAATCTAAAATCAGCCATTGTCATGAATGAGTTAAAGTGCATATGGTGGTTAATGACCCTTTAAGTTATACAAAAAATACATTCTTTTCTAAACTTCATTAAGGCTACAAAGACCCATTAAAAAGTCTCAGTAAAGCCACATCCATAGTCGCACCTCTAAGCGCATACCCAAAGTGTCCCTATTTGGCCATTGAAACGTTGTGGGGTGTCGATGTACTTAAGAGGCCATCATTATCAGTAATGTCTAGATCCATCAAAACCATAATAATGCTTATAGTGCTTATAGGTTGCCAAACAACAGTACAAAAACCAGTCCAAACTCTTGATAAAAATATTCAGAGAGGGAAGATACCTTTATTGTTTTTGGCAGATTTTTTTGTGATGTTCTATTTAATATACTTTAACTAAAACTGTCTTCTTTCTAGGGGTTGTCAAGGTCTCATTGCATACGGCTGTCATTCCCTTGTCCTTGTGGTAGATCCAAGCTCTGCACAGACCCTTCAAGTCTTAGAAAAGCACAAAGCCAATGTGGTCAAGGTAAGTGTTCACTCTTTCCTGGTTGTGATATGTGCTTTGTAGAATAAAAATATGAGTCTAATTTAACAGCCTTACTCTTGTGCTTCAGCAGAACATGAAGCCATCTGTCCGTGATGACTCTACGCTGTGCCTGGGGCCTTATCTGTTTGTTTTGTGTTTGGATACTGAGCTAAAGTACTGAAATAGTGTGAAGATAGTTAAATGTTTCATCTCTTGTGTTCAGCTCCTGCTTGGGGAGGGATGTGCGCAAGAGCTATAACTTGTTTCTTTCTGTCTCCCTAGGGTGTTGATGTAGATTCAGTCATGTTCAGTATGTTCTGAACGTAGCTTTGTTTAAGTCTAATTAGTATGCTGCAGACAAGCTCTTTGGTCCTGGAAGCAACTGCTACAGATTCAAAGCGAATTAAGTTCAGTGACATTTTTAAGAAGTTCCCCGTGACATGTTTTAGATCATTCGTCTTTGACACATATAACTTTTTAACAATAATTTAAAGTGTAAAGTAATGCAGAATTCTTGTCTAATGTGTGTACTCTCTGAAGATTATGTTCAGTGCCTATTTACTGCTTTTGATGTAGGTTTTCTGTGTCTATGGTCTATGTGTAGCTCTAGTGCTGTTAACTAATGTTTTACTTTTCTTTTTTTCCTCTTGTAGGTCAAATGGGCCAGGGAGAATTACCACCACAATTTGGGATCCCCATACGCCCTGCGCTTGGCATCTGCTGATGCCAGTGGGAAAATTGTTGTCTGGGATGTTATGTCGGGGACAACAAGATGTGAAATACAAGAGCATTCAAAGCCCATCCATGGTAAGGGAAAATGCAACCGCTACAGACTAGGTGCACTTTAAATATTCAAATTTGTATACGCCAGTAGTTCCGTTCTGAAGACTGCATTATGTTACATTGTTAAAAAGAATCAAGGGTTTCAATCTGTGCCTTTTCTCCAGACATGCAGTGGCTCTGGAGCCAGGATGCATCTCGTGATCTGCTCTTAGCTGTTCATCCCCCCAACCTCATTGTGCTCTGGAATGCAGACACTGGCACCAAACTGTGGAAGAAAAGCTATGCTGAAAACATCCTGTCTTTTTCCTTCAATCCTTTCCAGCCTTCTCAGCTTGCCTGTGAGTCTCAGAAATAAATAAAACATCCAACTTACTGTACTGCTGATATTCACTCAATTTGTACAGAGATATTCTTAAGAGTTTTCATTAAAGTTAAAGTCATACATTATGAGCCTTGCCATACCACATTAGATGTAGCCTTATAAACATAGTGGGTTTCCTGCATAAAATGTTATTGCATGGAGGACATAGGTATTTATGTTTATACCCCCTAGTGATAAGATACATATCATGGAACATAAGGCCAAGGCAAAACTGGAACAAATCAAAGCAAAGTGCATTCCAGAAAACCATGTAATGTGTCTCCTGGTGAACTTATATCTGATCCCCTTTTATACTGTCAATCCATAGTGCTGACCAGCGAGGGGATTGTGTTTGTGTCTGACTTTTCACCCTCCAAACCACCTACAAGCACCGGACGAAAAGTGTATATATCCAGCCCCCATGCCAGTCCGGCTCACTCCAAGCCAACTACTGCAACTGGTGCCAAGAAGGCACTCAACAAGGTTAAGGTTCTTATCACTAATGAGAAACCCAGGTGAGTGTGAACTGGAAGTAAATGAAATATACTGCTTCCCCACCGACCTGTAGGTGCAAAGGGAGAATAATGCAAGACATTCCATTGTGAAACTTGCCACATGTGATATTGCAACACAAGGTCGGTGTTACAGCAGATTATGCTTTGGATCATTTAGATGTACTATGATAGAAATCCCCTGACAGATTGTAGAAAAAAAAAACTAATTGTCCATTTACTATTTTTGGTGGTGTGGCATTGGGCAACCTACTGATTTTTCCTAGCCTAGTGATTGTTTGGTGTGAAAAAAAAAAGATTTACCTTCCAGGAAAACAGTCAATATTATGCATATGTTTGTAGTTTGTAGCAATGATAATAACTTCCTATTGTTCTGCTGAATTATGTTGCACAGCTCAAATGTAATGAATGTCATAACCATTTTTTTAATAAAATTTTTATGGTTAAATAAATTCTATATAAAGCACTGTTTTCTACAAGGGCACAATGTTAAAATGTGCAGATGTGCTAGTACATAAATTGATTTGTTAAAGGATTGACATTTTTTTCAATGGTTAAATTATATTGGCTATGATCCTAGACCTCCATAATTAAACAATGTAATGTATGCAATCAAAAAATATGGGAAAAAAATAAAATTAAAAATGGTGCAAGTAGCACCTGAGCAGCTAATTATCCATGTGAAGTTGGCCGACTGTCAAAGACAATTTTGTATGGCAATACTATTTGTGAAAAAACTGAAAAAAAAGGGGCATTGGTGAAAAGCATGGCTTGGTGGCCTATCCAGCTCCTTGCTAAAACCAACTGTTTTTATATTTGTTTTTATACCGGTATATTTGTTTTGTTGCTCTTGCAGTGCAGAGGCAGTGACACTTAATGAGTGTTTGCAACTCTCATATTTGCCTTCCAAACGCAACCACATGCTGTTACTTTACCCGCGGGAGATCTTGATCTTGGACCTGGAGGTCAACCAAACTGTTGGAGTGGTAGCCATCGAGAGGACTGGTGTTCCTTTCTTGCAGGTAGAGACATATAGAGATACGTGATTGACTTGCACTTGTCCCACCAGTCTCTTAATGATTTCAAATGTTTTAGTAGCAGGTCACAGCTGGGTTTATAAAAAGTGTATTTTGTGATTGAGCTTCTGCATGTTTGCTGTAAAGATGTGCCTTCGTATTGTATCAATGCTTGGGTGCACACCATAATCCAATTGAAAACAATGGATTTTGAGCCCGTACATGTACGGGCTTTGTCATTAAGGGGTTAACCAAGGATAGAATAAAGTATAGTTGCTGGTAGCTTTTATATATTTTCATGCTGATCTATGTGAATGTGTCTTTCCTTTGCTTCCATATTTATATTTCTGAATTCTAGCTTCATACATTTGTCAAAGCTTTCTTAACCAGGACAATGCCAGGCACACCTCGTCTAAGCTTACGTGGTACAATTGGTTCTGCAAGACTACTCAGTCTATTAGAGGACAGACATCTAAATGAGATTTACAGACCATTGCGTTACCTCTCACTCCGACATAAGTTTCAATATGTCAAAATGCTCAAACCACTTTGTTCCATGATTTCTTTATTTTTATTAGAGATAATAATGGCTTAGTCTGTCTTGAAATTGGAAAGCATGGGTTAGCTTTCCAAGTTGCAGTAAGCCCTGCAGTTGTCCTGCAGTTGAATTTTAGAAGTTCCTGTATGTTTTTACTGAGTTCACCTGAGCACCAGAGCCTTTCTTAAACCTTCTATCAAACATAATTGTCAAAACACATCCAAGGGAATAAAGTAGAATTTAATTTCTGGGACCAGGGGGGTTGTTGTAAAGTTTCTTGACTGAATGCGTGGTTTTATAATTGTCACAATTTCTTCAGTTGACTTAGCCCAGGCTTGTCCATTTTCTCTGCATTTATGGGGGTTGAATCTTCCCTGCCCAGGTCACCCCATGCTTTCAAAGGGATGTGCTTTTTTGTCTCCACGAGAATGGCTGCATCACCCTGCGTGTTGGAAGACAAAGCTGTGGCAGCTCAGGAGCACCAAACGAGGAGGCAGGTGAGAATGTTAACTACAACCGGACTATAACCAGTACCACCATACAATGTGCAATTATATCATATTATCTGTACTACCATTATACAGATCATTCTTGTTACACAGTGAATCTACTGCCAATATACAGAGCACAATACAGAGCAGGGCCCTTCTCACCTATTGTTTCAGTCAAATTGTTGTCTACTGTGTTATATAAAACAATAAATAATAATAACAATTCTATACCCCTTCTGCCATGCAGCCTGCAAACATCTGTATACTAACAATTTATCTGCCAAAAACTATACTACCATTATGCAAAGGGTTACAAAGTATGTATATCACTATTATACTGGCAAAGTATACTACCTTTATACCGTTATGTAGAATATCTAATACCATTATACAAAGCACCACGTAAATGGGTGGCACTACCATATAAGCAGGGTCACTATAAATGCCTTGGGGAATGAGTGGTTAATATTCAACACAAGCTTGACACATAGTCTGTGCAACACTATACAAGAAGCACTTTTCTTTATAACAAAGTCAATCAGTTGTGTTCCTTAGTCATTGCATAATGATTATTTTTTGCTAATTGTGTTTAAGGCAGATCGAGATAAATCTTTTCTCAAAGGGACCTTGAGAATTTAGAGCTGCCCCTGTTTGTATTCTATATCTGCCACGGTGTTACAAAATCAGCAATAAAGATTAATTGCTCCTTTTTCTATCAGCGCTTAGTATACTGTGTCACCATGGTGATCATCTAAATGAGGTGACTGAAAACCTGCAAACTAATCTTAAAAGAAAGGGCATCAACCTGAATTTTATATAACGTAACAGCTGTTGGGGTGACAGACATCGGCAGGGGGACACAATGAGTACAAATGGTTCTATGAAAAATTGATGCGAATGCCCCGATGATGAGTGTCTGACTCACACACTAGAATTGCAGCGCTAAAAAACCAGTATCTTCCCAGTATAGTGACATTTTCCCCTCCAACTCTTGTATTAGTTTATACTCATAATTATCTGCCTTCTAGCTTTTTGTACAATTTCAAAAAGTATCTGTAACCTCTGCAGAGATATTTCCAGTTTTTTTTTTTTTTTTAATTAAACCAACATAAATGAAAGCTTGAGGCACAATTTTTGTGTGAGTTATTGGAAACTCTCAGGCAGTGGATGGAAAATGATTTTATACCAGCTATAAAAACGCAAGCTCTATTGTGTTTTGAGCTCTTCAAGCTAAATTAATCCCTGTGGATAACGTAAAAACAGCCTTGTTCATCATGCCCCACGTTGCATTTGGAATATGAATAGTGCAGATTATATGACTCGTCCCGAAGGAAACTGTGCGCTCTTTATGGACTAATAACATAATTTGTCTTCTAAGACTCTGATGCTGTGCAGGAGATGACTTATGATCTGCGCTGCCAGTGTGATGCCATCCGAGTCACAAAGACAGTGCGCCCATACAGCATAACATGCAGTCCCATCAATGAGAATGCAGTTGCCTTGGTGATTAGTGATGGTCGAGTGATGATATGGGAGCTGAAGTCCAGTGTACTGGGGAGGAGGACACGAAATGCTGGGTAATGCTGTGATTTCACTATCTTTATTATAGTTGTGCTTGCTTATTGATGTTCATCAGATAAGGGTTAACATTATCTGCCGCTTCTTAAAATGTGATGTTGCTGAGCAACTTGCACTTCGCAGTATGTTTTCTACAGTTATGCAATAGTTTCCTGGAACTAAGTGGTCACTTTGTAAGGACACAAACCCTTTTGTCTTGAGCTTAATTTGGTCTTGAGTAGTCTTATTCAATACAGTTTTTCATTAACCACTTAACGACCAGTGACATGCCAGACACGTCACAGAAAAACATACAGGTAAGGAGAATGATGTGCCTGGCACATCATGGGGTTGAACGAGTGTAGAAATCAATCAATCAACAATCGCTTTCTTCGCTCAAACGGTGTTGCTGCAATTCCTCAATATTGAGAGCGATCACAAGCGCCATAGCGAGCATCCTGCCTCTCACAAGATTGCGGCGCCCAATAAAAATTAAGAGAGCTCCTAGAGGGTCTGTTCAGGTACTGAAGCCAACCATGCAGGTCAGTGGAGACCAGGCTATTAATCACCATATAATCAGTAAACTAAAAATAACAATGTAATAAAATCTAAAAATAAAAAAGACTCCAGTGATGACACCATTATGAGCAAGTCCTAAAATTGGTGCTGTATCTTCCTAAAAATCTTAGCATTGAAAGTGTTAAAATACCACCATTTGAAAATGTTTTTTTGGGGGGTAAATTGAAACTGACATCTTCACAGGTGTACCAAATAAAACATGAGGGTAAGATGACCAGATGTTGAAATTTCAAGTTGAAAAATACACACATGGCCTTTTATCCACCAAACAACCCGCCAAACCTATGCATGGGTGGTATCACTATACTCGGGAAACGCTGCTGATGACACATTGGGGTATTGTTTGGCAGTAACTTAACTCCTATCACTATATACTGAACCAGACATTGACAAAGGTACAGCATAACTCATATCACAATATACTGAGACAGACATTGACGGTGGTACAGCCAAATGATGGTGGTACATCATAACTTGTATTACTATATACTGAGACAGACATTGATGGTGGTACAGCATAACTCCCATCACTATACACTGAGCCAGACATTGATGTGGTAGCCCTGCAAACCCTGCAGAAGCGTTAAAACAGCATCGGTCAAGAAGGGTACAAAATTTAAGAAAAACAGCCGAGTCCTTAAGGGTTTAAAGCACCTTATATTTCTACATGCTTTACAGCATTATAATGTACTAGGTATTTAAGGAACACCCCGACCATCATATGGATATGTATATGATAGCTGAGTTGTCCCTTTAAAATGCTGTGTGCTCCCCGTTTAAATTATATGGGGCGTTCTGTAGAATCCCCTCATATACAGTACATTTGCCCTCAGCTATTTGTTGCTGTCAGGTTATTCAGGGCTGCAATCAGCATGTAGTCTGTGAAACCTTCCCCAGAATGGTATAAATGTGATTTTCAGGTGTGCGCAGTGGAACAGTAAAACTAATTAAAAAAAGCAAATAAATAGCCTAGCTCTGTCTTATTTGTAATGCTTTTTACAGGCTTATACGCAGTTTGTGTGTAAGGGTTTGCTGCGGTCACTCTCTGAATCTAGCAAACAGGGGAAGTATATTGAAAGTGTGCACATGATCGCTTTTGAGACTCATGAGCGAATCTCATCAGGCATATACATCGAGTCCCCTTCCTGAGTGGTTGTGTTCACTCTCTGAACCTGTGGCACCAGAAAGAGAATGGGACATAAACACTATAACTGCATCCCTTCTAGTACATCAACTTTCCATTCTAAAAAAAAAACATGGGGGGCTCCCTTTTAAAAACACTTTTTTTGTGCTAAATCAGGTGAAAGGTTTTTAATGTCTGTAAATAGATATTTGTGATTAGTTTAAATGGAAAAGGAAAATACATTTGTGTTTGACTGACAACACATAACAAGGCTAAATAACCTATTTGAAGCGTTAATTATACTTTCTAGTATACTCAGCAAATCAGCCCGAGCAGATCTATAATTTTATTTCCCCTAAAAGTTTCATTACATAAAAACAACATGGAAAATTTTAAGAAGACTTAATTCAGTTTTTAGGACAACAGCTTATCAGTGCCTGATTTAATGCCACATGACAATTAAGGGCCGCAGGCTAAAAGTATGAGGCAAATTTTTCCACATTAAAGAATTGTTTCTGGGAACTAGGAGTGGGGTTTCTAATGCTCTTTTTAGCTACACAAGTGTTAAATTCAGCAGAGTAAGAGGAACAGCACCTTTAAGTCAAAGCTTGGAGATTTTCATATAGGGAAATAATACTTCCTTTAATCCCAGCGCATTTTTCATTATTGGCAAAAATGCTTTCCAAAAAATTATGGCTAAATCTCCCTTTATTAAATCTTGCTTGTTGTATTATCACAGAAAGATACAGTAATAGAACAGCTGACAGACAGCTTTGCGGATACGTTATAGCTTGATGGAACTTCGCCCAGCTGTTGTAAATAGGCCACGAGTCCTGATTATATTTTCCATCTCTTACATTATTTCCACAGCACTGCCGCTTTATACGCTCCACATTCATTCTGTGGGAAACCAGTGGGACCTCTTCAAAGAAAAGTCAATGACCTTTCACTGGACAGTATGATTGGTGAGACACATTTTCAATATTGTCCTGTGTAATGACTGTCTATGTGCTATGTCTCTTTCCTTCTGCTATGAAACCAATTGCTCTGATTGTATTTCTTTTATAGTAATGCAAATGCACTACAATACAAACAGAATCTGATGAATGAAAAGAACCATTTGGCCCATCTAGTCTGCCCATTGTTTTTCTTAAAGTAAAGACTTGGCCATAGTCATTCCTTGGCCTTATTCATATACTTGGTCTTGGTTTTAATCATACGCTTATCTCATGTATGTTTAAGTTCACTCACTGTATTAGTTTCTACCACTTCTACCACCCTTTCAGTAAAGTAGATCCTCTAGAATCAATCCTGTCACTCTTCAGTTCTATACAGTAACGTGTGATGTATTCTTGTTGGAATATTTGCATGATTTCACAGCTGGGCAGAGCATGCAGGCTGGTGACGCTCAGCTATCTGGTTCCCTTCTTCAAGAAGTCCACCTGAAGTTTCTCCTTACTGGCCTCCTCTCTGGGCTACCCCAGCCACCGTTTGTGGTGAGAATGTGTCCTCCACTAACTACCAAGAACATTACACAGTACAAGCCCCTGCTGGCCATAGGTAAGAGCTACAGTGTGTGCAAGTAATTTACTGTGAGAGCATTATGCACAGTGATTAGTATTTACATGGCTGGTACAATTAAGACTGCTTTCTTATTTCAGAGTATATTATTACTTACAGTGCTAGTGTTACAATTTTCCAAACTATTTTGATATGAAGATTTTTGACAAGATGCTGGATTGCACTTAAATTGATCATTTCCACTAGCCCTAGTATCTCTCTAGATCCGAATGTGAAGGGGTTACTTGTGCTGAGGGACAAGGAAAACACAATACTTGTGCCTCTCGTTGCAGGTACCAGTAATGGCTCTGTCTTTGTCTACAACCTGACCAGTGGACTGCTGCACAAAGAGTTAAACATACATTCCTGTGAGGTCAGGTGAGTGTGTTAAAACACTGAAATCACTTGGTTGGATATATGCAATGTTAAAGGACATATTGTACACATAACATATTTTTGGCACATATATCTTTGTATGAATATATTTTTGTTGTGTTGGATTTTAAAAACTCTCCATCTCAGTGTAAGTCACCCACAGTTCATCACTTAATGAATAAAACTAAGTGTATTAGGATCCTTCCTTGTCAACAAGTGCCTGTTTCTGCTGTTGTATCACATAATTATGGTTGAAGTTATCTACATTAGGAATTTCACACAGAGCCTTGCATAAATGTACATAGAATGTAGAGGAATTGGAATTAATCCCTAATGTTTATCACTTCAGTGCCCATCTGCGAGATGTAAAAATTACCCATTTCACAACCCTTCTTCTAGGGCCATTGAATGGACCAGCCTCACCAGTTTCCTCTCTTTTGCTACATCTACTCCAAATAACCTTGGTCTGGTGAGGAACGAGCTTCAGCTGGTGGACCTTCTCACAGGTGACATTTATTATGTCTTATTTGTCCTTATGTCTTATTTGTGCCCATCCTGAACATAATAACTTGTTTACATGTGAAATAAAGATACAGCGCTTAAATGTGAACAGAAGAACATCCACAAAATGTATAGTAATCAATTATTGTGTGTGAAATATAAATAGCAAAAAAAAATTCAATTACCAACCATACAAAAAGGAAGGAAACTGGACTTTAAAGATGGATAACAACCAGTATAGAGCAAAGCAGCTAATCCTGACAATAAGAAACTCCCTAGAGAATAGGGAGAACCTATAAAAGCAAAAAACACTCAAGAGACAGCGCTTAAATCAATATAAAAATAGATAATTTTAATAAATACATAAATATAAATAACACAATAAAAAATTATAATAAAAAAAAATATATAAATATATATACTCAAATAATTATAATATTATAATCAAAGTAATGAACATAAATATAAAGTAAAAATACTTAAAAGGACCTCTATAAAACGCTCCCCCTATTGAGACGAGGAGTAACAAAAGAAGAGAATAACCACTCACCACTGATAGAATTGTGCCTGGCAGGCGCCAAATACAGGACGCGTTTCAAATACTTCCTCAGCTGTAGAAAGGGGCACCTTTTTGTTTTTTCGTTTGTCTACATGACTTTCATTTGGTCATTTTGTCTACCAACCTGCAATGAAGACTGCTTTATCCCTGTACTCTGCATATCAATATGTTGTCCACTGAATCATTTAAGTCTTCAGCCTATTTTATGAAATCCGCCATACTTTTTTCTTGTCTACAGAGACATCTTTTAGGGTAATCAAGACAGTTTTTCCAGATCTGCAAGAACTGATAAAGATCAAGATCAAATAATGACAGAAACATTCAAATACATAAATGAGTTTACAGTTGTATAGGAGAAATGTATTTATTTTACAGAAGACATGAAATACATTACTCGAAAAAAAGATCTCCGTTTAAATAATAGTCATAGACTTTGATGTAATAAGACAAAGGCTTCAGAAAAGAAAAGTTCTAAAGCAGTTATAAATTGTCGGCTTATGATATGGGTCAACCAGCTTTTCTGTTCTTACTTTATTTTTTTTATTTTTTTTGAGGACTTGTAGAAAGTTTACTTACTATTACCAAGTGCATGTTGCATGCATGGCTGCATTATTCTTTTTTTATATACATGGCTTGGTTAAAGGAGGTCACAGTTCCCTATTTGCAAATAATGTATTTAAAAGCAGATGATCTGCGATGTGTCATGTAGTCTGGATTTTCCTGCCTTCGATGCACAACTGGTGTAATATAATGAAGTGATTCCTCTTCGGTGTTTGATCTCTATAGCAGCCATTGTAATGGTCTTATCAGAAGGAACATTCCATTGGATGGTACGGTGATGAGACTTCTTTTATGAATGGATTACTTCGGAATGTGACAAGGGGGGGACTTCATTACCTACTTAAGAATTTAGCGGTTTATGGTCTTTGGATGGAAATGTTTCCTTTTAGTGGTGCTTTGACAAAAGAGTTTTGAAAACCAGACATAGAAATAGGTTTTTTACATTTTGTCCATCAGCAGTGCGGGTTTTCAGGTCATTATCACAGGAGCGCAGGTGGCTCTTTCAGAATGAGACATTGATTGATCCACTTGTGCTCATGTGAAGAGTTCTGTACTGCAGCGAGGCTTTAAATAATGTATTATTAGATAAGATAATAGCTTTTTCTGCAGGACTGATATGACAGCCAGAGATTTTTTTCTACATTATATAACTTCATCTAGTTTTCTTGTTCTTGACCTAAAGCTCTGATGGCTTATTGTGAAGAAGAGCTATCATTGTCCCCTAAATATACGGGCTAGGGGAACTGCTCACAAAATGAAGTCAAATGTGAAACCGTTTAAGGCATTTTAAAGTGTATAAGGAGCCACATTGTGATATGAGCACAACCTGAACTAGAGGTAGCGCGCTTAAAACAGAGAGGAAGATATTAAGGGAAAAACAATTTAAATCGGATTAATAATTGGGTATTAGATTAATAGAATCATCAAAGGACATGACGCTAAAATGCTAAGGTCATTCTGGAAATGTAGAGTACTCATTAGAACATTTTATTGTTTAAAAAGTGCTTTTTATTTCTGTCTTCATATTTTGGTCTGCCTGACCATTATATGGTTTCAGTGAAGTTAGCCATTACAGATATAATAGTGATTACAGAAGACCCGGCTTCACTTCTTTTCTGTTGTCTCACTTCCAGGAAGGAGTCTACCGTTTAGAGGGGAGAGGGGTAATGATGAACAGCCCATGGAGATGATTAAAGTGTCTCATCTCAAGTAAGTTTATAGATGAGCAATTATTAGAATGAAAGCTTCGGGGCATGGCTACTGCTTTTTCTTCATGGTATTTCAGAGCATAACATGTACAAAGCCAGAGGTTTCAAATACACCATACCTGAAATGTCTTGTGTGACCAGTAATTAAAAGGTTAATCAGATTCATGAATTGGTTTTGTGTAACATCTTTGCTTATCCTTCTCATGTTGTGCACTGTGCAAATTGTACTTCCTCTCAAAGACCTGACACGTGTCCTTGAATATTACAGGCAGTACCTAGCAGTTGTGTTTAAAGACAAACCATTGGAATTATGGGATATTCGGACCTGCACTCTGCTCCGTGAGATGTCTAAAAGCTTTCCAACGGTGACAGCTCTGGTAAGGATTTTTTTGTTCTATTATGGAAATTGCTTGCTAGATCTTATTTTGGCCATCATCGTTTCACTTCTACTGAGTGTAAGCATGTGATCAGAGGATAGCAAAAGTCAAAGACACTTAGCTAACACTCCAAGGTGAGCACATCAGTATGTAGGATATACAACACAGCAGATGTGTCCCTTCTATGAGATTATTCATCCCAGATAATGCAAGGCAGAAGTTTACATATGCTGGTTAGCACTATAGTAAGCGCAATGTGAAATGTGTGGCCGCGCTTCTGTTTAATCTTTCACATATATTGTAGAGAATAGGTTTAGCCTTGAAAAAGACCAAAACAGAAGACAATATGCAGACTCTGAAAAACACAATTTATATATATATATATATATATATATATATATATATATATATATAGTGTGTACTCTGGGTTTTCACTCTCAATAATTTAGTTAGCAGTGAAAAGGTGGAAAACGAGTATTCAGGAACATGACCTTTTAGGTAGAGAGGAACAGGATTGTCATTTTATTATTTTTCTTTTAGTATTGCAGGGTTAGGATGTATTTATGTCATCACGTGACTTGCCTTGCTGCTGTCTGGCCATGAATTAACACACAGGCCCTTGTCTTTAAGGAATGGTCCCCATCTCACAACTTGAAGAGTCTCAGGAAGAAACAGATGGCAGCCCGTGAGGCAATGGCTCGTCAGACTGTCTCCTCAGACACAGAGCTGAACAGCGTAGAGTCTTCAGTTATTAGGTAACATCTGTCAACTTTGTAATAACGCAGTAACAATTCAAGGCTCGTTCACCAAGCTTTCAATGCGATGCATACGTGAGAGTAGAAGATCTGTAACACAGATGTCTCTGACTGCAAAAATACTCCACTTCTCCATTTTCATGTAATTGACTTGGCAGAGGTGAGGATTAGAATATTGACGTGGAGCATAAGTAATTCATAATTAGTACTGTTCATTTGTGAAGTTCTTTATTTTTTTGTGCATCGATGCATTAATCCTCTAAATGCTAAAGGCGATGTTCTACCTATAATATTTGTAGCCGGTGGGTAGCCAACAGTTACATTTCCACTTGATGAATTGCAACTTCTGTGATTCATAGGATTAGATGTATAGTGATGTAATAACATCCCCTGGATGCCTGCGTATCTATACATCTAACTTTGTGTGAGTGTTTGTACTTTAAAGAGAACAATTCTTCTTTAAAACCCACACAACAGCAACCAATTTTGTGTTGCCTTCTTAAATTTTCATCAAACCACATTAGTGTGAATCATGGGATTTGTAGTCCAGAGCAAAGGTAAAGCTACCTATTGACTACCCTCTGCTCACAAAGATCAGCTCCCCAAGGTGGTAAAATCATGCAGATATATGTGGTGATGTAGAGTATACACTGGAGATAAATAAATTAACACAACATAAGTAGCTTATATTTGCAATAATGTACTTAAAATGTTAATCCTGTGCTAATGAGACAATAATAAGACAGAAATACAAGCACAGGGCCGTACAATGAAGACTGTGATCAATACCTGCTTTATCAGTCTGTTACAGGAGGCTGAGAGCAAATCCGAGATAAGCCAGAATATCTCTGCGCGAGAGCACTTTGTGTTCACGGACACGGATGGCCAAGTTTATCACCTGACTGTGGAAGGGAACTCTGTTAAAGACAGTGCCAGGATCCCACCCGATGTAAGTTAATCATATGACTTTCGTGCCCATGATGCATGTGCGTGTTCTGCTTGTCATTGGGTGTCACATATGATACAATCGATGGACAACTTTAATGTTGGGACTTTCAAAAAGGAAATACAAGTGATCTGTAGCTTAATAGTAATATTTGTAGTATTCTGGTTAACTTCCTCAGTGTTCCTGTTGCCTTTTGACTGTTTTATGGGACACTAAAGCTATAAAATGCATTTTTGTGTTGCCTATTTTGCAAATGCAGGGGGGCGTTCTGCAGAATCCCCCATATACAATTTCAGAGGTGCCAAGGCTGTGTTATTTTGTGAAAAAGCATTGCTGTTAAGTAAAAATATACCGGTACTTCTCATGAACTGCTGAGTGTGGGAATTTGATGCTGGTGTGCTCCCATGATGCTGTCCATTTCTGTCACCTGCGAGTATGGTAGTATTAAAAATGGACTCCAACTCACAAAAAAATAAATAAAATACATATATATATAATTATGGGAACTACGCTGTTCTTATTTCATCTAGTTTTCAAAATCTATGCGATTATTCATCCCCATAGAGTTATCCCTCTCTGGATGTTGAGCTGAAGAGACAGATGTCCAGGATTGTAAATAGTTTAGACCTGCTAGTTCTGCCACCTATTGCCACGTCTCAGTTTCCCTATGGTTTAGTGTTTAAAATAAGCATTTCTTCAACGCTAAAAAAAATACATCTGTAGCATAAAGGGTTTCATGTATTCATTTATCTATGCAATAAAAAACAATTCATAAATACACTATCTCTTTTATCTGCTTTTATTACATGCATCATTTCCTCATAGAAGTAATAGGGCTTTCAAACTTGTTTACACCAAAGTTGCACTTGCTTTTTCTACCTATGACAGTTATTGGTGAAATTGTTCATGTTGATAATCTCCTTTTGAGAGCCTCGTGAATCACTTATTGTGCAGTAATTATTGTGGTTTTTATGATGATGTGTATTGTGTATTAATGATATATATTTCCGCTGGGTCGGCCGCACATTAACTAGACGGGAAGGTTCTCTCTAATACCATCTGAGCTCAAGAAAATCCTGTCTAATCAAGTCTTCTAGCTTGAGGCTGGATAAGTTTTATGTGCTTTCAAAATGGACATTTTCAGTGAAAAAATAAATTAGGCCCGTGTTATATACTTCTGGAAAAATGGCTTTGACTATTTTACGTAATATAAACGGCAGAAATGATTTCTTCTCCCTGCAGTGCTTCATTTTTTGTAAGCGAGGGTTACACAATCTGATCACTGGGGTGTTACCGCCAGCTAGATACGCGGAGATTAGTGCATTCACACTTTCTGCGCATGAGGTGTGGGGTAGAATATGATTCTGTAATTCTATAGCTTGAAAAGATATTTATTTTATACATTTAAACAAAATGAGGTAAGCATTAATTCATGTTATTCCAGCTGCATAATGCTTCCCACCAAGTTTTATTTATTTATTTATTTTAAATTTTGAATACATTTCCTTCCTAAAATGTGCGTCCCATGACTGCGTTGAGCCGCCATGATTGGGTGTATGATCAGAGCTTATATATGAGACTTTGAGAGCTTTCATCGGTTCTTAATAGATAAAGAAAATGACATTTACTGTTAAACTGATTTGTTTCCATCTGAAGAAGACACTTCATTGGTCCCTAAAGCTTATGCAACTTTACATCTTCTTCTGTGTTGACCAAGTAGAAGGTATCCACTTGGCCATTGTTCCCATTAATGGCCAACTTTTTTCCGGGAGGAGGAACACACAGTTGTCTACTAGCTACCCCTGTCAAAACCACATTAGAATAACCACTGGCAGGTCTGCCATAGCAGAACTTACATTATACAGCAATGGAATTATCTGTAGACTTACAGCGTCATCTCTAGGTATATAAAGCTCACAGAATGCAGTTCATTTTCAAGGTTCACTTTAAATATGTATTAACATAACCATTTTAGGCAATACAGACGCAGCAATTATTTATTCCACCTGCTATGTGCAACACTGATCAGCCCATAAAAATGATTGATTTTCTGTGTTCTGCAGGGAAGCATGGGCAGTATTTCCTGTATCGCCTGGAAGGGAGACAACCTGGTCCTGGGAGACGTGGATGGAAATTTAAACTTCTGGGATTTAAAAGGCCGCGTCTCCAGGTAATTTACTACAGACAACCAGAGTATTCTTAATAATCCCCAGATTCAAAGAGATCAATGCCTCTGTAAGAGATCATAAACACGAAATTCTTACTTTCCACCTTCTTCAGTATATTTTATTAAAAGTGTAGGAAGAGAGAAACCAGGCAAAGATTGCTCACACGGAAGCAACAGTCAAAGTGCCGCTTACCCATTTTTTTTTTTTTTTTTAAACATTAATTGCGATCGCAAACATTTCTTTTTTATGTCTATCTACATTATATGGCGGAAGGCACTCGGGCATTGTTTGTTTGCTGTAAATGCAGGGTGTTTGCATGCAAAGCTCTGCATTAGTTCAGTTTGTTTATTTCTGTGTTAAACAAGCTTGGTGGAAACAGTTTTTGGCTAATGATGGAGCCCAACCGTGACTTTTTTGGAAGTAATAGCTCGTTTGGAAAACGGCGTGTGAGGCCGGAAATCTTTAGCTAATAATTGTGTCAGATCTGTGTGACCTCATACACCTTTTAGTGGCTATGCATATGCATTTAGCATTTAGAAAAGGTCTGCAGTGTTACCTTTGTGGAAAATATTAACACTGTGGGAAACCCAGTGTGATCACATCTGCAAAGTGTGAATATAGAAATACCAGCCTTATTATCTGCATAATGATGAAAGTGGTGAGGAATTTTGGGCATAAACATCTTATCTATCAGATTTATTTTAGTAGTTGATGTGCATTAAATTGTCCTCGTGGATGGACAGGCAGTAACTTTTTAAAACTATCTTTGCTCCTTTACTGACCTCCTGTAATTTAATTAGTGGTGAGATTACCCTTTAGAGGTGAGAGGCTTGGACAACAAATACATGAATGTATATCTATAAAAGAGAGGCAAATATTTATTGTGCTTGAAATGTAGTAACGTCAGCTGATTATGTCATAGCTTTTAATTATAACAAGTTGCTCTAGGACGGGTTTAATACGCTAGCTTTCATACTCCCAAAGTGGAACAATGCTGAATACATGTTTGTTGCTATTTATTATTATTTTCAAGGTTGTGGTCAGACCAGTTATAATGTATAGTCAATAACCCCTGTATGGTTAAGTACATTCTAAAACCCCTGTTAGGAATATTAGCTATATCTCTATTCATTGTAGGGAGACAAAGTTGGTTTTTGTACTATACATGTGTACATAGCTGGCTCCTGTTTGTTTCTAAGAATGTATTCTTCTTTCGTAGAGGAGTTCCTACTCACAGAAACTGGGTAAGGAAGATCCGTTTTGCCCCAGGGAAAGGCAACCAGAAGCTGATAGTCTTGTACAATGATGGCGCTGAAGTGTGGGACACTAAGGAGGTAAGTGGAGTACTTTTAATGGTCTATGGATTTTTTAACCTGCTGCTGGAATTTACGGGAGCGGTTTGGAGTTTATTTACTAAAGGGGGCTGGTGGTAGATTTGAAGTTTCATCTCTCTGACTTCACCCTGCTTTGTGGAGGGACAGCCACCAGTGAGTTTCTGCTCCAGGAATAGCTTGGAAGGCTCTGTATAAAGCATTTAACCACTTAGCCCCTGTGGTACTGATATGTCCACAAAGCAGATTATTGAATGCCTAATATTAGGGAGTGACCTGGGTTCTGCAACCTTTTCTAACAGATTCAGATGGTGAGTAGCCTACGCACCGGGAGAAATGTGAATTACCGCGTCCTGGACGTTGATTGGTGCTCGTCTGATAAAGTGGTCCTAGCCTGTGATGACGGCTGCATCCGAGTGCTGGAGATGTCCATGAAATCGTCCTGCTTTCGAATGGATGAACAGGAACTCATTGGTAACAGAAAGCAGTACTAAACAGAGAGAATAGTCTGTAAAAGCAAAAATGACATCTGCAGATAATACTTTGAGTAATTACTTTTATTTAGAATTGTAAGTGCTTATATGAAATTACAATTATTTTGTGTACAGGTAATAGAAGCCATGTAAACATTATACATATGTGCAAATGCAGCAGCCGCATGGATACTTGAAATCATAATGTAATTGTTTTCCACTGTCTCAGATCCAGTCTGGTGTCCATACCTGCTACTCCCAAGGGCATCTTTAGTGCTCAAAGCTTTCCTTCTTCACCAGCCTTGGAGTGACAAATGTTCTTTGGATATTACTAATGTGTAAGTTGATGTACATCAAATAGCAGTTAACTAAGACTTGTTTCACAGGCATCAAAGTATGAAACTATATATCTTAGCACCAGTCTGTATTTCAGAACTGCATAATTGTGTTCTCATAGCAGGCTATCATCTGTTAACCCTTGTATGGAGTATGATTTTCAGCATGTCGGTACACTATTTTAGTAGTGCTGTTGCCTCAGAAACTCATTTTTGTTGTGTTGCCCGGGAGAGAAGATCCCTAGATTCACAGCTTCATAACGAGCCCCCTCTAGAATCCGACCTACATCTACTAATGTATCCTTCAACTATGTCTTGGGTTTCTCTCTAAAGTGTTTTTGGACTTTCATAGATGCCATTTCCCCTAGAATCCTAAGGAGGGTGTGAAGAGGTGTCTGGAGATCTAACTGAATCATTCCCAATACTGGAGAGCTATGATTTTTTGATCACCTATAAGAAAGGCCTCAAGATGTCCAAGCCCACGATTTCCTGCTAGATAATTCAGGCCATCCAGCAAGCTTACTTTGCAAGTCACATAAATCCACTCATTAGAATTACAGCTCATCCTACATGGGGACTTGTAAGGCAGCAACCTGGTTGTTGCCAAGTCCTATAGATTTGACTCTTTGTCTTCGACCATTGGTCAAAAGTTGTACAAGCATGAATTTTCATATGGGAATTCATTGTACTACTTCATACGTAGGCATAACCAATTTGTTCCCATCCAATATTTTTTGTGTGCTCTCATGGAAATGCATTAAACAAGTGGACCATTTAAAGTTCTCTGTCTCTCTCTCTTTTTCGCCTTCCCTCCTTTTATGCTGCCTATGGATGTACTGGGAAAAGAAATTCCCAAATGAGAACACTTTCTGTACTGTTGTCAATGCTGTTCTGTGTGAAGATTTATTTATTCAATCTTTTTTTTTAAGTGATTATCCAGAGCATGATGACATGAAGATCTTAATCCAGGAGCAGATCAATTCTTTGTCCAAGTGAGTGAGAATTGTCATTCACATAATAATTCCAAGCGTAATAAAAACTCGGAGAAGTTAGCTAGTCAGTCCTGTGTTTAGCAGTAAATACAGATGAGTGAGTAGGATGGTATTAACTTTGAAGCCGTGTTAAAGAAAAGAGTGACATTAAGGGGACTTTTTTTGTCTTTCCAGTGATGTCAAAGAGTTGCTTCTGGACCCCGAGTTTACCCTCTTGCAAAGGTGTCTGCTAGTGGCAAGGTAAGTCACATCTTATTTTTGTACATTGCTAGAGTGCATACACATTTTTAGTTGATTTTGGCTAAATGTCTTTTTTCTGCCCTTTACAACTATAACTATTTATCTGTCTTGACTTTCCTGTTCACTCCAGCATGAGAATAGAAGATTTCCAAAATTAAAAGATATTGTTTTGTAAAATAAGGAAAAAAGTCTCAGCAATTATTAACCTCTCTGGTTGGTCTTGGAATCGTCAACATTTTTTAATTTTGCTTCTTATGAGAAATGTACGTCTAATTTGCAGAACTGCAGTTTGCTTAGCTGGAATTTATGAATATAATATATAGTATTTCTCTTGCTGAGCCAGATACATGCTGCATTGCATTGGAGAATGCCCTTGATGATTGGCCAATGAGCCGTACATTTAAATGTCAAGACGGTCTAACTAGCAGATATTTTCACTGTGTTCCTTAGATTATACGGAGATGAGTCTGATCTGCATTTTTGGACTGTGGCATCTCATTACCTGCAAGTGTTCCAACAAAAGGCATCAAACACCAGTATCTCAGCAAACCCCTTGGATATTTGTTATGATCTTCTGTGTGAGAATGTTTACTTTCAGGTAGTATTGTAACTTGTCTGGAGGTTGCTGGGTTTTTTTAAGATCTTGGATCTGCACTTTGCTTGTGATATTTTAAGCTAAATCATGTACAAGAGTTGTTATCAGGTACATAAAATCCCGTTGGACAAAATAATGAGACGGTGAGTCTGTATAAAGAAGTATTTAAAATATAGCAGGTTTTATTTTACATTAACTCTGTATATACCCCGCAGTGATATCGTCACTAAAGCAACCATTTTAACAAAATATATTTTAAGCCTTTAGTGTGAGTATCTTTAGCAGGATGAAGGACTCAAGGATCCAATATTAAATTGTCCATTTATTTATAAAGCAGAAAATGTAACTGATATTATGGAAAATGTTTCATAATTTGTGAGATCCAAATATATGTACGTACCAGCTTCCCGTATATCATTTTAGCACCTGTGTATAGTATATAGTGAAGTATCTTACAAATCTGTCCAGTGTGGCTACACTTTAAACCGATCCACCAATTTTAATAATAATGATAAATGATTACTCATTGATATTCAGGATAACTGTATGATCATGAAAATATCATCAACAAAATCACTAAATGTTTAGATTGAGGTTTTTCTCTTCTTCCAGAAATTCCAGCTGGACAGAGTTTGTCTCCAAGAAGCAAAACGTTCCAGCTATGAACACACCAGAAAATGCGCTGACCAGCTTCTCCTCCTAGGACAGGTGAGTCGAAACATCTGATGTGCTACCTTTTTGGCACACGTAAAACTATATGGTATTGAGTGCAAGTGGGCAACGAAAAAAGTAAAAAAGGGAAATTGTGTATTATGTAACAAGAAGAGCTAGACCAAGAGTGTTGATGAATCCTTGTTGCACATTATTATAATGCCGATTTGGTAGGATGGACTATGTTTATGTGTTTCTGTCTTTACTTACAGACAGATCGAGCAGTTCAGCTTCTGCTGGAAACAAGTGCTGACAACCCACATTATTACTGTGACTCCTTGAAGGCTTGCTTGGTCACTACTGTCACATCCTCTGGACCTTCCCAGAGCACCATCAAACTGGTGGCAACCAACATGATAGCCAATGGGAAACTGGCAGGTAAATTTAGTCCCTATGCCCAAAGGGTTTTTTTATCCATTGGTTTTCCTTGTCATGTTCTTCATATGTTCTTGATGTGAAGGTGTCACTGTTGTAATGGGGTGCACTGAATAGAGGGAAACAATGCAAAGTAATCATGAAGGTTGTATGTTGATGGACCAACCTGATTTTGATGTTGGCTGTGATAAATGTATCTGATATTGTGGCTACTATAGATGTCAGTGGCAGTGAACCTTTCGGCATAGTCAAAATTGCTGGGTCAGGGTTACATAAAGAGGTGTTACATGGTTTATTCAAGAGAGAACGTTATTTATGTGGATTTACCATACACTCATCCATCTTCCACTGACTCCATCTGTTCTCTTCACACAGAGGGGGTTCAGCTTCTGTGTCTGATAGACAAAGCTGCAGATGCCTGCCGTTACCTGCAGACATATAATGAGTGGAACCATGCAGCCTGGCTGGCTAAGGTCTGTAAACTGTTTGAAAATTCAGCACATTTATTGTCTTACGAGAAGCCCCCAAAAATGATTTATTCAACCACCTAGAAAGCTGAGATGCAGGAGACCCAACATGCAGCATACTATCTATTATGAGCCAAATACACCTATCAAATCTCCAAATTAGTTTAGGAAATTCAAACAACAAGGTGCTTGCACAAGTAATAACTAATTATTAAATGTTTACATTGGTTCCTTCCAAATCATATTCAAATAAAAAATGCATATAATCTTTTCATTTTTAGCAGCCAAATAATAACTCCTTGTGGACACCATCCAGTCGGTACAGCTGGTCGCTGTGGGTCTGTGGAATCTTAGCAGAGAAATGTAGGATTAATGGCTTTCCCTTCTTGGTTCAGGTGCGGCTAAACTCAGAAGAGTGTACAGAGGTCCTCAAACGATGGGTGGACCACCTCTGCTCCCCACAGATTAATCAGAAATACAAAGCAATCCTTGTTCTCCTTTCTCTAGGCTGCTTTCAAAGAGTCATTGAGATGCTACATAGGTGAGCTGTGGGTTTTTTTTTGTCTCTAATGCATCAGCAGCCCCCTCAAGCAAAGCCCCGTAAAATTTTCCGCATGCTGTTTAGTAAACCCCTTTACAGAGCTATGGCTCCTATATTAACTTTGCTGCTTTACAATGGGGCATTATAAATTAAGCATAACAGTAGTAAATCTAACCCCAAGTAAAAGAATTATAACTGTGTATTCTGTGTCTATATTCGTATTTGTTTTAGCATGAGGTGTTTTGACCGTGCTGCCTTGTTTCTGGAAGCCTGTCTGCGCTGCTCAGCAATGGAAATTGGTGATGAAACGAATATCCTTTTAAAGTGGCAAACAAATATTTATAGTATTTGAATAAGTAATTATGTCCACTATGTGGGGAAAAAAACATTATTTAAATAGCACCCCTGCAGCCTTCCCAGCTGGAGACCCAAGCAAAAGCTAAGGAAGATGAAGAGGTTCCACATTCTTCTTAGAAAAGCGAGTAAAAGCCAGACCTATATATATATATATATATATATATATATATATATATATATATATATATATATATATATATATATATATATATATATATGGAAAATATGAAAATCTTTTTTTAATATTACATGTCAAAAGATGAAAACATATTAAATGGAACAGAGACAAGTAATGATACCTTCCATGCTGGTATGTCACCTGATGCGTTTCGTCCAACTAGTGGACTTAGGTGAACTACATTACCCATGATACCCTTATGTACCCAAAAAAACGGCAATTGAAAAGATACTTATACATAAAATTAAATATACAATGGGTTAAAATCAAAAACGCCATGATCAGGTTGAATTGATTACATACAATAAATTAAATACATGATATATATAAAATGTAAACTTTGTTTATCCCAAAAGTAATAGCGTTCCATAAAGATGTGATTGAGTTAAATAGACCAAAAAAACCCATAATTTTTTCATATAGTTATCTAACGTAACGTAAAGGATGCACGGAATTTGAATATTATGTTATATGATAGATTGTTTAAGCAGAACAATGATCAGACATTATATAACTATCCTATGTATATGATTAGTGATATTAAATGCTGAGTACAGATTAAGTTTGTGTTAATACTTCTGTTACTGTAGGTTTCCTTTTTGGTGAACCTTGAGCCCTGGATATGTGATTGAGGCTGGAAAACATAAAGACCATGTTGTACATTACCTCAGGACAGTTGCTTCTCATAGCTAAATGATTACCATTCTTTAACCTTTTCGCACATAAACTTATCTCCGCTGTGTATGCAGACTACGCGCGCAACCTGCGTGCATTGGGATTCTCACAAGGAGCCTTGCGGTTTGCTCTGAAGGCAGGCGATGCTGGCTTAGAGTTGGTGACTGAGCTTCAGAATCTAAAGGTGGCAGAAGAGAAATAAGCAATGCCCATTATAAGACTTTCAACACCAGGATTTGGTCATGTCGTAGTGGGGAATTAATGATGACAAGTCGTATATGTGTCTCCCACCATCTCATATTGTCATGTTTATCCCACTAGGTGGTGAAAGATGGACCAATCCAATATACTTTACTCTGTACATTACACAGGGATTGCACACCCAATGCCACTCGGTTTTAATTGTAACTTTGATCTGGTTGTGACCAAATATCCCATACCCATATATTCAACAACTGTTAAGGCGCATACTATTCCTCCTACAACAATATGGGGAAATTGATCCAATATTTTAACTAAATCTAGATCCCCAGATGTAATTTGGCTTGCAGTTCATGCATTTAGGTCCAAGACGAGTATGCCCAACAGTGTAGGCTCTCTTTTCTCCTTTGCTGAGTACAGGTGGCCTTTCATTGGTACTGGTAATAAAAACAGGTCCGCATTGATCCGCCTGTGCTCATCTGAGCAGATCTAGAAAATCAGCCTTTTGAGGGCATTTGAGGAACTTGATTTGTTCAAAATACATGTTTCTTTTTTTTCTTACGAAATGATTCTAATCAGAATACTAATGGCTCTTAAAATGCAGCTTGGTAGAACATTTACCACTAGTGCTTATAGTATTTTACAGATGTTGCAAAGTCGTGATTTTTTTGTAATTATTTAATGGGATTTGTCTGTGTGCTTGTTTATTTTTCTATTTATTTGTTTCTGCCCTGATTATTCAAGATCAACTTTAAAGGCATCCAAGGTGTCTTCTCAGCCTCCTGTAGTGACCAAATGATACTTGTAAAACAGAGGTTTTTGTGTTTGTTTTTAAAAACTGCACTTTAATGTTACATGCATAATACAGGATACATGAACTGGAAAGGTCCCAGTATTAAATGGATGCTGTGTTATTGTGATGCTTGCACTGATTATTTCTCCTTTACTGTGCACTTATGTGCCTTCCAGGGATTTTCCAAATGATACACTATTCCTTTGGGATCAGTGTTGTGTAAAATTGTCTCTCTGTTGTATTGTTCTATTATGCCGTCTTTGGCAATGCAGATTTTGTCACTAAGTAATAATCTGTAATAATAGTTTTTCATGAGAAGTGAATCACTTTTAGTAATTGTGTAAAGGTTCATTTTGTGTCCCACACTCTTTTCATTTGGGTGATGGAAACATTTTGGGTTGTAGACTTTGTTGTCACACAAGGATATTAATGTTATACAGAAAAAAGCGAGTCTAAAAGAAAATTATATTCTCAGACACCCACAGATCACTAGTTATTTTTGGATTTCCACTTATGAAGCATTCTCAGGAAGAAGACAAAAGGTGCTCTTATTGAGAAAATGGATTGGATTATACATCTAACATCCAAAGTACTTCCTACAGCGCCCAGTAGGTGGCAGGCTGCTTGCATTCATAGCACATAATCCTGATTTAATAGGATATACCACGTTTCCATATGCTTTATTACACATGACCGAATTGGACCCATGAGGTTTAATTTGGGATGGTAATTATCAATTAAAACACCACTTTGTATTTATTACAAATTTATTTCCCAGCCATTTGTCACTGCTGGCTTTTTTGCTTGCTGGCCCATAAAACTCCTAATCAAAATCCTGTTTTATGGCACTCCTGTTTTCAGTTGAACTGTTGGCTGCAATGTTTCTCATCTGAGATAGGCGCCTTTGTGATATCACTCGTTTTTTGTTTATATAAACTGTTTAAATATACGTAGGTACATTGCAGAATTATAACCAACATATTGTGCTAGTAATAATGCTCTGGGTAAAAAATAATCAATTCTTAACAGCATCAAAAGCGCTAACTCAACATTTCTTTATGCACTGATAATGATCCATGCAAATGATACCGCTATAACAAGGCACAAATGGCTGATCAGCAATAATGCAGATACCTGCCTCTGTATAGAACTAAACTTCCAATTCTAGACTGAAGTGGTAGGGATGTGGAATGTCTTCCTCCTTACCACACCATTCAATCAATGGGCTGTTCTTTACCGTTTTGAAGACTCTAGGGTTTCTTCATAAGGGCAAAAGCAAGCCACATGTGGACCTCCTTTTCCACTACACCCTGTGGGATACCAGCTGCACGCCACCTTCTTTGTGTAGAATAAACTTGCCTCATATTCAGGTTCCAGATGGCCTCTGTGGGTGGATAAGTCTGATATGCTGACGCCTTTTGATAATGGCACAAATAAGCTACAATTATTCACGATCGGCCAAGCTATTTAGCATTGTCCTGAGCTAGCGTCACACTCTTGCAATTTTTGTTTTTTCTTCTCTGAGTGACCTAATGTGCTTCTGTTCCCCTCCACGTTATGAGCTCCATTACATACTGCCCATATAATTATACAACAATCTGGCAGCCACATGGCAAAAACTTCAATACTCTCATAGCCAACAGGAAAATATGCTGCATGTTTCTCCCTCTCTTCGCTGCCACTGTTGAATACCTTAGTGTGGCATGTAACACGTCTTTCCTAAATGTTCTAGTGAATAAATGTAGCTGGATATGGAAATTTTATGTGCTTTATGCCCTCACAGTTGTGTGTGTCAACTGGTTATTTAGGATAAGAGCAAAAGTATACAGAATACACATTTTATTTGTATGTGTAAGTATCTGTGCTACTTATATATGAATAGGGGAGTCCAATATTTGAGTGTCAGTTTTAGTGGTGACAGCCACCTGCCCCATAGTACTCCATATACACATTGATGATCCATGCATGCACGCACTTATTTCCGTACACTACACTTTGTACCTATACATGATCATTGCATCATCTCCTTACTTTTTGTTGCTGTAATAGTTAGGGACACAAACCTTATATTATTCAAAAAAAAAAAAAACATGGCATAAAAGAGTTCCTTTGATGATGAGGCACTGGGGGGGGGGCGGCGAAAAAAAACCCTCAGGAATATCACAAAGTAAAAAATAAAGCCCAGCACATTCTATGTAAGCATTTATTTATGACATCATACAAGATAACATGCAGACATATGTTTTAACCTATTGATTCTTTGTCCGGGCATGCTTTTTCTTTTTCATTTTAGCCCTGATGAAGAGCCATTTAAAAAAAAAAAAAAAAAAGACCTAAATGTACTTAAGCATGTTATTTTGCTCTGTCATAAATAAATAATTTATTAAACATAAAGCATGTGGCGGGATTTTTATTTACAAGTTCAATGCTGACCCCAACTACAGTGGTGTTGAATGCACAGATAAGTAAATGATGTCATATGCCATTCTGCACATGATACATGGGAGGTGGCCATCCATGGAACACCTCACTCCCCTATTTTCCATATGCACAGTGATACATTAAAGTACTAAGTGTGTAAATGCTACCATCAGCCCTAATAATTGAGGCATTTCCATGTAAATTTTGGTCTATTGGCAGCAGGGCCGGACCGACACTGTTTGTTTTTTTTTGTTTGTTTTATTTTTAACTCGCACAGCGGGCAGCCAGGCAAATCCAGCTGGCGGCCACACACCACAGCACCCAATCTGGGCCTGGTTGCCAAGTAAATGAGAAACAGTAAGTATTTGCCCGAACTACAAGAAGGATTATGACAGTGGAATAAATCATAGCTTGCTCCATTAACCCATGAGTAAAAATGGCATGGTTTCCCTTAAATCTACATGAAAACTGAGACATATCTTGCAAACATAATGAAATCTCTCAACCCCTTATAACATATTGATGTCCTGCTTATGGACTTGAGCAAAGGTGTGATGGATTTGCCTGTCTGGAAGTGACAAGTTTGGGTAAACACCCCCAAAGCATAAGTTTAAAGAGGAGGTAGAGGAGATGATGGGGAAATAAAGAGCACACATCCCCATCCTATAAACAGGAAAGCGGCTGAATGAATAGCTCTCCCCCTCTCGCCCCCTCTGTCAAACAATGAGCTGATTACGATGGAAGGAGTACGCTCAGTCTGTACACTATACTTGTTAATACATGCTTCCTTGTTAATTCACAGATTAGGAGACATTCTAGTAATAAAATCTCATTGCTTAAAAAGTTATTTGTGTTTTCATTACTGTATTGCGTGTTCATTTTGGTTGGCTGAGAAGGGAGACATTGTGTCTTTGAATTTATGATGTTGACTTATTGTTCACAAATCTAATTTGAAACTGGTTGGTAAAATACGCTGGCTTAAATTTGCCAAATCCGTCGTGTTGCACATGCCCATATATCTTTTCTTCCTATAGTAAATAATTACCCAAATGAGGCCGGTACCATGCTTCCCTGTGGTTCTGCATTGCAAAGAGCATGTGCAACAACCCATCTTTAAGTTCTTTGGTATCAAAATGAATGTGGGGTGTATTTGGATAAGAGGGTAGAGATATAAGGAGGAGCTGGGTTATTAAGAGCTGTGTAGGTCAGTATTTTGATTCTGGAGGGAATTAGGAGCGTGGGATCGCAGGATCACAAGGGCCCTGCTGCTTACCTGTGGGTTGCTCACACACACGGTATGAGCAGTGTCTTTTGTACCGCACAGGGGAAGCGGAACCCAGCACAGTCATGTGAATTTACATCACATGACTCTGCTCAATTCCTGCTTCCTCTGTGCAGTACAAGAGAAGTTACTTGCACAGAATGCGAACAACGCAGAGGGAAGCAGCGCCCCCTGCGGAAGTCTGCGAGCAGCACCAAGAGAGTTGCAGTGCAGGTAAGGGGGAATGGGAGATTGTATGAATGAGTATGCGTGATTGAGGGAATTAATCTGTGAATGAATGAGTATATGAATGAGTGTGTGTGATAGCATGGATGTGTACGGTAGAAGATGATGGAAGATGAGAAAAGTAAGAGATGGGGAGAAATGGGTGTAAGGGCTGTGTATATGTGTGTGCATGGGCAGTATGGGCAGTGTGTGTGTGTATGGGCAGTGTGTGTGTGTATGGGCAGTGTAGGTATTTATGTGTTTGTAAGCTGGTGTGTGTCTTTAAAGGCAGGGGAGGGTCAGGTCAGTGTATGTGTATATGTGTGTTTATGGGCACATGTGTTTAAAGGTAGTGTATATGGGCAGGTGTGTGTAAGAGTATGTTTGTAAGCCGTTGTGTATGTGTATGTGTGTAAAGGCAGTCGTGTATATGCGTATTAATGGGCAGGTGTGTATGTAAGGGCAGTTTATGTGTATATGTGTTTATGGTCAGTCGTGTGTAAGGGCAGTGTATGCATATATGAGTGTTAATGGGCAGGTATGTGTAAAGGCAGTGTGTATGTGTGTTTATGGACAGGTGTGTGTAAGGGCAGTGTATGTGTGTTTGTAAGCTGGTGTGTGTATGGGCAGTGTGTGTGTAAGTGCAGTGTAGGTATTTGTATGTAAGCTGGTGTGTGTGTGTGTGTATATATGTGTGTAAAGGCAGTCGTATGTAAGGGCAGTGTATGTGTATATGCGTATTAATGGTCAGGTGTGTGTGTGTGGGCAGTGCATGTGTTTATGGGCAGGTGTGTGTGTAAGGGCAGTGTGTGTGTATATGTGTGTGTAACAGCAGTCGTGTGTAAGGGCAGTGTATGCGTATATGTATGTTAATGGGCAGGTGTGTGTGTGTGTGGCTGCACACTGAAGGACAGGACTTGCCACGTGAGTGGAAGACTGTATCAGGCATACAATCTCCCACAAGAACAGCTGGTCCATCCCTGCATAATGCAGTTAAACTGTAAGAGACATACTGTAATTATGCCTTAGGCATGGCCGACATAGCCATTCAAAAAGAAAAAACTTACCAGATTCATATAGAATATAGACCAGTGACATGAGATTTAAAATTAACTGTGCCTAAAATCAGGAGGGGGTTGGCAAAGGGACCTGAGGGGTAATTGCCCTAGCTGTTTTCATTTGACGACTGTTGTCAACTGCCAGTAGGGTTTTTGCATGCCCAAGTCAATAGCATCTCTATTCTTGACTAGCGGAAATCTGAGACACCATTTACATCATGACTGGTTCTTTTTGGTAAATAGTTTGGACTTTATTTGGTAGCACACACTGATATCAGCCAAATTAGGACTGCTGTATCAAATTTCACAATCAAAGTAAGAGTCTTACAGCCTTCTGCATTAACTTTGAAACGAACATGTGCTGGTCAGCAAACGTGAAAATGACACGTCCTAAAAGAATGGCTGATGTGGTCACGTTGGCATGAATGTAATATGCAAGACCATGGATATATTTCATACAGGATATTTTGTTAAATATAATATATTCCAAGTACTAAACTATATAATGTGGTAGACAAATTAGTTGATCTCATTCAATAAAGAAAAACTGTTTCTAAGAAGAAATGCATTGTGTGATCAAACCTTTAACCCTTTTTACTGTCCAGGGATTTTCATTGTGACTAAATGCACACCATGTCTGCTTTCTGTGATATGGTGTTTATCTTTAGTTTGACAAGTCTTTGGCATTCACTCACACCGGCTCCAGACATCTTATCAATTAAGTTTGTGGCTTCCCAGTGAAAGTTTGCAATGAGGCCAGGTGTATTCTTTAAACAGTTTGTCATGTTATGGGGATTGAAGAATTATGAAGTACAGCCAGAAAAATGAGTTAAATGCAGTGGTTTTATGTCGATTGATTTTATAATTTCCTGTACACTTAAAATGACACTTTCCCTAAAGCAGCGTCCACGGTCTGATAAGAGGGAATTATCTATTAACGATCTAATTATTGGATTGGCAGAATGGCACATAGGGAGAATGTAAAGAAGAAAAATAAAATATTAGTTGTGCATGTGTCATGACTCACTAAGTGAGCAACAAAGCCTAGGGTCGGCCCTGGGTAGAGGCGGCACCTTGAGGATGCGGAATCTAATGAAAGAAGATACCACTTTAGGGTAATCCTAATTCTGATCGATATGAATTTGGGGTAAGGCTAGGTGCAGGGCCGGCCTTTGGGGTGTGCGACCTGTGCGACCGCACAGGGCGCCACACTCCAGGGGGCGCCGCCGCGGGGTCCGCCGCCGCCGCCGCAGCGCGGTCCGACGCCACTGCCGCCGCGGGGTCCGCCGCAGCGCGGTCCGACGCCCCTGCCGCCGCGGGGTCCGCTGCCGCCAGTATGGGGGCACCCGGCACCCCTCCAGAGACGGACAGTAATGTCCGCCGCTGGAGGAGCAGGCTCGCAAGGGAGCAGTATCGGAGGTCTTTAACAGACCTCCGATACCGCTCCCTTGTGATCCCCGCGGCAACAGCTGCTGTGCGCCGGGGTTTGCTGTCAGATCCCGGCGCACAGCACTGAAGCCGCGCCCACCGGTCTCCGTGCCCTCTGACCCGGAAGAAGAGAAGACAGAAGAACTAAGAAGAAGAGCGAAGAGGAGGCAAAGAAACTGAAAGAGGAAAGGTAGGGAAGCATAGAGTGATAGTGAGAGTGGATTGGTGTATATGTGTGGATTAGTATATATGTGTGGTTTGGTATATATGTGTGGTTTGGTATATGTGTGGATTAGTATATATGTGTGGTTTGGTGTATATGTGTGGATTGGTGTATATGTGTGGTTTGGTGTATATGTGTGGATTGGTGTATATGTGTGGATTGGTATATGTGTGGAGTGGATTGGTATATATGTGTGGATTGGTATGTGTGTGTGGATTAGTATATGTGTGTGGATTGGTGTATATGTGTGGATTGGTATGTGTGTGGATTGGTATGTGTGTGTGGATTAGTATATGTGTGTGGATTGGTGTATATGTGTGGATTGGTATGCGTGTGGATTGGTATATATGTGTGGATTGGTGTATATGTGTGGATTGGTGTATACGTGTGTGGATTGGTATGCGTGTGGATTGGTGTATATGTGTGGATTGGTGTATGTGTGTGGATTGGTATATATGTGTGGATTGGTGTATATGTGTGGATTGGTATATGTGTGGATTGGTGTGTATATGTGTGGAGTGGATTGGTGTATATGTGTGGATTGGTGTATATGTGTGGAGTGGATTGGTGTATATGTGTGGATTGGTGTATGTGTGTGGATTGGTGTATATGTGTGGAGTGGATTGGTATATATGTGTGGATTGGTATATGTGTGTGGATTGGTGTATGTGTATGGATTGGTGTATATGTGTGGATTGGTGTATATGTGTGGATTGGTGTATATGTGTGTGGATTGGTGTATGTGTGTGGATTGGTATATATGTGTGGATTAGTATATATGTGTGGATTGGTGTATATGTGTGGATTGGTGTATGTGTGTGGATTGGTAAGGGTGTGAGAGTGATGGGTGTTATGCTGTACCATTTCCAATGTATTTTTCATTATATAATTATGCTCTAAAGTACATCATAACTCCCATCACTCTATACTGTTCCATACAGTGGCAGAGCTGGGAGGCAGAGGCCTTGCACCCTCACCGCAGGACTTCTGAAAGGTAAGTGAACTTCAAAGAGGGAGAGGGTAGATAGTTAGGAGGGGGTAGATAGGGAGAATGGAGTGAGACGGGGTACATAGGGCAATCATACTCCTATCATGCCAAGTAGTCTACGAGTACATCCTGGAATCTGCGGGCATGATAAGAATGTGATTGCTGTTAATCATATATATATATATATATATATATATATATATATATATATAAATATTATTTAATTGTTTTGTTATGTGTTATGGTGTGTGGGGGGGTCATATTCGGTTTCGGCCAGGTAAATGCTGCACTTTTGGTTTCAGTCCAGAATTCGTTTCGGTGCATCCCTACTACTAAGCCAGACAATGAAGTGGTAGGCCTACACCACATCAATGTTTGGCGTAGTATATAGTGATTGGGGTTTTGTTACAAGTTTTGATTCCTTTCTTTTTTTGGGATGGGGGGGGCGCCAGACGAGTAGTCCGCACAGGGCGCCAGAACACCTAAGGCCGGCTCTGGCTAGGTGTGAGTATGTCATCCAGTGATGTGGGGTGTTGACCAAGAGCCTACTGAGGTAAGAGGATATGGGGGTCTTGGGATTCCCCAAGAGGACATGCAAGGAGTTTATGGGCCAGGCCTAAGAAGGATCAAATCCGGATGCACCCTTTTTCTTGGACTGTCAACATCAATGATTAATACCTATGTACATTCCCTGCATTGTGTCTCTGCTTATGTTTTGCTATTCCTTTCCACCATTTGTTCTTTTTTAAAGACAACCCTTCTCTTGCATCGGAGAACGACTTCTTAGTTTATACACCTATGGCGTTCACATCTCTGACAGAACATGATCCAGGAGATTTTTGTTAACAGAAGGGCTAAGAAACATTTGTGGCTAGCATGAGAGCATAAAATAGAGTAGCTTTGTTCACATGCTAGCAACAATTGTTTATATACACTCCATAAATATAACAGAATCTGGACTGAATCCAGTATTCTCCAGGAAATTCAGATGCTAACGGCATACAAGGAGGTTTCCTTCAGGGAGAATCCCTCACAAATGAGTGTGTGCTAAGAGTATATAAACAGTGGTAGTATATGAACTTTGTGATTTCCATGTCATGACTGCCTGAACATCTGGCAGATGTGATGCCATCGTGAGGTATCCCCCACAGCTCACTCCATCCCGCGTCACTGCTCGGAGGGGACAGCGTGTTTGTTTACTCTATAATCTCCCTTACGTACTGCAGCTACGAACAAAAAAACATATGCTTTTGCTTTCCGTGTAATTCCTGAATCAACACAAGCTCTTTAACCATTTGTAAGCCAATGTAGGGAAGCAATTCATTGCTCCCTCTTCTTGGACCATGGGAGAGCTTGTGAATGTGTTGAATACGTTGCCTGACCCACTGGCCCTCAGGTGTATTCAGCAGGAGAATTGTAGTTTCCACTCAATTACCTCATCATGCATTATAAGGGATGTTAGAATGAAAATCTAGCTAAAACATGAAAGATAATACCGATGTTGGGTAGACTGCAGCACTGGTACAGTCATCATGCATGTAGTATATTAAGCAGTGCTATTCTAATCCCATTTCAGCTCTGAAGCCAGTTGAGGCCAAATGACTCTGAAGCACATTTGGCAGACAACGCACCATGTTTGTCCGGTCCTGTCAAATACACATTCACCCTGGGAGCTATTTCTAAAAATTCAAGGAGACACCACATCCACTGACCTCACTAAGAACAGCACCATGTGGCTATAGTAGAAACTTTGCAACCATGAATCTGACAATAAGAGAAGTTTAATACTTCTGTTAGAATGAACAATGTGTCTGTGATTAAAATCATTACTCACGCCGGTGATATAGCAGAGCATGGCGTCAGAGTGGTGTCACATTACGCTATTAAAGTATTATTAAACTGGGTCACAGTGTCACTTAAGGATTTCAATGGCCAATAGTTGGGTCCACTACTAAACCAAGCAATGACCTCAATTATACTGAAAATAATACAAATATACATATGTTTTTTTTGAGGGGGTAGAGCAGGGGGCAGAGTGAGAGAGTTGCCGCTTCAGTCTTGAGGCCGGACATCCAGTGATATTTGTGGATGCGGCCGCCAATGCAGCTGAAGGGGCAGAATAGATTTGTTTGATGCACAGACCTCTTATTCAACTTCCACTGCACGCCTGCCAGTCTGTGCTGCGCTGGATATGACGTTGTATCTGTCCCAGTGCTGACTGGCAGATTCAGAGGCCGAGGACAGGGAGAAATAGGTTTTTTAACATCAAGTGAGTCGTGCTAAGGGAATGGTATGTAGATAATGGGGAAATAATGGAGGGAAGTTATGTTAGGAGGCAGGGCCGGCGCTGCCATGGAGTAGAGTGGGGCAATTGCCCCAGGCGGCACTTTTTATTTAAGCAGAGGAGAGAGAGGGGTGCCGAGTGGTTTTTGCTTATGTCAGTACCCGCTCGGCACCCCTCTCTCTCCTCTGCGAGCCCTCTAGCTTTGGTCTCGGTGCCGGCTTGTAATGCTGAGCGCTAGAATATGATGTCATTTCCAGTGATCAGCAGTGAAGCAGCGTGCACCGCGGCAGAGAAGGGAGACTGGCCACAGGACTGCTGGAAGGTAAGTGAAGTACAAAGGGGGGGGTATAGGGTAGATAATAAGGAGGGAGTAGAGTAGATAATGAGAAGGTAGGGAGAGGAAGGGTAGATAATGAGCAGTGGCGTCAGCGGGGGGGGGCTTCATTTCAAACTTCGTCCCAGGCGGCACTATGTCTAGGGCCTGCCCTGTTAACAGCTTAGCAGAGTATCTACACAAAAATAAATGATGGAAGGTTTTCAACAAATGTGCAATTTGGCTGTGCATTATGCAGTCAGGGGCTGCAGTTTAAACATTTGCCAGTAAGTGGCAGAAGAGTTTATGGAATAAGGATTTTCTCAAGCGGGATGAATAACTAGATTCAAATGTGATTCAGCGTAGATTTGAGGTAAAATCCACAAGAACAGGACTTAGCAGGCCAGAACCTTTTCTGCACACATTTGGTTTCTGTGAAAATGGATACACTCTAGTCACAAATTCATTCTAACCTTACCTCCTGACTTTGAATGTGCTCGTTGGCTAACGATGGCATCTGAATTATGTCATAAAATAACACACACGACAATGGTTTGGCTCCACTGAGTATATCTAACAGTCACTTCACCATAAAAATCATGGTTTCCATGAAATATAGAAGTTTGTAAAATAAAAACATATTTTAAATGAATCAAATTACATTTACTCAAGTGATGCTGAATAACTTATTGATAACAGAACAAATTAAACATTCACATGCAGGGGGGATGAAAAGAAACAGTATCGCAAGATTCTCAGAAAACATCAACTGATGAGAGGTCAGTGGTTGGCAATCAGGGGCTTCTTGTATACCCCTCGCAATGACCCTGCACTCCATTGCATCATTGTTTTCCCATGTATGGCTTCTAATTACTATGACTTGGAATATTTACCCTAATACATTAAGACAGCATTCCTCCGTTAGATACCACATGTCCCGGTCCTTCAAACATGAAGTAGAATGTGGCAGTATCTTTGCTGTTCTACATGTTTATGGTGGTTGATGGACACCATTCTACTGGGCAGCATTCAACCCTTCATTCAGAGTTATTAGTGAAGATATTGGGGAGAAACTCTGTCCTTTACATAAATGTCCAAAATCTGCTTTAGCACATATCCCTCTTTCAAAATTGCTGACTATGGTGGCTTAGTGCACCAGGACATGATGGATAGAGTCCAAGAATCTGGGTCCAACAAAGGGCAAGCAAGCTGTCATTTCTATAACACTGAAAGGGTTAAAAAGAAAAGAGGATTAAGAGTGTACCATTCTTCCAATACACTATGTGCCAGCTTATCAAAACAGAGTTCTGCTTAGGTTCCATTCCGTTCCCTCTTACTGGCACAAACATGTCTATTGTGGTAGTAATTCTGTGTACAGAACAGGCTGCTATAGCCTATAGCCCGAGGATAACGCTCCACCCCTGCCAACCTTTAATCCATCAATCAGTTCTCTGGGTGAACTTAATCAGGTTTTTGTAAGGTTGTAGCATGTAGTGTGTAATTATGCGGAGGGAGAGTTGTGAATGATCTGGAATAGTTAGCATAGCATTTAAGTGAGTGGTGTAACACTAATTCAGGGGTACCCTTGTGGTCTGCCTGTAGGGCCTTCCTCTCCATGTATATATCCTGTTGTGCAGGATAAACATATATACAGCTTGGAGGAGAGGGGGGAGAGAAAAGAGAGAGCAATGTGATAGAAACATTTAACTACATAAACGGATTTAACAAAGTATGGAGGTTATTTAAAAGAAGAGAAATTATCCTACAAGAGATCATGATCTAAAACTAGAAGGTCAGAGGCTTTTAGATGTAACGTAAGAAGATTTTACTTTACTGAGAGGGTGGTAGATAAGTGGAACACCATCCCAATAGACATGGTAGAGGTTAGCACAGTAAATTAATTTAACCATCCCTGAGATAAGAATATGGCTATCCCGAATCTTTAGGCAAAACAAGGACCAATTATGATTTGTTTCTTTAGAGGACGGAAAATGGACTGGATCTTATCTGCCGTCAAAATCAATGTTTTTGTGTTTTAGATCTAAATGACTGTACCTTGGAAAATGTGAAATTGGCACTAACATATTCAGTTGAATTATAGACCATATACATGCAAAATGCCAACGCTGCACAAAAATAAGCCTATGATAACAAAAACCTTGCACATAATCTGCTCCACTCATAAAACAGACCCAGCTCCATCTGGCACTGTGAATGCAAATCTTGCTGGCAGTCCAACTAAACAGGACATTCGCTGGGACAGAGAAAAACCGGGACCAAATCCAGAACTGCTGGCAAATAAGTGAGTGGCAGGTAAGAGGAGAAAAGCTGTGAAGGCCAAAAGTACAATATTAATGGCATTGGCTGTGATGCTCTTTGTGGGGAAACTGGCCTTTCATATCCATGTTGTAGTTTTATGTTTTCTATCCCAAAGAAGTGGAGAGACCAAAGGCAAACTATCCACAAAGCAACCTTGGCCTATCTCTGGGACCCCTGGCCACATGACTACCCCTGCCATGAGCCAAAACAACCATTAAACGGTTGTGTACGTGGTACAAGCATGGAGGGCACTACAACTGTACCCTACCTGGAGGGTCCTGGAGGCATCTGGTGGCTGATCAATATGGTGGTTAAGGAGTTAGTGTTCAGGGAGACCATTAGAAAGAAAATAAATTTGTCTGTATGTCTACAATACATGTTACAAGAACAATGTGTGTTTATTTGAGCCTTCAGATGTACAGTTGTAGAGAAAATGTATATTTAGGATTGATTATTTCCATGGGGTCCAAGGGCAGCCATGATTCACTGCCTTCACATACGAAAACCAGGCTCCCTGCACACTTGTAATAAAGCAGTAGGAGATGTAAAAGCATAATAACGCATAACATACAGACTGGTAAAATGTTAAATCGGACTTAACAGAGTCTGCATGCTGGTAGAATGTTACAAAAACGTTCTGTAATGTAAATAGACCAAGTTAACGTTATGACGGGTTATGATTAATGGATGAAAGCAACTGAAAGAAGATTGATTGTCTTCTTCTGGAATCACAAAAAATCTTCTTAAACACAGTTTACACCAACCATAACAGAATGCTTCTTTGGGTCAAATTATATACATGTATGGTATACAGCGGGGGGAACAATGCTAGTCAGCGAGAGCTGCAAACAAGCCCCAATTTTTGAGCACAGGTATCTCAATTAAAAAATGTCCACTACTACTTTTACTTGGGTAAACGCAAGAGAATACCAACCGTTTCGGGTGTCCAGTGTCCTGGGATCTGGCCACTGACCCGTAGCAAAGTAGCTACTTTGCAGAGATCAGCATCAGAGCATCCTGAGGGGGTCACATGGAAGCCGATTTTACTGCTTTTTGTGCTTTCGGAGGAGATCAAAATATCTCCTCAATGGAACCATGATCCCTAATGTCCACAAAAGCAGGACTAGTAGCTAGTAAAGCTTTTATCCAGGCATATATGATTACGTAAATATATATAACACACAAACACACAGAGCTTTTGCATTCCAAGTATTTACATAAATCTATAAAACACACAGAGCTTCCCCACAGCACATATTTGAGATAAAAATACACTAATGTATTATTTTTCTGATCTTAACAGTGGCTTAGCCCACGTCAAAGCTCCTAAGTTTCTGTATGTCAATGTATTTAAAAACATCTCCGTTTTAAAAGTTTTGCAAACTCAACACATTATTCGCTGTCAGATATGTACTGTAATGACAGGGTCTCATAACCCACCCAAAACAAAAGCCTTACGCTTGGTATTTTCTTTGGATTTTATCTAACGCTTTCACATTTGTACGTTTTAGGCCAAAACACGAAGAGCTATTAAAATTTTCTTGCCTGTCTGGCCAGCCAACTAAGATGATAAATAAAGTGCTATATGCATGATTGCTGCTGGACTTTGTAAAAGCAGATTTTTTTTTTATAGTGTAAAAGACACCAGCATTAAAAAAAGACCATTGTTGCGTGGCAGTGAATGAGTTAATAGGAATACTCTGCTGGATTTCAAGGCAGGCATGAAGGCGCCTTTCAGGGCCCTCGAGAGCTGAAGAGGTTATTCACTTGTATATCACAAGAGGGGTGAAGTTATACTTAGATATGGCTGTCTACAGAGCACACAGACCTATTGTAAACTACAGTGTAATGAGATACACAGAACGTCCAGGGTCCGGGTCTGCAGGATCTCAAGAGCCCCTTAGCATCAGAGGCTAGGGTGAGTGTAACTTTGTCACCGCAAAGCGTTGGCTGTCCTGGACTTATCTTAGTGCAGCATCCTGAGTATTAGGCGCCAATACACCGCAGGACAAGAGGCGCATTCACTACTACCGATTCCAGTCTTCCTAACTCTATTTTTACTAAGGCACATATTACAAAGCGTTCACACAAACGGTTAAACCTACTTTAATAGGTGTGGAGGAACTAATAGCTTCATTCTTATGCTCATGTTTGGAATGTTTAGGTAGATCTAAAGAGTGTGATTCCCATGACACATTTCGTAAAAACTTGATGTAGCCCAATCAATTCTACATCCTAGCTGCAATAAAAAGAAAACTGCTTCTTTCCAGCTACATGTGGGTCACATGACATTTTTATTAAAAGGGTAGTAGATACCATGAATAGGGTTCCAAAGCAGGGCAAACGCAGGAAAGTGATCCAAGAGTTGGTGGGATATGCATAAGACCGTCACTTTCCATTTGACCTCATCAAGCTCAAATACCAAACGGTAACATGAAATGTTTACACCAGGACCAGCATGTTCGTCATTTAAATCACTGGACCATGTACAGACACAATCTGCCACAGGCACAGTTTAAATGAATTACTTGGAAATATAGGGCCATATTAGTGAAACGTGAAGCAATTAATGGAAAATGCTAAATTCTGGGAGATCATCAGCAATGTTCCATAGGGTTAGGTAAAATGTTCCTCTTTGCTCAAAATCTAGCACTGGGTGAAAATTGGTTTAACATTTTAGCCGTATAACTATGGCCTTAATTGCCTTATTATAGCTCATGTTTGTTGGCAACAGAATGGCGAGAGCCATACACGCCTTAAATGTCATAATAATGAATATATAATCGGGAAATGCGTTTATACATTAAACTGTGTCAATAATCTACATTATTTTTTTCATTTCCTACTAAATTATATCAATAGATCACAAACTCACCCCTAGGCACAACATTTCGTCTTTGGCCATTTAAAATACCACCTCCAGGAAAACATGTAAAATTAATTTGTAACCCTTCAAAACCCTTAACAATTTCTATCGACTAACTTTAATGTTTGACTTTCATTTAGTGTGGCAGCGAATGGGTTACCAAGCAAACAGCTAAATTATAAAGATGACATAAAATGTTTTGAAATGGATATTTTGTCAGTCAACAAATCCCGTACCTGCCCTTACCTGCTGAGCTGCAAAATATTTAGTCACCATCTCCGTTCACCGTCTTGAGACATGATTTAATGAAAATGCAGACAGGGAATCGTAATCCAACTCTCTCCCACCCAGCTCATTAATCAACACGTCTGGCTGGTTAATGTAATTACTGTAATGAGAGAAGACTGTATATTTAGTGCTAAACATACATACATGAAGTGATAGATGCGAAAAAAAGGAATTCATCATGATCTTATATTCTAAAGTCAAAATAAGTCAACTTTTGTTGAAGTGGCTCAGTTGAGCCCTGGTAGGATGTATAGTTCATTAAAAATTCTTTATGGAATTGGGTTCTATGGGGTGACCAGGTATCTCATGCATTTATCATTCTGCTCTATCAAATTACGTTGGCGTGTTAAAAGAGTGGAAAATTGCCAATATAAGTTCACGGTGTAACTTAACCCTTACGGGGTTTGTCATGCATGGCATTCCTTCAAGTGAGGACAGCGAAGACAATATTAAAATGATTAAGCTTTTCCATGCTTTATGAATTTGCCTCCGTAAGAAAGGAATGAAATACAAGCAGGAAAAAAAGTAAGGAAAGGTGTTTTCCTCGTATCATGTTTTGACTGGTCATTATAGTCTTAAAATTATTTTGGAAAATCAGCCCTGTCTGGATGCCAGAGGTTGAGAAATTGAATGCTTTGGTACTTGAACAGAGATTTGAGATTTATTAATTGTGTAAAGAAATACATGATTTAGATGAATGAAGAACCAAGCCTACGAGCATATAGCTTAAACTTAGTTGGTTCTATCTTTCTTTAATGGTCCTATTACTTAATGTGGTAATTCGTGTTAAAAATGTATCTTATGGAATGGTATACATTTACCATAGGAACATGTTCTCACTTTAAACAGGTCATTTTAAAATTAATATCAGGTTTTCAGCCTGGCTCATCATAGTGTCTTGCAGTCAACAACAGAATAGCTCAGTCATACTCTCTGAATAATAAGAGCCTTTAGAGGAACGTGCTTCGTTAGCATTGCCATAAAGTATCAGCTCATCGTGGCCCAAAATATCACAAATAAATCGTCAACAATGGCAGCCTCCAGGTCTGCAGTTTAAGGAAGTTTATTTGAACAAAACCAGACAAAAGCAGGTTTTTCTCGACATTAACCTGTATCACAGCATACAGCATTGTATTTTATGCTCAACAGAAATATTTTCCATGGGACTTTCCCTTTAAGAAAGACTAAATACTTCCTTTAAGAAATACTTGTTAGTTTTCTGATTTCAGACAAGTAACTCATTCTGCGTAGTTACATGTTGGTGTTTCTGCAGCAACTGGATGACTTTAATAATAATAATCTTATATTAGCTTACTGTTTTGTAGGATGGTTTGTGAAACTTGTGTCTACAGGCAAATTGTCAATCAGCTCTTTTATTTGTTCTTTTATGAAGAAAATTGAGCTGTTGTCAGCAGCCATAGCATAAATACAATGAGTAGCTGATAAGATAATCGGTGAAAGTCAAATATTTTACATGAGCTAAATCATTACTTCATGATTGATGAAATCTCACTCAGGGATATCAGCTTCAAAGGGGGAGGTGTGCAGGCAGGTAAAGGTCTATGATTGTGTAAAAAATAGTATATAAATAAGCATTTATTTTGGTGTTTTGGTGTCATTTGTTTATCAACAAATATCATTGTTTTGGATATATTTGCTTTAACCCAGGTTAAGGACCAGGTTTTTTTTCACATCATAGGACCAGAGCAATTTTCACTTATTTTTACTGTGTCTTTCTTTAACACTTATTTCTCTCTCTATATCAATGTCTGTGTGTGTGTGTGTAAGACAGTTTTTTTTATGAAAAAAAGGATTTAAAAGAAAAACACATTTATTGACAGTTTTACATCTATATAAATGATTCATAGATAGTATAAGTGTGAAAAAATACCAAAAATATATTTGCTAATTTGATTTGAACCCCCACATTTCTATTTAAGGTTCATTATATTATATATGTTATATTTTTTAATTATTAATCCCTACCCAACCCTAAACCTAACCCTATCTAATTTCCCACTAACACCCACCACATTAGCTACCCAGTATACATAAAAATACATAGAAAAAAATAAACCTTTTAGGGTCAGGTTAAAGACTGGAACCAAGGGAAACACTGTTTCTTAGTGTTGTCTGTCTATCTCTAGCTAGAAGACTAGAGACAGAGAACAGAGACAAAGGCAGTGCTCCCTATAGGGTGCTGCTTTTATAACCTGACTGATACAGTGTATGGGATGATCGCATGCACTGACGTGCAGGAAATCTGCTGTAGGCTGAGTGTTCCAGCCATTGAACGGTTAGCTGTAGAGGTAACCAGAGGCTAGTCTGGGCCTGGTCCAAAATTGTTCCCAAAGGGCTGGTCTGACCTGGACTTAGCTGTGAACAATTTTGGATGGGCATGGGAAGGCAGCAACGCAGTAGGGTCACGTAATCACAATGTGTGGGTAGCCAGACAGAAAGCTGCCAGTGAAGTAAGGGAGAATGTATGTCTGTATGTATGTTAGTATGATAAAGGATGTATAGGTAAGTGTGTCTGTTAACATGAATGTCTATGTGTAAATGTACACATGTTTTCAGAAATATGACATGTTAATAATTTTTCATCATTTAACAAAGTGTGAACAAGAAAAATCTAAATCAAATCAATATTTGGTGCAACCAACCTTTGCGTTCAAAGCAGCATCAATTCTTCTAGGTACACCTTGGCGTATGATTAATAATAATGATCATCAATTTAATTGGGAGGATGAAACACAATCATTAACTAAAACAGAAACAGAAGAACAGCCAAGCAAGTTGAGGTTGCTGAAGACAGTTTAATGTCAAAAGTCTACACCATGGCAAGACTGGGGACAGCAACAAGACACAATGTAGTTATACAGCATCAGCAAGATCTCTCCCAGGCAGATATTTGATGGCATACAGGATTTTCATTATGTTCTGTCCAAGCTCTTTTGAGAAAGAACAATGAAACGGGCAATGTTGAGGACCGTAAATCCAGTGGTCGGCCAAGGAAACTTACTGCAATAGGTGAAAAACACATGCCTACTTCCCTTCACAATTGGAAGATGTCCAGCAGTACCATGAGCTCAGCATTGACAAAAAACAGTGGGACCCTAGTACACTCATCTACTGTTCGTAGAAGCGTGGTCAGAAGTGTTCTTCATGGAAGACTTAATGCCAAAAAGCCCTACCACTGGCAAGGAAACAAGGCCAAGCGACTCATGAAAACAAAGAAAATGGGGTACAGAAAAATGGCAACAGTCTGATGAGTAAAAATATGAAATATTTGGTTGTAGCAGAAGGCAACTTTATTCGCCGAAGGGCTGGAGAACAGTATAATAATGATTGTTTGCTTAAAACAGTGAAGCATGGTGGAGGTTTCTTGCAAGTTTGGGACTGCATTTCTGCAAATGGAGTTGGGACTTTGATCAGAATTGCTGGTCTTCTTAATGCTGAAAAGTACAGGCACAAGCACTTATCCATCATGCGGCATGACAACAACCCCAAACATACAGCCAAGTTATTAAGAACTATCTTCTGTGTAAAGAAGAAAAATGAGTCCTGAAAGTGATAGTATGTCCCCCACAGAGCCCTGATCCCAACATCATGTTTGCGATTACATTGATAGAGAAGCAACTGAAGCTGCCTAAATCCACAGGAGAATTGTGGTTAGTTCTACAAGATGTTTAGAACAACCTACATGCTATGTTCCTAAAAAAAAACTGTGTGCAAGTGTACCTAGAAGAATTGTTTTGGTCGCATCAAATATTTATTTTTATTTCTGTTCACTCACTTTGCATGTTGTTAAATAATAAAATGTAACTAATAACATGCCTATTCTTGAAAACATTCTTACTTTACAGCATTTATTTACAGCTATATATATTTATATTAGCAATGTGTAAGCGTCTTTGTGTGTGAGCATGAATGTGTGTGTAGGCATGTGCATTTGTGTGCCAGTATGTACGTTGGGGGGGCAAGGGGCCACACGGCTTTAATGTCCCTCGGGCCACAAGGTGCCATGACCCTGGAATCACAGCAATGTGGGACCAGTTTTTTTTTTTTTTTTTTAGTAAGGGGCTATATTGTACTCCAGAGAAGTGGAAATACATGTTAAAATGTGGGAAATTATTTATCCTATGATACATAAAGTAGTTCTCTAATATGTATACATCTTGCTTATTTTAATCCACAGGTTTCTTTGGCGTTCTGAACTGCAAAATTTAGTACATGGGAAAATCTCCTACATTGCCAAGGGATGCAAGCCAAACATGCCTCAGAATGACTTGGATCATAGTCTTTCATTTTTAATTTATTTCAATATTAGATGAGCACAGATCGGTTATTCTGGATAACCTTAAAGAGAGACTCCCATTATAAATGTTTATTCACAGTATTACTTGAGCGTAATGAGCTTTTACCAGTGTTGTATAGTTTCCTGTTTACAATGATATATTAGGGTTTTTCGGGTCTATCGCATGGTGTTGTGATGTGTTGAGTTGACAGGTAAGTCCAGTTGCTAAGATCAGCTTGACGGAGTTGGCTAAAACCGAGCAACGCGTCTACACAAATCACTATCACGATGACCACAGTTCAAGCTAACTCAACTCGAATGAGCATGAGTTGACTTAGCAGTTTAGTTGAAAAGGGCTCAGCAAAATCAAGTTGACTTCTCAGGTGAAGGGAAGGTGACCTACAATTCAATTTTTGAATTGATTTGATTTGACAGCCTCTGTAATTTGACTGACAACTCTAACTTCAATAAATAGACCTCACCTAGCACTCCTTATCTTATCTCAGTTATGTAGACAATCATATCAGGTCCTCACCATACAGCCTTGTTGTTAACAATACAACAAAAACACTTATATAAAGATTCAGAGATTCAATTCTATGTATCAATATATCATGGCTTAGTAATTCTTATTATACATTTTACACACATCTTTACTCCAGTACTACCAGTACTCGCAGATATGTGTGCATGTGTTGAGCTTGAGTAACCAAGGATATGCTGTTGGGAAAGTGTGCTTGTAATGTAATGCAATGCACACACATTATATACCTTCCAAGTGTCCATCTTTAGGTGGGACAGTCCATCTTTTAGCCCTGAATCTCCAGCCTTTTTTCCTCTCCCTCTTTTCTATAATCTCAAAATGTTTGGTGTGTATGAGTGTATCAAAGTCTTCTACGGCACTAGAAGTTACAATCATGTGTATAGAAACAGCAGGAAATATGTCTATAAATTAAAATGTGTAAATAAATTGCTGTCCTAAAAAAAGTCACCCATATCCACTCCCCCCTAACTGTACCCCTTAAAACAAAGGTAACCCTCTTCAGCCATATGAAATGTTGGAGGGATGTAAAAGGATTAAATACATATTTGCTGAGAAACACAGGCCAAGACAATGAAAAGTGGAGGGAAGTGTATTGTGTTGCACTTTACCATTAAAGAAGGCTTTACTGTTCTACATTGTATATTAAATTGAATGAGTTTAACATGCTTTCTGCTGTGTATATTAATAATTGTGTAGTGAAAAGGGTTAAAATTCTGCCCCATCCAGTTGAGGGATTATTAGAGGATAAGGAGTTCTCTAGGCCCTGCGCTCAGAATGTGAATTTCCCTTTCAGACACTGGTCCCAGGGGCAAAGGGTTCGCTTGTGTTTTTCTTACTCAGATAAAGACCCCATTTATCTGCAGAGCGGGCAGCATCCAGTAGGGAGAGCAGTGACTGAACTAACACCAGGACTCCAAGCTGGGAGTGTGGGGACAACCAGTACCTATTAGATCCATTATGCTTAACCATTTAAATGAAAATCTAGCAGATGTGGCTCTGTAATCACTTACAGGACATATGGCTCACAGAAACTGGAAAATAAACAAATGTGTTTACTAATAAAACCGATTTTTGTGTATTTCTGTAATACAATAGAGGCAACTTGCGTCAATACTATTTTTCCCTGGACAACATGTGCTTTTAGACATGGTTTGGATTAAAATGCTAAAGAAGATTACATTTATTGTGTAAACAAGAATGGTTTTAGTGACAAATTTAGGTGCCATGAGTTCAGACACACAGGTATTATGGAACCAATACATACAATGGTGTAAAGGAAAGTTATAGGTTACGAAGGTTGATGTGGGAAGGAGAAGGGACACAAGAGAAACCTATGATATAATCACTGTATTGGAGGTTGGAGTAGAAGGAAGATAGTAATTGTGGTACGAGAGAGGAAATGGAACAGAGAGAAAGGCAATGGGGTCAACCATCAGAAGTTACTATCTTATTATCAACAGATACAAACCCTACTCACTGGTGGCAGATCAATCCTTAGACCAACCCAGAGAAAACAAGCATTTTTTAACCCCTTAATGACAAAGCCTGTACATGTACGGGCTCAAAATACATTGTTTTCAATGGGTTTAGGGACCGCCCATTGTCCTTAAGGGGTTAAATTATTTTTGCAGCACAATCATAGTTTTCCTTTATGATAAGATAAATACGTTGTAAAACATCACAATTCTGCTTAACTTAAGCTGAATCCATATAATCTGCAGTCATCTCTCAGCATAGTGTTTAATAATCATGTTCGCATGGACGTTTAGCATAAAAAGGAATTGTCATCAAAAATGTGCTTTTAAATTTACACAAACATAACCACAAGTGGTATAGTGTTACTTACTATCCATGTCACTATCCAAGTCTCTACATACTGCGCTGCTGAATACATACTAGACAGTAATTACCGTATTGGCTCGGATATAGGCCGCCCCCGTATATAGGCCGCACCCTAAAAGTTTGGTGCTTTTTTAAAGAAAAAGTTTTTTTTCTTTAAAAAAGCACCAAAAAAAACATGCTGCCACTCTGTCCCCCCCCCCGAGATATGCTGCCACTGTCCTCCCTCCCCGAGATACGCTGCCGCTGTCCTCCCTCCCCGAGATACGCTGCCGCTGTCCTCCCTCCCCGAGATCCGCTGCCGCTGTCCTCCCTCCCCGAGATCCGCTGCCGCTGTCCTCCCTCCCCGAGATCCGCTGCCGCTGTCCTCCCTCCCCGAGATCCGCTGCCGCTGTCCTCCCTCCCCGCGATACGCTGCCGCTGTCCTCCTCTGCCCCCCCCTCCTCGACTTACCGGAGCAGACTCCCGGGTGTCTTGCGGGGCCGGCGAGGGACATCTACGCAATACGCGTATGCAACTTCCGGTACCGGTACCGGAAGTTGCATGCGCGTATTGCGTAAATGTCTCCCGCCGGCCCCGCAAGACACCCGGGAGTCTGCTCCGGTAAGTCGGGGATGGGCAGAGGTAAAACGCTTAGATAACCTCCCGTGCCGGCACCCCCCCCCGTGGAAAGTGCTGGCAGGGGAGGCTGTCTGAGCGTATCGGGGAGAAGGATGCAGGTCCCCTGCACCGCTGCGGGGGATCTGTATCTTAACCCCGCTGCCTGCCCAGCGCCCGGGACTGCATGTCCCGGGCGTCGGGCGCTAGAGCCCGAATATAGGCCGCACCCCCACTTTAAAAACTTAAAGTGGGGGAAAAAAGTGCGGCCTATATTCGAGCCAATACGGTATAACTATGATTATTATTTGTTAAATTATATTATACATAAATTGTACTCCAGTATTCCATTAAATATTTAGTGTACACTTAGCACTATATGGAAAAAATGGCTAATTTTTATTTAAAAATCCCTATAATACTTAACATAAAACATGACAATATAATTTTTTAAATATAATGCCAGTATCATTGTAACAAATATAAATATATCACCAATATACCAGTCTCATTAATCTTCGAAAAGGGAATAAACTCAGATGGCAGTTGTGAGTAAACTGGTTTATATTTATTACAGCAGAGATGTGTAAATAACTGTTGTTCACAGAGAGACTACCAAATTCCAACTGCCTCAACTGAAACTCGACATGGTATATATCACCACACAATTTGAATACTGCTACGTGATTGGTTGGAACATACATATGCAAATATTACAGTCACCTGATAATGCTTGACCCCGCACACTCAGGGTCCCGAAGACAGATCAAGCTGCTTTTTTGGACCATAAAATCGCTCCAGATCACCCCAAAATAGTGACGTATTTTCGGGTGGGCTTTGCTGGCCATAGGCGCTGGGCTGTCTGGTAGTTGATGGGATTATACTCCTGATCCAATTATATTCTATGTATAAATAGCTGTGCTGTTCTCACTAAAGTCACTTTCTGTTTTACCCAATACGAGTTCTGTCTTGTTGTTGGGGCAAATCTTGGTGCTGTCCTTGTCAGTCACAATACAAAATGACAGTAGTTTCAAAAACAAAGTAACTTCTGCTGAGGTCAATCATGATCTATTTAAATGGACAGTCAAGCCATCTTGCAAATGCTTCTTCTAGAAAGTACTTTCATCTGTATTAATTGTTCAGTGGGCTGTCTTGGAAACTGATTTTTTATTTTATACTATTCCTTTAAACACAGCCTAAATGTATTAAAAAAAGGTTTACCATACTAAGAAAAAAGCTTAAATTTTTCCCACTAAACAGTATGAAACCTATAAACAATTATATAACACCGAAATATAACATTTGACTGCAGATCTATTTAGCCCATTGTGGTCTATCGATTTTTATAAATGTAAAAGTAACCATTTAAGTAGCTACATCTCTTTGATGTTCTATTGACTGTATGGGTCTCTTCCCGACTTTTTGATCTCTTTGTCTAAAGTCCTAACAAACAGTGATGTCTAAGCTGCATTAGGAAGCTAACAGTAGCTACGAGGGAATAAATCTACACTACACTCAGTGGTGTGTTCTTGCCTTGGCCAACTAAACATAGAAGGTCTACGGTGCCACCAATCTAGGGGTTGGTTAAAAGCTCTTTGGAGGCTTATAGATAACAAAGGGAGGGTTTAATAGGTAAGATTATACATAACTTTTTACCCATACATGTGCTAATTGACTGGCACAGTGTATAGCTAAGAGGTTACTCTCTACAAAGGGACATCTTGCTTTTTTCAATGACAGGCCTGCTTTAACAGTGAATTTAACAGTGAATTTAACAGTTGACTTTACCTAACCGCTTGTGAATTCTAGAAAAATTATTATTTTTTTTTTTTCTTATGCCAAAATATAAGAAATCTAATAGGCCTAAATGTCCCGGAGTATCCCTTTGAAGATGGAGGGTTGTTTGTGCTTAGGGTTAACACTGGCTAGCTGTCTCACACTGGAGAGACATCTCTCATCTTAGTGCATCTAGACACCTTGCAAACTGGTCATCTATTTGCTCATATCAGGGCCAGAATAGCCTTGTGGCAAACCATTTACTAGGTGGGCCGCTGGCCGATGAAGCCACATACTTACCTTTATTGGGGCTCCCGGTTTAGATCAGGTACTTCAGTGTGTGACCGCCAGATGTATACATGTGGCTGCATGCTGCGGTAACGTAGCACAGCATTCACACGTGCACCTTTTAACGGCTGCTGGCCTTAAAGTGTCATGGCTGCCTTTCTTCCCCAATCTGCCCCTGGCCTTTACTTTTTGGCGCGATTAACCGCATTAATGGAGTCCACGTAGAGTGCCTCAAAGTTAAATCCGATATATAAAACCTTGTGATTATAAAACAGGATTCCACACCCCGTATGGATAGACTCCATATCAGATGATACCAAATGTTTCAGCATCATTCAGAATTTTGATTTACATCTTTTTCTGTCTTGATGTTCTGGCCCTCCCCTCCCCAGGGGCATGGAAACTCTTTATTTTGACTTATAGATGTAATTACTTACTTCCTGTCAAGGTGCTTTTTTAAAAATGAAGGTTTGGTGAAATATTACTTAAAAATACATACTTTTTTAAGCTCCAAGCAAGGCAGGTTTAGACAAGAAATCAAATAAAAGATCTCTTAATAACATTCTGCTCCTCCAGGCAACCTGAATTAACCCCAATGCTGCCAACAGCCTGTTTTCTGGCAGATAGTGGCACCACAACTTCCCTAAAGCTTTCCTTCACAGTGCCTTGTTATGTACTTATACTCCCCTAAGAGAAATACAGTATAATAGCCTTAATAGCTAAATCTTTTTAACCAAAGACACGTTCATTTGGAACATTTGCATATAATATACACCACTAGTTATTCTCAATTAACCCCTATATCTTCCTAAACAAATAAAATGAAAATAAATAGATATACTTAAAACCTGCTATCCCATATTTATTATATCTATAGTGCTTGCACGTATAGCCCATGTAAGTGACAGTACAAAAATCCTGTGTAGTAGCACAGATAAGAAGGGGTTAAATTCTATACTTTTGCTAAGAAGTACAATAATATAAAAATCTTTGCACCTATGGTGCACACAGTTTTGAGGGCTACAATATTCATCGCTCATTATATATATAGAAATATAGAAATTTATATTTATAGAAATGTAAAGTGTATATATTTTTATAAATTAATATTTATTTACATTTTTATTATGGGAGGTGTTTTAGAATGAGTGGCAACATTGTCAATCCCTAAATGTAGGTAACCGTTGAAAACACAGTGGGTAGGCCATCATCCTACAATATTTCTATACTTTATTTCAGGAAAATGTATATTTTGTAATGTATTTTTTGTTACTCGAGGTATGTCTAGCGGAAGAAGTGAATATTCTTCCCAAATGTCCTGGCCTTAGGTGAAAGGAATGGCAAAACACCTGGTTAGTGCTGGTACTAAACTTTTCACTGAAACAAAAATAGTTATTAAATGCAGGTGAACTGTGTGGAGTGCCTGAAAATCCTTCAGGCCAAATCTCTAGGTTTTTCTTAGCTTCTGCATAAAAAATATATTTTTTTAGGGTGGGTGGCTCTGACAACAACGTTCCTGGGTGCCAGAGGGAAAGAAAGGGAGACGGGATAAAAAAAAAAAAAAAAAAAAAAAAAATCACATCTGCCTTCCAGCCTAATCCTGTCAGGTTTCCTCTCTGTCTTTCTTTGGCTGTTAATTATTTTCCTTGAAGGAAAGTTGGACAAGTTATATGATGAACAGGTCTAGACAGACACAGGGAATTTGCTCAAACAAGCAAAAGCATACCAAAAATATAAGAAGAAGAAAGTAAATATATATTTAAACCTAAGGACAACATACATTAACATTTTGTTAGGAATTTGATATATTCTTATTAAACTCCTCATGCTGGTAATGTAAATAATGTAACCATTTGAAAATATCAAATTTCTCTATTCACTTGAGAATCTTACTTTATGAGTTTAGAAGTATGACAGTGGATACAATAATACACAAGCTTCTAAATGTTAAAGGGGCACTCAAGACTTCATATGCACTTTAATACATATGATAGCTAAGTGGTCGCTTCCACTTTCCATTTGGTCGACATTGTAAATGCATGGGGGGGGATTCTGCAAACTCCCTCATATACATTTACTCCTTACCAAAAATGTAAAATGTAGTAGAGAGCCCAGTGATGTCACTGTGACATCACTTTCCTCAGTAAGACATAAAAGATTTCCCCAAAAGGATTTCTATCCAAAAATAAAAATCTACATTTTAAAAAAATATTTCAAAATAAAAATATTTATAAAAAGTGTCCCTAACACTACAAGTATTAAACTAACCCAAACTCCTAAAAATAAAAACCAGTAGTTTTTAAAAATACAATACAGGATAATATGTAAGGAATGTATATGGCCCTCAAGTACATATAAAATCTATGTATGTTGAGTGTTACTGTAATCAAAGAATGTCAACATAAATTGATTATGTTCAGCAGTAGCACCTACCGTGTAGAAGAAACCCTACACAAAATTGCAAAAAAATGCTTTTTTATTCTATTATAGATTTTTTTACATATTAGTACCAATGATTATTATGTTTTATCATGATTGTCCTGAACAAAACAATGTCTAATTTGTGTTGGTACATGAAATAAGGGAGAGGGACATCAACATTTAACAACAATGTCTGTCTTTAGTGTATGAAAAAAACATCCTGATTCATTATTGTTAAGTCCTGGACCAAAATTGGATTAGTTTATTGGTGGGTTTGCTGGACACATTTGATTTTTTAGGGAGAGTGAGGAAATTGCTGCTTAATGCCTACACCTGTTATTCCCATCTTTCCCTTTTTTGTTGGTTCCAAATAGTATAATTTTGAGGGACTCTCTGGGAGTTTTTAGAAATTTTGTATTTAGGCACTCTTTTTGGATTTAATTTCTAGCCCTTTATGGCCTATTGTTTTTGGATAGAGGAATGGCCACCAACTGTTGCTACTAGTACCAGATTAAGAATTCTTTTTCAAAAGTCTGACCAATGAAAGTCTATGGAGGAACAGACTTCACCATAGACCATCAGCTCAGAATCCCATGGCTGACCACAATGGCAGCCTTGAGGTATGCAGATAAAAGAAGCTGATAAAGTGTCTAGCAAAGAGTTCACTTCCCGTCCCCTTTTAATAAGTTGTAGTGTGTAAGCGGGGAACTGAGGTTTAAGTTGCATTGGTTCTCTTCATAGGTATGGGAACGACACAGGTTATGTTGGAGTTTCTGGCCTTTTCCAACAGACAGGGTCCCATGGGAAAGCGGGGGCCGTCATACTTATCTCACTTGCAGGTAGTTTACGGTTCATGAAAATGGGTCCGCAGCAATGTTCCATCTAATTTTTCTTAGTTGGCGTGCGCAGAAAATTTCTCTTGTGCAAAAATTTTCACAGAGCAAAGATTTTGTGCGCACAATATCCGCGCCGCATAAAGTTTCCAAAAAATTTTTTTTTCTTTTTTTGGGAAAATCTGTTTTTTACTGTTCTCTAAAAAAGCTATGTGCTTAGAGGGAACACTGGTCCGCAGCAATGAGTTTTAAAGCGTTCTCCGAAGGGAGGGTGTTGTAAAGGCAAAGGGGTTAATTGTAAGGACTCTGGGTAAACTTTGTGGGTTATGAGGTGGGGTAACAGTGTTTTGCGCCAGCCCCGGTAAACTTTTATCTAGTGCCAGAATACATGCAGGAGAGTCGAGTTTTGGCTCCTTAGCGTCACTAAATATTATGAAGGGCTTGGCTGACCCTGTAAAATGCATCATTATATCAGTGATAGAATAAAAAGTGAAATAAGAGTTAAAACATGTATTAATTAATATGCATTATATATATATATATATATATATATATATATATATATATATATACACACACACACACACACACACACACATGTTTGCATACATATATGTATATTACATCAGTGCATATATATATATATATATATATAATATTTATATAGTTATATATATATATATAAACGGTACATATATACACTTAGCAGGGAAGGTGGAGTGTTTGAGGTATTAATGAATTGCTTGTGTAGGCTACAAACAGCAATGACTTCATCCATAGGTCTGTCTGAGAACGTCTGTATTGGAAACAATATGCGGGCTGTACTCACAGCCCAATCAACACAGGAGTTTATTCAAAGAGCAAATAGTTTTTGTTTAGAGGTATAATGGAAAGAAATAACATGTCACAGCCAGAGCAGGAAATAGTTTATTAGTTACACAAGGGGGGGGGGGGGAAATCGTATTCAAGGCATTTTATGAAAAGGCCTTTATGTGAAGAAATATGAAATAGGTTTGCAGTAGGGCATGATGGGAGTGCAGCAGAATGAGGAGGGGGCAGAAGTCAAAGTTTGGTAGAAGTAATTCATTTAACCCTTTAACTAGCAGAGAAGGATGCAGCATTCCACAATGTGTGGGACCACACAAACATTATTTTTTCAAATTGCCTTTTTGCACTCATCTATAAATGTAGAGGATAATAGGTCAATTATGATACACATTATATGTCTCAAAAATAATTAAAAGACATACAAACCTAGTTAAAAATATAAAAAAATAAAATATGTTGTCCTTGATAAGTGATGTTATGTCATTCATCAGCGAGGGGAGCTGCCGAAGGAAAATCTGAAAAATTGAATATGTGCAAACATCCCAGGGACAGTAAAAATACACATTTTTAACAGTTTATTTCAACACCTGGGAACTTATATCCATATTTAAGAACTTCACCTACCTGGAGCTCTCCCTCTTCTGGGGAAGCGAGGGGTGTCTCGCTGTATAGGTGGAGCAAGCCCTATATAGGACCAGGCTAGCCACTCACAGGGCCAGGGTAGGTATGGATAAATGCCACTTCCTCTGCCCAGAGAAAGAGAGAGTAACCCTGAGACTTGGGGAAACTGTTCTTTACTCCGAGACTACAGGTCTAACCTGGACAGTTCCCACTTTCAGGTATGCTTATCTCATACACCTGGTTTCCAAACATTTCTTCAGGTATCTAGCTTTACAAACACCACAATAATATAACTCAGATACCCAAACCTCTATGTATTTAATAAAAAGTACAATGGTGCTAAGATAAATACAAGAGTACTTCTGGCAAGCATTATCTTTGCTCAGTGCACATCAGGGAGGGACTCACAAGGTGGTTAAGGGCAGTTGCCCCTCCAGCTGCTCAGATTGGAAGGTTTTGGGCCACTACCTGAATAGTTTTTACCTGTTTTACTTGCAGTTGTACATATAACAACCAGGGGGGTCTAGAGTTAAAGGGCTTTTATGCAGTATTTATACACTGACTACATCCTTTATGTATTTATGTACAGAAAATATCTCTGCAACTGAATGGACACCTTCAGTCTTGGTGAATTGACCTGCAAGTGCCATATGATCTATAACACACAACCCGTTTCATGGTAGTTATAAGCATGGATCTTTTAAAGTAAGCAACACATTTAGACAAGAAATCTGGATTTTTTGACCCAAGTCAAGAGAATTCATTTAAAAAAAAAAAATCATTGACCACGGCCCTGCTAATGGTTTTAATGTAAGACTTGCAGTATAGTTAACAGTCAAGCATGATTAATTGCGACACTCACATGCCTGAACATTTAATTAGTTGCTATGGTAACTGCACATTTTTCCCCAAATGCTACACTATAATGATATTGCATGCATAATCCCGAGTGAAGCTATATTTTTTCATTAAAATGACTTGTTTAGAAGTTTAACTTCTATACCAATACACATTTTTTGCAATACAGCAGAAAACAAAGCTGTCGTTTAATTACTGTCTAGAAATAGACATCAAGAATCTGGATAATACAAATTCATGGATGCATTACTAACGGACTTCTATCGCAATATAAGACATGAGCTTCCAAAGCATTAATGGTTGTTTAATGGCATCAAAGACAACACAATGTGGAACACCCCGCTAAAAACAGCCGTTAGTCTGGAACTCTCTCCCCACCCATAAACAAATACATAGCCCACATGTATTTTAAATCTTTTATGAATGTATCTAGATAAAATAACATTCTAAGCTAGACTAACATTCTAAAATGAGTTACAGAACTCAAAAGCATTCCATGAAAAGGAATGTTCGAAGTCTGAGGCAAATGAAGGTGAATTATAGGGTTATTTGTGATTCCCAGACTGTATCTCACCACGGGTAGAACGAGTGATATCAATTAGACATGTGCATGCATCCTATATAGTTAGTCTACATTACAGTTACATCAGTCTGAGAAAGCACATCTTTGTAATCAGGAACAGCTAAAAATGCAGAGAGCAAACATCATAGTCTAAGCTCTGTTGGGGTTGAGATCCAGCTGTAAGTTATTAGGAGACATCATGTTCAATTTTTCGTAAAGGTAAGAGGTTCTGTACAGAGCACAGGGGACTACTGAGCAGAAGTGTAAATTAATTTACAGATGCTGAAGGCTGGGGAATGACAAACATGTATTGTGAAATGAAATATAACAATGTTTTGGTAGTGTCTTAGAGTGTCAGGGCTGCTTAATCGTATCCAGTCCCTCCCAAGGCAGGTACACAACTCTCACGTCTGCTAGTAAAGCACAAGCAGAAAAAAACAAAATCTAAAACCAAGACATTTGTATTTATGATATATTTGCAAAATGTATTTCCTGCCATAAATTTATTTAAATGGTTTTCCTTTTATGAAAGCATAAGTAAACGTTTAATCACATTCGACAAATTCTCGTAAGAGGAAGAAGTGACTTCAAATGCAGAAGCAGATTTTTCCTGAAGGACACTGGTGCTGTAAATTGCAAAAAAATGTAGCAGGTCCAGTGTTAGAAGATAAATTCATAAAAAGTAGATTATGGAGCTGAGTTCTGAAGTGTGTTTTTCTGCTATCTACAGTGTCCTATAATAAACATTCCACTTCTTACTTGTCACCATAAATACTATGTATACTATATAAATGTGTACTTCCTACATAAAACTTACTATGAGTTACATAATAGACAGTTTATGTGAAACAACACCTGGCGATAATGTGATACCATTTCACCACCCCCCAGTAAATCATTTTATTTTATACCAGAACTCACTCTTACACTGGACATAACACTTCCAAGTCTATAAAAATAAATAAAGCATCTGGTATGGCAGTTAGACACTAACTCCCGTTCATGTACTTCAACTAATTAGTGGGACACATGCACAAATTAGGCAAAACATTATCAATATATAGCCTAACAGTCATTAAGGGTGGAACAAGGGCGTATGTCAGCTGGAAAAAACTAGAAATCTGAAAAGAAAATTATTAACCTGGAAATAAAATAAATAAGTTTAAATAAATAACATTTACTGAACAGATACGGTACAGTATAACTCCTATTGGACTATGGAACTCTCTGCCAGAGGAAGTGGTAATGGTAAACTCAATAAAAGTTTAAAAGGAGCCTGGACGTGTTTCTTGAAAGCAATAATATTACAAGTTATGGATATTAGATTAATATTTGGAGTCGGGAAGGAATTTTCCCCCTGGTATGGGGCAATTGGCATCTGCTTCATAAGGGTTTTTTGCCTTCCTCTGGATCAACACAGTAGGGACACAATATGTATATAGGTTGAACTTGATGGACTTTGGTCTTTTTTCAACCTTATGAACTATGTATTGCTATATACTGAGCCAGACATTGACAGTGGTACAGCATAACTGCTATCATTATATACTGAGCCAGACACTTACGGTGGCACAGCATAACTCCTATCCCTATATACTGAGCCAGACATTGACGGTAGTGTAGCATAACCCCCATCACTATATGCTACGCTAGACATTGACGTGGTAGGTCTTTGCCACTGAAGCAGTCTCATTAAATGGCCATTTGGTTTCCAAGTAGGTAGCACCCCCCTGACGAGTGGAACACAGGCAGAATGTACATTGTTTTTTTTTTACGCAACCTATATTAACAATGTGGGCCATTATTTGTGTTTACTTTCCAATTTATACCCAATATGCATAACCTGCAAACTTAAAGAAACCATTTGGTCTCCTCACCATCTGCACCTCCATGCCACCGATTTCTCCACATGACCCTCGATACAACCAGATTATTCTCTTAAACCATCCATCTCTCATTCCCCTTCAAACTCCTAATAGCTTGTTAGCTTGAAAAAGCCTGTAGTCCTGTTTCTGTACCACTATGCTTAAATTGTGTTAATTTTGTCCTTTTTTATATTTTCACTTTCTATTCATTGTTTATTTTCACTCTCTGTTGTAGTAATGCTACAGAATCTGTTTGAGTTCTATAAGGAAAAAGTAACAGTGTATATAATCGACTATATTTGTGCATTCTGATTCATAGGAATTTCAATTTTCACTTACCCTGATTCACTCTCTCAGGCTCTTTCATGCCCTCTCAGACTCTCACTCACATTTTCTCATTCACTCTCTCTCTATCATGCTCTCTCTGAAAGTCTTCCTGCATTCTCCAATGACCACTGTCTCCTTGTTGCGCAGCCCTGCCTCTTCTCTTGTGTCTTCTATCTTCTGTCTTCATTCTTAGTCTGCTGCTCCAAAAAGTCTTCTTTCTTCGTCCTGTTCTCTGGACAACTGGACATGGCCTCCTGTGAATAAGGCGGATCCTCCTGGCCCATCCTCTCCCCTGATCAGACGCTGAAGGCATAAGCTCATGCTATTTATTAATGTTCCATGATTATCCTTGCATACTGCAGATGATTAATCTGAGAAACAGGGCAGGTTTGCATAACACAGGACTGTTTTTCCAAACTGCACTTGGACTAGTGACCTAAGGTAGGATTTTAGGGGAGCAACAAAATAAGTTATGTATAACTTCTGCGCAAGGGGGGGGGGAGTAGAAGCCAAACTGCTGGTCTTCAGGGTACCCGTGAGGCTTAAAAACTTTCACTTTTCTTTCTTACAATGAATGTTGCAGTCTGTCTATGAAGTTTGAAGTTTCAGGCATATATTGAGCAAGACCGCCATTTCCTTATGGTTGGTTGACAATTTTACTATACTTTAAATATTACCAAAACTACAACAACAACGATAAACCCACTGCCAATATTTCTTGAATTTCTACAAGCATCACCGGTTTAAAATCTACCTTACTTTCCTGGGATGATAAAGCTAAAATTGTTGCCACAGTGTTCTCACAATAGTATAGAGTCCTGGAAACTCAATGGCATACTTTATAGATAAAATGGAACCATTTAAAAAAAACAAACACACAGAGATACCTGGTCAATTATGTAAATAAGTACTGGCTGTGTCCTTGTGAGAGCAGCTGCTGCGCCGGTATGCGATGATCTTAATGTTTGTGCTTCTCATTGTTCACAAAGGTTATAAGGCAATAAAAAGAAAGCTACTCAATGCGGCATCTTGCAAGTGGCACCTGCAAGCAGGGTATCCAACCTCTAATCAGCTCACTATCTTAATAGCATCATAAAGTGTTTATCACCTGCACCTTTCCCAGGCACCACACCGGGATATATATATATATGTACACAAGCCAGCGATAAACATATAATCTCATGTGTGGCACGTGATGACAATAAAATACTCCAGGTGTTCAGCATTATCTCCACCCCCATGTCATCAAAGGGACATTAACATTATAGCTCCGAACTTCGCTCATCTTTTCTAAGCAGTTCCATAAAGAAGGTTCACTATTGCTGCCAAGCCAGCTCCTTCCCTTCTTCTGGTCAGACATTTGTTATCCATAGGATAGGTCTGTTTTGGCTCCGGCGTGGGCTCTGAGAGTTAGGAAATCAAACCAAACCCATCAATATGCTTGATATGAAAACCTTTTGTGTAACCAGGATTTGAGTATGGAATAGTCTTTTTAAAGGCAATAAAACAACAATGTTGGGAAACAATTTATCTAAAAATGTTATCAGAAATAATCAAGTGTTATAAAACAAGAGCAGGATGCCTGAATAAAGAAATCATAAACTCTATATATTGCATTTTTAATATACAAAGACACCAATTGCATTATCTTGTAACATTCAATATAATCACTGTATTAAAGGTCGAAGGTGTGGATACCCTGATCACCAGAGCTTACACACTAGAAGTGGAGGTGTAATGGACAGACATAGCAGATATATCAGGGTAAGGGTCAAGTATCTAATATTCCTGTACGTCACACCACATAATTGGTGGGCATCATTAACACATCATGCTACATCCATGTTTTGTCCACAGAAATCCCAATCTGCTCTTTTCCACCATGTACAATACCTGATTTGTTCATGATGTGGGCTAAGCTGCTGTCAGTGGCAAGAAAAGGGACATTGGCCAGGGCAGCCAACAGCGGGGTTGTCCCTGCCACTTTAAGGCTTGAGGGCGATAAATGACATATCTATGGCTGCCTGATGGACACACACTTTTGCAGTTTGCATCCAACTTGTGGCCGGACACTAAAGGATGGGATCTGCCACACAAGCAGCAATAAAAACATGTGCAAGGCCCATCAGGTTCCAGCCCGCTGAGCATCCTCCCAGTTTTGCCCAATGTCAGTTCAATTATAGAATTATTCTTATTCTAGTTTAAATGTTTGCCTGTAAAATAATATACCAATATGTGCTATTTTTGAATTGACATAAACGGTAAGGATTACAATTGATGCAAAAGTGAAGCACTGAATAGGAACATTGCATTGGTTGTTATGGTGATTGCAGCATTTTTACAGCACACACATCCAGATAAATTCTGCATCAGAACATACTTGCAGATCCTGTTATGTTACATTTCTGTGTATAAACGGCATGCTATGTGTAACATTAGGTGTGTTTACGTTGATATGTATTAATAATCTCTTCTAGTAACATGTTCTACCTTGCATTCAGACATGTGCTCTGGGCAGGGGTGGGAACACGGAGTCCTCGAGTGAAGCCTGTTTACTCTCATGTACATTTCTAAATGTGCAACGAAATTAAAAATATACAAACCCTCTGAATGATTTCCATATGTTGTCATAAGACGTGTGGAAAAGAGATCAGACATGGAAGCTTAACTAAACATGTACACCGATGTAACGAATATATGTATATTTTGCCTATGAAGATACATTATACATATTTAAAATAAACAAAGTTATGGATACTGGCACATAAAGAAGCAGATGACAAGTTTTGTATTTAAGGAAGAAAATTAAACAAATATATATATTAAAAACATAATTTTTACATGTGTTGCCAAGTCTTCTAGCAGGAGTGGCTCTACGTTTTTAGAGGGCCATGCAATAAAGGCACAGGGGGGGGGGCATATCTAACACAGACCATGGATTTAATTTTAAACCTGTGACAGTATTCACCCTTGTTTAAAATATGTTGGAATAATGTGGATGTTTGAAAGCTATGTAGGTGCTTTGGAGAAAAATATGTAGGTTATGCAACTCTTTTACATTGTAGGGTTACCAAGGAAACCTTACCATACATTATTACATAATTGTTTATATGCTATTAGCAGATAAAAAGCTACTATGATGAAGTGAGTATATAACCTGAGACCTGGACCTGGGAATGAGTTTACCCAAGACCAGACATTTAGGTTCTCCATAAACTATTAATACTGTTGAAAAGGAGTATGAAAGATAAAGAAAACAGTGGCCTCTAATTGTAAGAAAAGTCCCTAAATTCAAGAGCTGAGCCTTCCTAGCCTGGACGTTGGCCTTTTTCAATCCCTAACCTATGTGGAGTTTCATCGGAAGCTCCAGAGCTGAGCATGCTGTGCAGCTCTGCTCAGAAAATGATGCAGGGTTTCCCAATTAAGTCTAAAGACGCAGCACCATAACATACGTGATGAGAAGCATATTACTAATATAGCAATAAAAATATACATAGCATTATGTAATATAGCCTTGAGCACAATGCACAAACATGAGCAAATGAACGCACCCACATTCCTAGGGATTATGCGATTCAGGGGAGCCTTGAATAGGTAATTAGTGAAAGTTCTTGAGGCCATGTTATTTATATAGATTATTAAGGCTTTCGAATTTCTGCTCCAAGGAACATATTGTAAATATACCGTATTTTACATTTTACAAAGCTGTTAATTTCAGCGGCAGATGGTGTGATAGGAATAGAATAAATGTTTTGGGAGTATACAGCAGAAATATGGGTATAACGGTTTACTGCCAATTACATACAGGTATTATATTTAATTTATAAAATGGCTGCTGGAAAAAATTACAATTAATCGATTATATTAATCAGGGGCAGTTTAACTAATCTTATAATAAAAGATAAAATAAAAACCGAAGCACTGGCTTAATGTATATAATAATCTAAGTATTTATATACCTTGCATCTTTCTAATTTGCATGCCATATGGTTGACCACAACAAATTATAAACTTCCATGTCAACAAAAACACTTATTTTCTTCACATTTCCAATGGTTTTCCACTTTAAAACCATTGTTCACAAGTACATATAGGAAATGCTTTACTGCAAAAACCTACACATACGTAGCACATTTATCTCATTATCATCTAGTTTTAATCAAGGTTGATTATAACAGCCATACTGCTTCCATTAGTGAAGTTATATGGTCATATATAATTAACAAAAGAACGCTTAGCGAATCCTAAAGTTTTACATAGATAAAACAGGATTCTAAAGCGGTGAGCAGAGGATATTTTTTTTATGTTCCAGAACAAACAATTTGCAGCAGCTTCTAACAGAAGTTAACTTAATTATCACCTCCAAGATAAATGAAGAAACTGAAAATGTTTGACAAATTTGTATTTGGAATTTCAGAAAAAAATATAAATTTTTAAGTTTTAAACTGACATGCTGGAAATCCCCAGATTTTAAAGAATAAATCTGTATACGATGTTCACACATGACTACATATACTGTTCGATATAATCCAGCCCCATGGAAGCCACACAATCTCTTCTGGAAGCTTTCATCTAAAAGGGGTTCTATTTTTAAACGGTTCAATTACACGAACCGTTTGATTCCCTTGTCTCTATTCAAGTAATATATAAAAAAAAAACGGTTAGAAATCTGTTGGCCAGCATCACAAGGTCTTTGGGTATGTACATGGTACTTAGTTGTCAAAAGTGTATGTTCATACATTCCTATTGCAATTTCTGATAGTTGCTGGCTTCAGACTTGCCTTTTTTGCCTGGTAAGACTCTGCGTGTGGGTCTTTTCCCCCAACCATCTCAGCCCTCACACTACAACACCCATTTTTTACCTCTCTGTACCAATTCCCTTTGCATTCCCATCTGCTAGACATGATGCCCAACTGCTATTGATCCTAGCTGGGTGCTTGGGCCATAAGCACCTATCTTTTGCTCTACCTTTAAAAGTAAGATACAGGGGGAGGCTTTATTCTAATCAGAAATTGTTTTAATAAGACTGTTTCTTTAATTTCATGCTATCCAGCACATCTGCACTTTTTATTTTTCTCCTCAAATGCTAAGCACCCCTGAAAAGTCTTAGCAATTATATTTGAATGAGCCTTTTTCTATGAAAGTGCCATTATTTCCAATACAGTCCAAAAGAGGACTGTTCACTCATTATTGAATAAGAGCAGTTACATGCTTGGTAATATATACCGGATATATCCTTTGGTTATTGCCCTATAGTTGGAAGGAACATAGAGGTAAATAGTAAGTTTTCTAAATAGTAATTCATTTGTTTCTGTGTTTCACGCAAGTACTCACTTACTATGATCCTCTGCTATTTGTAAAGCTGGTTCTAGCTTCTTGGAGACGCTTATGAAGCAAAGGAGATCAAACATTCTTAGTCAAGCCACATATTGTCAAACAAAATAGCAAAGTATGTCTATATTTGTAACAATATTTTGGCAAAACATCTGACATCAGCTCATGGTAGTACGGCCATTAGTGTTCAGCTAGAAATGCAGACACTAAACTGTGTCAAAGGTGCAAGGTCCCAAAGCAACTGTGTCATTATTGATGGCTAGATCTAAGGATACAAGTAAAGTAGCATTTAGCTAATAATATTACCGCACACAATGACGCAGGTTTCAACAGAAAGGTTAACAATAGTATTTATTAAAAAAAAACAAAAAAAAAAAAACATACTCTCTGCCGTGAGAGTTATCATATGCTATTGATCACCTTCACAAGCCCCGGATTTGTCATAGATCAATTAGACTTTGAAACTAAGGATAGACACTAGTAACACAAGTCAGTGAGAATTAGAATATTCTTACAATACTGGGTTTCCTAATTTACCTGCCTGCTACAGATTAAGACCAGCACAGCTATGTGCAAGACTATTCTGTCCTTTCTTAAGGGACCATTTACCCATCTGTAGGCCCCCAAGTCTCATGTGTGGTCCCGGGAGGGAGTGTGCGGGGTATCTGTTTATAACACTGCGCTCTGGTTACAAGGTTTGTGTATACTTGGAGAGCCGGATTGGAGGAGAAATAGGAGGAAAAATATGAAGAGTGATTAATTGTTTAGATCTTTTCTCTCTCAAACACATTGACCCTATGTAAACAGTGCTAAGAATAACTGAGCTCTCAGCTGTAATGTCCTTTTCTTGCTGAAAAAGGACAATGGGCTATACCTTGACAACACTACTGAATATTTCAGAAACACCTGGCAAAAATACTTCTCTGCCTACCTTTTAAGCTTTTTGTTATTCTAGTGTTCAAACTATTATTATTAACATACATCGCACCCTTGTTTCACATTCTGTAGTTATGTGCACAAAATAAACCTATGTAAAAAGTCTACAGAAAAGGACATCAGAGGAGATAAAGAGGGACAGAGTATTTCCTAAAATTGACAGTTGGGACTGGGAGATATGCTACCTTAACTTCCAATATTTTGCATGATTTTTCCTTCCAACATGTTTAACTAGTGTCTGTCTTTGGTGGCAGCTTGTTCATGCAGCCTTAACAAAGGAGGGTGGGGGAGATGGAGCTACTTGTGTCAATCTTTGTTACAGATCCCAGCTCCCATCAGGAATAATAGTGCATTAGATTAAACAAATCACCTCCGTAACAATTACATTGAATGAGAGAAAAAAAAACATTACCATGGGAAGGTGGAGAGTGATTAAAAAAAAAAGTCAAGATCACCTAAAAAGGAAAGTCAACTAGGATAAGTTTGCAGCAGTCGCTACATGACAGATAAATGAAAGAAGAACGTGTTAAGGCATCTTGGCTGAGAGGCCAATATCAGCAGTGTTCCTTGTCATGTTAGGAATGGTGAATTTGGTAAAGGGAGGGAGAGCACTAGTCCTTTTCAAACTAGAATCAGTTTAAATAAGTTATAAGACATTTAAATGGAGAGAATGCAAGGAATTAGAGGAGACAATCATTTGATTATTGTAAGCATGCAACCAAGTGGTTAAATTAGATTCCATAAGGAGATACTTATGGTCTCCAAGCTTCTGGTCAGAACAGTTACTTTTTCTCTCTAATTGTGTCTTCTAAAACCAAAATGTTAACCACCTTCTTGAAAGCTATGTTCTGGATCTATAAGTAAATATATTCAATATTTGAAGGCACTTTTCAAAGTCTCTAACATGAGTAGGTCGGAATAGTTCTCAAAAGAAATGAGGCAAAGCTTTTCTAATTTTCATTTGTATGTTGATATTGGCATTAAAGTGCAGATATGTATTCTCATATAGGGTACCAAACAATGAGGAACACATTTTTAGCACTATCAGCATGAAAGTACTACAAGTGTTTTGTAACAATATAAATGAAAAAGAATTGTATACTCACGTTTGCCCCAGGAACATATCATAGTGAATTCCTTACTATGATAGTATGGTATTTTAATATGCAGCAAGGCTATATTGAATGCATATTTTCTTTCAAAGTTTGAATAAGAAAAAACGTCGGTGCGCTAAGCTAGTCTCAGGCTCAAATAATACAAATGTGTAATATGAGGCCTACCAAACAGGTGTAAGCATGCTGCAAAAACAGTGTATTGGCTGTACAGTGTATACAAAAAAAAAACAAAAACTGTCTGCGCTTCTTACCCTAATAAAGTTGTCAACAAATATATAAACATAATATAAATGAGAGGTTTTGGTTATATGAATTGGCCAAAGCATAATTAAGCTCACCCGCCACGTCAAGGCACACTCTCAATAGGGTGAGAACCTACTCTCACCTCCTACATAGTGGACACACAAAGCAGTTTATGCTGCTACCAAAACCTTATAAATGTGTTGGGGGAGGTGCAATTAAACCTCCTCCCTATTAACCCCTGGACAGCAAGCTGCAACCAGACTGATGAGGAGCCAACAACCTCAAATATATGCAAACAGGGAAAAAGAAAAAATGTCGGTGCGCTAAGCTAGTCACAGGCTCAAATAATACAAATGTGTAATACGAGGCCTACCAAACCGGTTATTAGGGTAAGAAGTGCAGACAGTTTTTTGTTTTTTGTATACATTGTACAGCCAATACACTGTTTTGCAGCATGCTTACATCTGTTTGGTAGGCCTCGTATTATACATTTGTATTATTTGAGCCTGTGACTAGCTTAGCGCACCGACACATCAGATGAAACATGTACGATTGTTTTTTTCAAAATGTTCTTCTCTTCTTTCTTTTTTCTTCCACCCCCCCCTATTTTTATTCAACACTCACAAATGCACCCAAGGTAACTACTGCCCCCTGGATTGCTTCATTGGCCCCCAGGGGGCGGTATAGCCCACTTTGAGAAACACTGTTTTAAACCATCTGTGAAATTGACAAGTTCAGAGAATTCATTTCAGAAATCAAGCGTTTGCAGCTAAATTAATTCTTATGGGGGGGGCACGACTTTGTGGTAGGACATTACAAGAATATGACAGGCTATTGAGCCTGAAAGGAGGGGGGTAGCAAAGGAGTTTGAGATGTTTGAGACAAGGTTTTTTTTTTTATTTCCTAGGCAATCTGATATATCGGTGTGAACATGTATGCAGCTCTGTAACAGTGCATAGATCAGATGCAACTGCAAACATTCCTTAAGTTGCAATTGGCTTGGTTGAATTAAATAAGAAAAAGAAAGATGAGGTCACTTGGAGTGCAAGCACTATAGACATAAATACTGGCCCCTGTTCAATTTGATGAAAATCCAAATCTCATGTGGTGAGGGGAAGTCATGTCTTTTTATTAGGAAAACCTTTGAAATGTCCGTTATGAAGCCATGTAAAGTGTAACAGCATATGGAAAAGAAGCAATTATAATAAGAATATTGGGAGCTGGGGAGATTTGGTTAGCAATTTTTGTTTGAGTTTCCTTATAAATGTTGATGTTGTCTCTAGAGTGCTTCATCAGACAGAGATTTTAATAATGTGCAGACATGCTGAGATACCCTGAATAAGGAAATATGACTTATGAAGATACTATATTCTGCTATTTTAGCCATGGTTAGTTTTGCTACCCAAAACTGCATGACATATACCAATCAGCCATAACATTATGACCACCTGCATTATATTGTGTAGGTCCCTTTTGCCGAAAAAACAGCCCTGATCGATCAAAGCATGGGCCATCTAGGCCTCCGAAGGTGTGCTGGGGTATCTGGCACCAATACATTAGCAGTAGATCCTGTAAGTTCTGTAAGTTGTGAGGTGTGGCCTCCATGGATGCATCCTGGTGCCATGTGTTCTCCAGGTTAGCATCGCACATACACCCGGCCATCCACGTGATGTAAAAGAAAACGTGATTCATCAGACCAGGCCACCTTCCATTGCTCTGTGGTGCAGTTCTTATGCTCACGTTTCCATTGACGGTGCTTTCGTCAGTGGACAAGGATCAGCATGGGCACCCTGACTGGTCTGCGGCTACGCAGCCCCATACACAACAAACTGCAATGCACTGTGTGTTCTGACACCTTTCTATCAGAACCAAAATAGACTTTCAGCAAATTTAACTATAGTAGCTCGTCTGTTGGGCCAGTCTTCGTCCCCCATGTGCAACAATGAGCCTTGGCCTCCCATGACCCTGTCGACAGTTCACGACTTTTCCATTCTTTTTTGCAATTTTTATCATTTATTTGTTCAACAATGATTCCACTTTTTCACATTTAATGTATGTACAAAAAATATATCTTGTGTTTTCTGGACAGGACATTTTATTCATACGTATGACACATTTGGAATAAACTATATTAAAAAATGGGGTGCTTTTTAATTGTTTTTATTGTTGTTATTTTACATCTTTATTTGAAGAGGGAAATCTTCTCAATCTGATCTTGTGCCTACCAACAGCACAGTGATTTGCAGAGGGGATCATCATCTACAACCTGTACAACCTGTACAACCTGACCTCCCGTGCACCGTCAGGGTTATCTCTCTGCTGATCCAAAATAGTGAGGTCGTAGTGTTATATGGTAGTGGTCTTTGTGACCAAAAGGAGTTAAACACTAGGGGGTAAATGTGACGTTAACCTTTATAATGTGGCCCGTGAATGCCCCCAATGAATGAGAAAGATGAAAATCCTTGCTTTGTTACTTTTGCTAGAAAATCCAAGGTATTCTCGAACCCCTTAGAGACCTTGCCAACACAGGCATCAATTTCCTGTCACATAAAGCACAAATGTTAGAATGGAGGCGCTTGTACTAGACACACCTCAGAGGCATACTGAGTTTTGTTTTGTAGAAACCTGTCATCCATCCAAGAAGTCTAGAAGAGGCGGAAGGTTTATGAGTACAACATGTAATCTGATAATCAAGTGCTGATACTGCACAAAGCGAAAAATCACACTCTTTATGCCTTGGGGAGGCCTTAAAACGTACGGCTTTGTGATAATCAACACACAACATCTTGACGTGGAGTAGCTAGTGAAATGTGAAACTCGGGAAAAGGGGAATACAACACTATGTTTAGCAAACTCTTAAACCTATCAGTATATAAAAAAGCACAGTACTTTGCTGTAAGTACATTCCACAGATGTATCAAATAGCATAAACTTTAATGTATCTGATGGACCTCTCTGTATCTATCACTATCTGATGACAGAGATATTGTTAAAAACTCTTGTAATGAGCAGAAGTCAGTATGTACCAATAACAGTTTTAGTATTACTTTTTGGTATGACTGTACTTTTTACAGTTCCCTGTGGCTTACTGTGTAAAACCCTCTGTACTGTTGCATAGTGCCACCCCTTTCCAGTTAACTGAACTTCAGCCTGAGGGCCCCAACATTTCAGGTGTCCAAAGCGGGATGGACACCTTTTGTTGGGAGTGTGGTTGGAAGAGATGGGGCGTGGGTAGAGATGGGGCCAGGGCACAACCTACCTTACCTGTCAAAGCAACATGCAATGCATTGAATCAGAATACAGGGAAATGACATCACATTGCAGAGCTCTGCTGTAATAGATCACAAGGTAGCCACATTGTAGCTGTGTTTACAGTATGTGCACAGACCTTGAGCAATATCACAACTCACCAGAGGATCTCACTAACTGGCCCATGAACCCTACTGCCCCCAAAAGCAGGACTGTGAGGCAGCTCAGTGGAACAAAAAAATATTATTATTTATTGGTTTATATAGCGCCATCATATTCTGCAGCGCTGTACACATGTACAACAGGTGAGGAGTGCTGAGAGTCTCCTGCTGAAAAACTAGACTCTTAGGATGCATGCAGATCGATAGCAGTATGGTCCAATTTCACCCATATTACCCAATTGGACCAGCAGTTACACGCCATAAAACTGAACTACCTAGAGGTAACCCTGTCAGTGCCAAAAGGGTAGGAAAAATATTGTTCTAAAAAAGCGATGAGTATTGTTTATTGTATAAAAATGAACCAAGCCATGTTTTCTCCCCCCTCGAACTTGACAGAAAGTAACACGCTACAATGAGACTGACGGGCACAAATCTCTTAAATACTATGACTTTTCTTATTTCCTTAAGTGGGAATCTATCTCTAACAACATGGCTCTAAAAATAAATGACATTTTTTTTAATCAACCTGGGTTATTAATTAATAACTTATTTTTACACAGCACTGATTGAATGTTTGCCGTATATGGATTTAACACGCACACAACACCTCCTTAGCCAAGTTAGCTTGGAGCCAAATAAGCTGTTGTCTGACCTAAAGAGCACAAAACATACACTTCTCGTAGCGATCTTTATATTTTTGGATAGCTTTTTCTTTCTTCTTCAAGGTCATAAAAGTAGGACATGATTAGGGTTACAGTTACTGTTAACCATTTGAATGCTAAGAAAGCTCACATTACAATCTGTTTTGATGCATCATTTGTTACTTGAGGAGTTACATCTTGGACTTTCCAAGATCAGCCTTGTGTGTCCCTTTAAACGCCCTTTAAATATTGTGGCATGTAGGCAGACTTATAGTCTACCGAAAATTTTCATTGTTTAAAAATAAAAATACATCAAAGGTTGTTCAAAGCTATTGCAAGGTAATTGACAAAATTAGATATCAATAAATGTGATGCATAATTTAAAGAAATTAGTTTTAGGCTGAAAACAATCGCTTATGAAGTTCTCATTCGGACGCTAATTTTTAAGGGTCAGTGATTTTAGAGAGCATTGGACTGTACTATGCTTAGTAGATGCAAAGTAGAATTTTTATTCTAATTACAGTTTATGTATAAAGATATATTCCATGTTGCTATTCTCCTTATTGAAACATATACAAGTATTAAGGGACGTGATGCATATGATAGTGGTCCTGTTAAATTTATGGTACTGCATGAAGAGATTCTGCCCCTTTTAACACCCTAGACCCTGCTATCCCACTTGCCCTGCTCCAGCTCTGGCTCAGCGAGCATTCAGGGGAGCCTTAAGAGAACCCCATGCAAATAAGATAAATAATTTTGGTTTCTGCAACGTGGTACACTTTCCACTAAAAAGGAACAAATTCTGCAATATAATGTGCTACTCATACCCCAAAATACATGGTAGTAAATTACTTCACTCACCATAGTTTTATCTCCATGTAATTGGCATATAATTCTACAATCCTCTTAATGCGTTCGACATTCAACCCAACCAAGTTAGATCACAGACAGCACGAACAGAAAATAAGCATGAACGGGTTTTTTTGTGTTATTTAGAGGAATGCAAATACCCAAATCTAATTGCGTTTAAACAAACAGCCTCTTGTTGTGTGGACAGTTAAGCAACCATGAATAAACTAATTTTTCTAACCCTAATAATGAAAGGTTAACCAAGATATACATTTGTATTAACTTTTAGTTATATAGCACCAACTATTTTTTGCAGCGTGTCTTAGAATACATTGAAAGGGTATGACTAGAAATAACAGACTAAGATGAACTCACAACCTGACAATCTTCACAGTATAGCCATGGAAGGAGTATATGATCGTAACACTATTTTAAATGCATTACACACAGCTTAAACCAGAATTGGCCACAGAAATTATAATGGTAGTTCATTCAACATTCTTTATTTTTTTTTTTTCACTTAGGTCATTAAAAATTGTTAATTACTTTCCCATTCCCACAGATTACAATTATATATTTAGATTTGCATGTTCATCTCAGGATAACTCATAAATTATAACTAAGGACATGGCATTATTGGGGTTTTCTCTGTGGATATGAGGGTGACTTAGATATCACTGCTTGGGACCTTTGTATTCTTGCCTCTGTTTGTATTTCTTGGAAAAGAAATTTAATTTATAAATCATAAATAATAAATAAAAGAGCTGCATTGATGCAATGATGACCAGTCTAAGTCTGTACACAGGACTATAATAAATTAAAATAAATGTATCAGCGGTCATTATAAATACAGAATTATTAAAAAGCCCAGTGATTAATCCAAAGACAGATCTATATTTGATTAAACTTTTTTTTGTAAATTATCACAAGTTTTATACTGGTGCAGAACAGAAATGTTTTCTGTCCTACTTTAACCCACTGATGTTTTTACAACTCACATTTAATTAGACGTGAGTGAGGTGGTGTCTGGCCCTGATGTTACTGGAGTCAGCTGGACATCCCATTCTCATGTTACTACTAAGTGACTTTACGGAATGCAGAAAGAGGAAGACAACCCTCTCTGAATGCCTTATCCAACCCCCCAAAGCGTAAATTCTTTCCTTTTGGACTGAAGGCTGCAAACAGTTCTCTCCTCGGTGTATCCACTAGCCAGGTGCATCCCCACTAGCCAAATAATTAAAAACCATGAATAAACTTTGTATTGACCTTTTTTTCAGTGGGGTCATGGAATCTACAGAACTACAACTATTCCACAATAGAAACGTTTTCAAAGCAAAAACTATTCGTTTTTCAAGTTATTAAAATCCCTTAAAATCACTTAGTCACTACATTATTATAGTTTGACACTAAACATGTTTGGGCCCAGACAGGTTATTGGGCAACTTTCCAAAAGTCCCTTCTGTCCTAGAATAAAGTTGTTTTGTTCAATATTCAAATAAAGTGTAGGGCGAGACGGCATTGCTTAAACTATGAGTGCCAATTTTATCATTCTAGTTTGGTATTGCTAATATGGCTCATCTCCTATGCTCTGATTTTAGACCAAACCATTTTATTCTAGAAAATTAAACACTTTTAAAGACTTGACTAGAACATTCAGGTATGTAAAAGTAATTTAATTTGCAATTTATGTTATATAAAATGATATTATTTGTAAATTTTTGACGAGGTGCTAAATAATCCAAAATCGGCTGGAATTAGTACGTATAAAGTTTGTCAACAAATTCTGCTAAAGGTAGCCTATAAAGTTGTTTTCCCAAACTTTAGCTTAGCCTAGCTTTCTGTTAAAACTTTACATTCAAAGAATAATATCTCAACTGGTTAGATTCCTGATTATGTTCTCTTTGACCCAAGAACAAGACATGCATTTTTCTTCATTCTAATACAGCATAAAGGGAAAATCTGAATCTATGGTCAGTTACGGCAGTAACAAGTTTAGCAAAAGTGCACCTGGGGAAATAAAAATAGTTGAAATGATTCAACAAGCAAGTATTAGGACTGTCCCTGCTGTGTTACTGGGCATTACTTGCACCACAGAGAACTGTCTACTACAAAAAGGTCAATATTACCTATAGATGACCACATGGAAAGAGTGTTAATGTATGTAACAAATCTAGCTCTACTACCACTTATTTATCACCCCCCCCCGCCACATACCCTTGTGACAACACAGATTCATTCTGATTTACACTATAGTTTTTTTCTCCTCATGTATCTTGACCTTTCTTACTGAGTTGCTCTTCTGACACAGATTGATCTGTGCAGTCCCGGACCGGTCATCTGGCACACCATGCAAATCTATATTGGGCTGTTGGTTTTGGGGCATGCAGCATTCAGCCGCTTAGTCATCCCTAGTCCGACCCTAGATATATATTTTTTTACTCATCCTTCCATCTCTCTTTGTTTGTTTCACAAAGACAAGGTTAACTGTAATGTAATACAGAAAGTCCCCAACTTACATAAATCTTTCCTCAACTATTTGTGTCAGTGGAGTGTTACGTAACTATTATATACTGTACATTACATTACAAGTTTTTGCTGTAAATTCTGTACATTGTTTGCATGTCCGTAATTTTGTTATGTAAATCTGGATCTACGTATGTAGGAGCTACGTCCATCTGTATATTTATTCCAGTAACAGATGACAGTACATCTCTCAGAACTGTCTGAAATTTTCTTTTTGAAGTATAATGGATTAACCTATTGACTGGGAATGGGCAAGGTAATGCATTGCAAAGTAACGTATCTCACATCCTTCTGGAATTCAAATGGTTAAAGGGTCTGGCGTTGTGCCAGCTTTGCTCTTGTTCTGTGGATCCATGTGACCTGGAAGCTGGGACCTATATGACTCACAGGTGTAACAGAGCCAGGAGCATCCAAGGAATGAGTCTCTGTTCTGATTTTGGCTGGAGACCCCTTAGCTCTCCACCCCCTTCCTCTTTGCCAAGCACCACGGGGTCATTAAACCCATTTTCCGCTTGGCTGACTCGATGTCTTCAGTTTCCACTTAATGTGAAATAGCTTTTCTGTAATCTGACCCTCAGACTTCAGTATGTGCCAGTTGGGCTTCATGCTCCCTGGATCCTCAGATAATAGGCAGAACACAGTTACAGAGTTACACACGCCAAAGCGGAAACAAAGCAGTATATATTGCAGGTCTCCAGGGAAACTCTATAACCCTGCAGTAAATTCAGTGAGTGCTCTTCAAGAGTCTAACATCAGGAAAAGCTGCAGCTTAACAACTTCTTGCTTAACATCAAACACAATTGAGAGAAACATCAGGACAGATGTGTCTTGCCTCGCACTCTTACTCTGCTATCAAACCACATACCGATTACCACCATTTAAACATATACCAACTCTGTTCTACTGCAAATAAGCATATTTACATGATTACCGAATTAAAATTGTACTTGTTGGTATAATAGAAAAATCATACAATTGCCATGTAGGTTTGGCCACGCTTTGAGCGTTGGTGACCCAGGGCTTGGATGGGACTCATGCTCTCCAAAACAATGCTTAAGTCAGATTTAATTAGAATTTTAGGAAATTATAATGCCATAAATGCCAGTGGTAAACAGGACATAACAAGTAGTTAATAACATAATAATCTGACTAAGAGAAACAAGAGTTTAGGAGGCCCCTACTCAAATGACCTTCCAAGTCACAAGCGGGTGCTTGTACAGGGAGGATACAACATAAAATCTAGTACACTTTAAATCATGAAAAAATGATATTACTGAGGAACATGTTACCCCAAATCAGGCCAGCTTCATCATTTCAGTGGAGTTGGTTGTCCAGAATCTTACTAAACGTGAACATATGAAAAGGTCATATAAATAGAGCATACACATTATTTGAAGAAGAGGTGTGATCTGTTACAATTAATAGTTTTGGCAATTGTTTTAGTTACAGGTAATGTAGGTGTGCATTTTAAGTAAATAAAAAGTAAGCATTGCTAACCTCAATTTAAAAAAATGAAAAATCCAGTCATCACAAAGCTGGTGCTAATCATTATCTTTTATTTACAGCAGAACTGTCCTTTTGGAATCTGTCTGGCCCGCAAGAGCTTAATGTTTAATGGCTTCTAGTCTGTTTGAAAACTCCAAAGGCTTTATTCTATGACATCATTGTTTTTAAATGGCCCAGCACTCAAGCATATTAAGCTAAAATATCTATAACTGACCACACGGAACAGTTGCATAGCACCGATTTCGATTATATTTTCATATTTCGCATTCTGTGTACAGAAAGCTTGACTTTATCTTACGGTCTGGTTCTACAAACCGAGCTGTCCACTGCTACCAATTGGCAGGGTTTCCAGCATCTCTCTAGTGAACACTTAAAAACGAAATAATATAGTTCATGTTACCACTGGAAAAGCTTATTTTGGTTTGAGCTGAAATGCAGGCTAGTTATATGACCTTGAGCAGCAGACATGGTGAGACTTTGTATTATAGCCTAGCAAAGGACCAAGGAACAGGAGCCCCCCAGCTGTGGTTGGACTTTAAAGGCCAAAAGGGCCACAGATTAGCAACATTAACAAAGGAAATATTTAACCCCTGATTTGCAGCATTTATCATGATTCTCATAGGTTTGCACTGTTGATTTAGCATGTCATAGTCTGGTTGAAACTAAATTGTTTCTTTTATGTTGAGTTGCAAGTTCTTAAAGCTAAGGTGGTTTTACATAAGGTGGGTTTCTGATATATATATATTAATTATTTTAATTTGTAAACGTGATTATATGTTTATTTACTTTACTAAATTGTACAACTCGCCTTACTCACTGACTGCTTACTAACAATGTTAAGAAAGGGTAAACATGAAATGTTGTCATCTAACTTACAAACATTCTATCCAATTTCAGCTGTTGCAACCTGGGCCGTTATCTTCTCTTCCTTAGAGAGCAGGGAGGCCTGATCCCCATACTTGGCCGCATAGTTGTGCTGAGGCAGGCGCCAAGAGTGCACAGCACCCAGGTGCTCAGTAACTGAAGTGCCTAGTTGGGTCATGTAACGTGCATTGCTTGACCCATAGGTAGTAATGATAATGGAGCAAGTGGCCCCCCAAAACCAGCTCCACCATTCCCCCGAACATCTGTGCTTCCTCAGGCCCAACAGGCTGAGTCTAAGTGCCAAGATATGACATCATTTCCCAGCACTCATACATAGCATGGTGAAGAAAAACTGGCACTGGCCTACTCCATCTCGAGGCAAATAACATGTGTCTAAGTATGTTAGTGTGTGTACATATGTTACTGTATGTCTGTATGTTAGTATTTGTGTGTAAGTAAAGATGCTAGTCTGTGTAAGAATATTACTGTAAGTGTGGATATATTTTCATATATGTGTGTAAGTATGTTAGTGTATATTGGTGTTTGGAGTTAGCATGCCTATGCATGAGTGTATGATGTTAGAGTGTGTGTGTCTCTTACTGTATAGGTGTTAGAGTGTGTAAGTGTATGTTAGTGTATGGTGTTAGCATGAGTGTATGTGTGTCAGGGTTGGCATGTGGGAGAGGGAGTGGAGAAGCAGGAGAAAGTATGTGTGTGTACATATAAGTGTACTGTGGTAGAGTGAGTGGGTGTTAGGGCAAGTTTGGTATGTTAGTTATAGGAGGGCACCGAAGAAATACTGCACCCACGCATCACTAACTGTAGACTCCTGTTCTCATTAAGTGTGCATATGGAAGGATCCACAATGGGATGGACATGGGGTGGGCCAATGGGTTAGGCATGGGGGCCCAGGCATTAAGCTTGAACTGAGTTCCAAGATTTCTCATGGTGGTCTTGGTTGCAATGGTCAATGGATGTTCCACCAAACCTATTTGCTTCCTTAACGCTGATTTCAGTTGGTATGTCCACTGATCCAGATTATTTTTACTGAAGTACTACTGTTTCCAGTTTTAAGTGACTAGACCCTCAGTGCAAATGACGATCTTAATATGTAAGGGCCAAAAATCTCAATTTAATATTCAATTAGTAATATTGGATTTCAAGTATAAAAACTGTAGTAATTATATACAAAAAGTCTGTTTTCCATATGATATTAATAATTGTCAAGAAGATGTGAAGATTCTGAACAAGTAAAAAGAAGGAAAAAAAAACATCAGTTTTCCAGATCAACATTGTTATTCATTATGGGTACTTGTAAGCAGAGCAGAAAGAAATATCATTTAGTATTCCTTCGTCATGTGGCAATTACACTCAAGTCCGTTTTCCAGCTGGAAAGTAAACTTTGGTTTCTAAGGACATAAAGAAGACATTTTTCACTCTAAACATGACATCACATTTGTTTGTCATTTACACCAGTAAGTTGTTTTTTTTTCCTATGAGTTGAGGGATAGTAGAGTTTTTAATGCTGTCTGAAGCTCATTTCCTGGTCATGGAATTCATCCAGTTGAGGGCTCTGATAACAGGATTTTTCTGCACACTGAAGTCAAGTCTAGTCTGCAATGTCAAGATGCTGCCTTTGGAGACGTCTTACATGGCATTATGCCATGCCACTGAGCTTTTACGTAAACATTTGCTTTACTGGAACATATGGGGCCTGGCTGTGGGGATGGTATTTTCTGCATGGCAGGTATGGATGGATCATCTCCTCAGAGAAGCATCTCATCAACTTCCTTAAGTATTTATTAGACAAACTGCAAATGCATATGGTACATATAATTTACAAAGATGCAAAAACTCATAATCCCATCTCATTTTTTCCTGATGTTTGGCAGAAAGAATGCTACATTTAAGTGGGTTTAAAAATTACGACCTAAGAGAGTCACATATCTGTAGAAAAAGGGGGGATGTTATCAGGATCTGAACACTCATGGTGGACTGGAGTTGAGTAGTCCCTGTTATACAGTATGTAGTAGAAATTGAATTATGATTTACACAATGAACACATTCATGTACATCTTGATCGAATTCTGTATAATACAAATGTAAAACATGAAAAGACACAAAATGAAAGTCGAACAGCATAAGTATAAAATTTAAGGAAACGCGTTTTACATTACAAGTATTTATATAGTGCCGTGCTCTTGCGAGCTTACAGTCTAGTTGTTTTAACCAACTATGTGGCTATGGTAGTAAACAATTTCTTCTTCTAGGATGTTGATGAAGACCCATCCATAAAATTGCCAAGCCTTTATTTTTAGAAATCAAACACAGGTCACTTAGTTCTTGTAGCCCTGGGCACTGGTATTATCCAAGTATCATGTGTATATCATATCTTATCTTGAGTACTGTAGAGTTATGTATTACAGTATTTATTAACAGAGAATAGAAAACTGCTATTTAAAAGCATTCTCATTAATGCTTTTCCTCGCCAACCACGAATCTAGTCCACCTTTCAAAGTTCCATGCATCCTGTGGTTGCCTCCATAGCATTCATCCGATGCTTCATATTGAATAAGATGGCACATGGAGTCCTTTTTGGAACAAGATCAAAAATACACTTCAATTTCCCAACCCTTTCTGAAGCTTTCATAGTAAACTCTCCAAGTCATTTTGGGTCATTTTAATTTATTTTACACAGCTTCTCATGCCATTGAAGCATGTGTAGGAAAGATGAACACATGGTGAAGCTAGCATTCCCCATTTCTCCATTTAGGGAGAGAATGAACAAATTCAACACAAAAACAAACATTCAAACTGAAGCCAATGCTAAAATAATAACAGCAAAATGATCCACAGTATTCTGAAAAACCTCTTGCTACCCTGCCAGAATCATGTACCCAAGTAAATGGAGTCAACACGGCTTGTTCGTGGGTAGAGAGCGGAGGCAATGTTGAAGCTGGTTTTAATTATAGAAGGGGGGGGGTCTCAGATTTCTTGACAATAACAAACCTTTCTGTTGGAAAAACATTATTTTCCTTATTTTTTTCCTTGTGCCTAGGATTCTGTAACCCATTCATGACCAGAAAAGAATCAAAGGAAGCTGTGCTGACAATATCTCTTTTGTAGAAATAGTTTAAGATGTACAAGGGTAAAGTATCGTTTTCGTAAATGTCTCTTGAGTAAAACTATTCAACAATGGGTTTAAAAAGTGTCTTTGTTTAAAAAGAAAAAAAAATGCATTGTGAACCTTAACTGTCTGTTTTCATTCTCCACCTTACTAACACTTCTGCTTAGTTCACACAGTTTTTGGCTTTAACAAAATCAGTGATTCAACTAATCGGCACCATTAAGGCTTACAAGAACACTCTAAATTATGAGAACATAACTTGTTATTATTTCATTGTTTTTTTTATATTATGCTATTTAATGTCTAATAATTCCTTCAACAGAATACTGCCAACAGAATAATAATATTTTATTTATAAAGGGCTGCCAATTTAATAATATATGTTTATACAATTCTGTTCTTTCACTGCGCCGATAACAAGGATAATATTTTGCTTCTATACTGCGTTCCCAAAGTAATATTTTTTTTGATGTAGTGTGGCCTTTATGATAATATGAATAGATTATCCCCATACGTTTGCCAAGGCTTTAATAAAACTTAACACACAGGAAAAATATTCATATAGCTACAGGCATGGGGGTGTAGACAAAGAAAAGTATGTGAGATTGTGTACTAATAAAGTGTATATATATATATATATATATATATATATATATATATATATACGGTATATATGTAGATCTTGACCTAGATATGACAAAGAGTGATTGGAGGTATAGTAAATAGCAGCTGTTTTTTTAGAAGTTCCCTAAAAATTTTCATATAGACAGATTACTGGCCTGGCTATCTGTTACCTCCTCAGGATAGTTTGCAATGAAGAACTCTTGTTCTAAAGATCATGAACATTTTAATAAGACAAGCGCAGAGAGGCATCTGCTGTTAATGCAGGAGTGCATTAGTCCTGTAAGAAGATATCTTCGGAAAGAATGTTCTTAAAGGAGGAATTTTTTTTCCACTCTTTTGATGGGGCCTTGAACTGCTACTACTTAGTGCACTAATTTCCCCCACACGAGGGCACACATGCCAATAAAGGCCATAACTGTATATTTCTATCATTTCCATCTTTATGGCGCAATTGAGATCTATATATGTTATAAATCAGTAAACATTTGAAAAAAATTTAAAAAAAATTGAAAGGGGGAGTTTAACATGATCCTGACCTTAAAAACAGCCCATCCACACTCACATGCTTTACTAAAAATGTAGAACTTAATTAGAACTTTGTAAATGTGGAAATGATCATGGCGTCAGAATGCAATAATAAATTGTTGTACTCTCATCCAGTACACAAGTTTCCAGGGACCTTGGCTGTATAAAAATATTGGAAATTCATCAAGAGCATTTGAAGGACACATACAAGTGTGTGGTAGGTCCAGTGATGGGGCTGACTCAGGGAGAATGTGGGTTTATCCAGAGCATTATTATCATAAAAAAATTGTACATAGTGAGAGAAAAAAACAATTGAACATCTGATGATCACCAGAATAGTACATTTCTGACTGGGCATATCCTCATGAATGGTATTCCTTTTCTGCAACTCAGGACACACGATTAATTAGACTAAACTAGAATTATGTGCTAGTGATGACTCTTGAATACTCTTGAGGATCAGTCTCACTTTTATTTAACCAAACGCTCACTACATATTTTTCCAAGTATATTCTCCTTCACATGAATCCAAAGTTTCAAAAATGTATAATGCTGGCATTTGATGTCATATCCCAACATCCTTATTTGCTGCTAATGCTAATATATGTGCTACTGGAAACCAAATGCTCACTGGATAGAAAGGGTGGGGAGATCTAGGGCAGCCCCCCTTGATCCATGGCCTGATCACACACAGGATTCCTACCTACCCCAGGAGACTTAGTCCCATTGCACATCACTATGTACGTTTTTCACCAGTTATTTCTTGTCAACCCTTCAACATTTCTTCTAGACCAAGAGAAACTTGAACTCTGTTAACAAGTTTTTATGACCTTCAGGCTTCCTTCATTCTTTTCGTAGGAGTGCCTCACCTTTAGATATTATCAGGGGTCATGTCCCTTAAAGGCACCTTCATTGTAAGTTCCCACTCACACCACATCTGTGATCCTGAGGATGCTTAGGAAGCTTTAGTTTCTCATTCTCTTTGTAGCCCAGAGCTATGTAATTCACATTCCCTGCCAAACACCAACAGTTTTAAAGAAGAAACACTTTTTTAATTTAAAGGGCTCAATCATATAATCCTCTGGAATCTGGTTATCCAAACCAGCCTGGTCAGGATAGTTTTCCCTCCACTAAACACATATGCAGAAAATCCTTACAATTGATATAAGGTTAAAGTTACAGGAATATGACTGAAAAGTACCATTACTAGGAGTAACTCAGAAATAACTAATCACTGTAGGGCTTTCAAAGAACATTTCACTACAGTCGCACATTAGTTACAATAATTATTAATAAATCTTCTTCATAATTGGTCAGTGACCATAAAGCAACAACCTCTTAGCACATTTTGCAGGATATTTAGCGATTGTTAAGTACTACTGAGGAGTATGGCTATTATATTTGGTACTTATATATCATGTATCCCAATGCAGTAAAATTTAGAACTTTTTTATTGCCTACTAATTCTATGTAATGTTGTTTTCAGGTAGGAGGTCTGTTGGTCATTCTAATCTATAAAGCCTATAGTCACCACCCTTTGAGCTACATGGAATATGTTATGGCCAACTGTCTCAGGCACTACAAGGTGAAGGGCAGCCTTGAGCCAATGGCTCCTTCTACTTCCAGGAGTGGATGTGATGTTCATGGGGAGTGGAACCTCGGGAACCAAGGAACCAAAAGCCCTATGTATAGCTCTGTGTTGGACTTAATGATGAAGAGTACATCAATATATGAGGTCATATCGTGGTGTCCTGTTGGTGACAATATACAGAAGGAGGTTCTTGTCAAGGAGTGCACCTGTTTATTTATGAAATAAACACAATAAAAATAGAACCATATATTAATTATACCTGGCATCGCAAACCCTAGAACAGTCCCTGACCACAAAGATATTTAGGGATATTATTCATGGCCATATACATCGTGTCCTGAAAGAAACAATTTTTCGCAGTTCTTGCTGAAAAAATTTGAACCCCTCCCCCATAAATAAATAGGCAGTCTTGCTGTTATTTTTATTTTCTATGAAAGGTTACTGCTTAGGGTTGTTATGGGATACAGTTACACTTAGTTACATTTGTACGTTTTAGCAATATTACAGCTGAATTGATTACTGGAAGTGCCCAGAAAGAATTTGCTACACTATATAAGAGCCAAGGAATTTGTTATTCCAAAGTAATTTTGCAGGATCTAGTTTCTTATGAGCATTTTTCTCTCTATTATTTAGAAAATTATAACCAAGATAAATATTTCATTTTTTTTGTATCTTTTCTGGTAAGCCAACCAAAAAGATGAATATTGTAGCAGCCAATACTACAGACTACTATTTAACCCTTTGATGGTTGTGTTGTGTTGCATTGCTTTGCAAGATGTTACATGACAACCTGATCACCATCCTCATAAATATACAGGGATTTCATATTTATTTCTGTTTACAGTCAATCATTACTGCATTCCTACCTGGAAAAGGACCAGGCTATTCCTAAAATGCACCCTTGTGCTGAATTAATGCTCCTGGGTTGAGGTTGCCAATTTTGTGCATCCATACTCATATCCGATAAAAAGAAAGGGCCCCTGACGAAACAAACGCGAATTAATGACAAAACCTCGCAAATTTCGTTAAGGTTGTTAACTTGTTTGCCACATTTTGGCGACATTACAACCTGTTTTGACACTCTTTGATGAGGTAAAGAAAATCAGGACACTTGCGAGCTATGCATGGTTGCTGAACCCCATTAAATATTTATTTATTTTATAATGTTTACTATTTATTTTTAGTATTTGCTAACTTTGTCTCCTCTCCTTTTTTCAATGTGATCACTCTGGCTGATCTCCTTGCTGCCCTGCTTTCCTGATCATAGCATGTGTGATCAGCAGCTGTGGGGTCATCAGAGATTCCAGTACAGATCCTGCATGGTCTCTGTTCAACTGGATTGACCATTGCTGCTGCATCAGTGTCAATGCCAGGGAGATCTCTCCACAATACAAAATTGAGGATTAAGTAGTGTGTCTCGTGTCCTATTGAATTCTATGTCTTTAAGGAGTAAACAGGTAAATCTTCTCAGGGGAAGAATTGAAGAAGTTCTATCAATGTTGACACATCAGATATTTTTCTAGGATGCCCACACATTTCACATGTAACTGACAAGTTCTGCTCTGCAATGTATAGAGTGTATTAGCAACATGTGGTTGTGTAGCAGTCATGTATTATTTGCTAATCAACAAGGGAGCTCAGCAGGTAAATTAAGTCCATGTTATAATTAGAAATAAGCATGCCTTCAATACTGCTACAAATACCATTTTATGGCCAAACCATGCCCATTTAGAGAATATCATGCTTCCTGACTGTGATGAACAGAAACAGCAATCGTAGCCAAATTTTATCTTCCACATACAAATTTCACATTCTACCTGGAGTGCATTGTCTCTGGAGGTGGTGACTACATGCAGGCAAGTGCTGGATTCCTTTTAGTGCAGGAAGGGCACTGAAATAATCAATAATTATCAGTAACATTAGTGAGATGACATGTTTCATCTGATTGCCACTGTTCGGTTAACAAGCTCTACGGTGACACATAGTAATGGACAGTTACGCTTATCGCTGTGCAGCTGGGAAATGGGTAGCTACATTGTTTTACAGTACAACACCTTTGGCTGAACTGAACTTTTATCTTTATAGAATTCTGTTCTAAGCTTGTGGAACAAACAAACTCAGCAATGTAGTACAAATAAAAATACAAGAGCAATCTGGCACTCTCACAATACAATGCACACCCAACCTTAACGTCTGGAAAGTCATTGGTAGCTGTTCTGTGTAATGATTTATCTGAGGTCAGTGGGGACTTGGGAAGATAAATTTGTTTATTCACCGGCTAACAATGTATCCCTATTTTAGTGAAATAACAGTGTGATAAAAGGCTCTGATAAACATGTTATTCTGATTCTTTGCCACAAAAATGGGCTAATATATACATTTTTAAAGTAACTGTGATTTTTTTTAAGTTGGCAGCGACCTGCCATTCTAGCACTGAAATGCGTGGTGAACAATAGTATTCCTATGTTGTGAACCATACTATAAATGGCCAATGAAAAAAGCAAATATCTCACTCTTTATTCAGTCAACATGCCTTGCTAAGCTATAAGTTATTATTGAGTTGGGGCTGTAGATGTAACCTTAACATAAACATATATTTATTCTCCTTACTTAGGAAATCTCTATTAGGACAGACGCCTTGATTGAAGTACAGTGGTCAAGCTGACTCTCAATGGCCACTTATGCAACAAGAGCCAAGAAGTACTATTTTTAGGAATATTAAAGGAAAATTACCAGTATGAAAAAAATAATAAAAAAAAAATACTAAATAATATTATATCACTGGGAACCAATTTTGAAAACAAATTTTCTTGTAACATATTTCAAACTGTTTTTAAAAATAGATACTTTAATAGCATAACTATGAAATTGAAAGTTTTACATCTCTATTAAATACGTTCCTTCCTGTTCCTGGCTTACTAAGGTTCCATAACATAAATTGTATGGCAACTGTTACAGGGTACCTTATGAGAATAAGGTGGTCTATAATTTAATGATAACTTATCTGTTTACCTAAAATTCTCCATTGTAGGTTATCATTAGATATTGGAGATCACAAATGATGATTTTTTTTTTTATAACCGGTGGAATATTTTGGCTTCAGATACTACAGGGCGTATGCACTAACACCCCAAGGCTGTCGCTCCAGCAGCTGGATATTCCTGCCACACGCTACATGAGCATTAAAAACATAGGGTGGCCTCGTATACCCAGTTGTTGGCCGCAAACGAGTGATCAGGCGGCCACTAGATTTAATGATCACCAGTCTGTCCCTGCTTTGGTGCACCATTGATCAATTGGCTGGTTACAATGGAATTTTCCTATCACCAACCCCATAGGCAGTTCCTAGGGGTGCTGCCCTGAGTCAGGGCTAGGAAAACAGCCAACCTAAATACATCTAGGACCAAATAGCTCAAAATACCAACCAAGATCAAGGCGTTTGTTTAAAAAAACAAAAAAACTTCCGAAGAGAGAATGATTTGATGTGGCGGGTAAGACCAAGGATAAATATGCAAATGTACTTTTTACAGAAAGAGCACATGCTTCCAGCTGAAAATAGCAAACGAAAACACACTTAAGGAAATTAAAAAATTGCTTTGGAAATGCACATGGCTATCGTGAAGAAAAAATAAATTTGACTTTATTGGTGAATTGGAAAAAAAGGTTAATTAAATAGGCCAATTGGTTCTTATCAACCGTCACAATCTATGTTGCTATTGGATCAGGCTAACAGCTTACCAGCGACAGGTTAATATATGCCAAAAATAAAAGCCAACATGCACTACTGGTTAGCACATGTTTTCCACATTATTTTTCGCTCTGTATGAGGAATTTTCAACACCTCCGTAATATTTTCTTAATACACAAAAGATTCATGATCTACAAATACCTTAAAAAATACTTCATTTGCTTTACACTTCTGCATGTGGCAGAGAGGCACCCGTAACAGAAACAGGAAAAGGTCGGCTTCAGTATAATTTTTGAAGTGGGAAAAGCTGATCCTAAGCCAATCATCATATTCCTTTATATACGGCAGTGCAAATTCGATTAGAAACAGTGAGTCATTCATTGTGACTTTACAGATTATGGTGCCACATACTTTCTCCAAGCCTAATATTAAATGAATATTACAACTCTCCAAAAGTATTTGGGAATCTATCACAGCGCTAATAAAGAAATATATATGCTTTTCTAAAAAAAAAAAAGTGTGTTCCTAACATTATGTCTTATGAGCAGAAAATAAAGTCCAACAAAATTCTAAATATCTCTTAAATAGAAAAGCAGGGTGCAAATTTCCTTTGTGGTCTTTTTTGACCAATTAGTGATTTATGAGATCTTATTCAACAAAGGATAAAATGTCTGTGTCTATTTGAGTATCTGCTGTAGAGTTAGTTAAAGGGCTCTACTTCAGCTCAGGTGCACCAGAGAATTCATTGCTGAGGGACTGTGCATTGCTTAGGAGTAGATCCTGCGCCCTCTTAGAAGAGAATAGCATGTCCCCCCCAAAATGCATGGGGGGCTACTCTATCACTCCCCAAACATTTAATCTCATCTCCCATCCTATAAAGATTTTGGGAGTTATAGTTTAGTAGTAATTATTAAATGTTTTGCATTTATTGGAGTTGATAACATAAGCAGTAGCATCATAGAGGCCTAGACTGGCCATCTGGCACACTGAGGAAAAGCCCATTGGGCCGCTGGCCAACATCACTCCATACTCACCCGATCAGCTGCTACAGAGCGAGGGATGCCTCGTCATATAGAAGCATTGTAAGTATGCACTGCATTCCTTAAGATGCAATGTTTATGGGGGCAAAAGGAGCTTCGAAATCTTTTGGAGTCAAGAAGAAGTACGGTGACTTGTTTCCTCGTGACCAAAAAGAGTTAATGATAGCGCACACATTTGGTCACAGACCATGAACTCCTCAGAAGGGTTTGAAAGGGTCCCTTTATGTTGCCAAATATAAACAGAAGGCTGTGTAAAGCTGCCCTTGCATTTATCACCCCTGAGAGAGGCCGTGAAACAGGATAAGATATGGGGTTTTCTTCCTGTGCACTTGGAACACTTCACCTCAAGAGTGCTCTTGGCCTGGTGGTCAGCAGTACTTGAAAATCGCATGTACTTAATCAGAGCACTCATAACCATGGCCTGAGTTTATCTTAAGGAATTTCCTGCCATTTTAACAGAGCTCTGGCAAATTAATTAGAACGTCCATAAAGCCTAAGATCCCAATTGACTGAGACCCGGCTACTACTCTCTTGTTCTTGGATAGGATATCTTTCACATATTTATGAGGGATTTAAGGCTTAACAGCAATCTCTCGTTTAAAGTCACTTCAAAGTTCGAGTTGACCTAATTCAAAGGGATTTATGTGTGTTAATGAATGTTGCCGCTACCTATATCTTGCACTATGGATAGATACACATGGTTGCATAAAAAACATGACATTATAAATAATTCTCTATACTATACATTGCTTGGTATCAATATAGATGAATATACATGTCAACAAAGCTTTGTTACAAATATTGGCCTAATTTTGTTTTATCATGTTTCATCTTATTTGATGACATTGAGCTATACTTCAAATTTATCACAGTTACACTTGTTAACCTAAGTACTTATCTTCCAGGAATAAGTTCCCCTAAATTAATGACTTTGTACAGTAAAAAATAAATAGGTTTCTTGATTATCTACATTTTGTTGGGGGGAAAATATAAAAGCACTCCAAATGAGTCCAAACCGTTGTAAGCACTTTTATGTTCTTGCAAACAGACAGCACAATGCAATGCTTTATTGTCAATTTAGCTACTTATTTCATCATGAAAATCTCTTAAAACCTTGCCGGCTTTTATCTCGGGATATGTGCAAATCGGATCGCGGTCGCAGGTCACAGGAGACAGAGCTGCAGTTCAAGGCTCCGTACCCAATATTTAACAAGCTGATTGTGTCCCTTTTCATTGTACAAAGTGCACAGGATGTATGCTTTACTGCGCCATATACTGTATAACTGAACTTATTGAAATATATATTTGTTCTTTCATTACGACTGAGATAAATAAGATATTTTTTTATAACTTCCAGTTTTTGAATGCTATGGAAGACAGTAAAGGCTTGAGGTCATTGCCTCTAACCGAAAGCTGACAGGTGTGAGAAGTTATACTGCAACATGACCAACAACACAAACGTGGCGGCCAACCATGTTTGGTATGGAATGGAAATATTTTTCACCAATGCACATGAAACTTGGGTATGTTAGTCTAAGATTTTTGATTTCTGCTTCAATGGATGGTAAAAAAATCAAACCACCGCTAGTCTAGTCTGCTCCAGTCACTTTACATGGCCTATGTAAACGGCAATTATGCAGATTATATAATTCCCAAGCCATTCTCATTTAGTTGTTTAATCACTTGTATCATTCCCTGTTTATTAACTACCATTCAGACTCTGTGGCATTTTTTTAAAGCCTGGCATGTGCAAATAACTGGATGGTGTTACCTCCTGGTTTGATTTTGATCTATACAGAGACCTATCAGGCTTGGCAGCCTATGAGATGCTGTCCTGAATTTTGGTCTAGTTAGTATTTTAATTGTTCTTGGAAACAATATATTGGCATACATCCCAAGTGTGTTGCATTCTACGGAACAGTTCTCATTTTCAGGCACTGTCCTCCTGTCTCACCGAGCAGCCCTACTGTCCCTGGCCAGCCAAGAGAGCTGTTAACGCAATGGACATGTAAGAGACGCAATCAGGGCCCGCCTTAGGTGTTCAGTCATCGTGTGTCACATTGATTGTGGAAACAGAGACTTGTAGATTTCTTTGAAGCTGATGTCTGTTCAGGTAAATCTTATGAGGGTGACATTAACTATGGGCAATTTTAGTCAAAAAAGAGAGTTAAATATTAGCTTAATCAGAGATGGCAATAAGGCTATCATTTTCAAATCTGTTGCCAAGAGGTAGATTGTGAAGGCACATTTGTACCAGATCCTGCTTAAGGAAAAGGGCAAATTCTTCATTCTTTCTCTATGATCTATTTATTTATTTTGGTGGAGGCATAAAGGTTGTTTTTTGTTTTTGTTTTTTTTAGCAGAAAATTAAGTTCATTTTGAAAAATAGAACTCCATGCATTTAGTATAAATACAGGGGATATTAAACGTTCTCAAGTTTCTCGGATGCTCTGCATGCTTTCTGGCTTTGAACTAGTTTTCACCAAAACTCGGTGGTGTTCCAATTTACAGACTCCCAAGCAGATTCTCTTTCAAGGAAAACCTCATAAATATCTTAAAGAGAATTCCGAACGCTTGCGAAGTCACTTAATGCAGATGTGATCTTGAACTTGGTATCTCACATCCAATTAATGTGGAGAAATAGTATAAAAGTGACAGAATTAAAATCCAACTAAACTGGCAGGGTAGCAGCACATATGTCAAACTGCTGAACCTGTCGGATTTCTGCTCCAGTTACTCCAGTTATAATAAGTTAAAATAAGCCTAATAGTAAAAACTGTCAGCAAACTCTGACACTTTCTTAATGCTAAATGCAAATGCTGCCAATTGTTATCCCCCCTAATACATTGGAATCTGTCACGTGCACTGAGTAGCAGCTTCACGGGCAGTGCACTTGCCTGTGTCTCATGCATCCCCCTATGTCTCAAACGCACACAGGGGTTCAAAGGGCAGGGTACATGGCTGACGAGGTCTTGGAAATTGTACATAATACATATTTTTGGTCATTTCTGATTGTTTGGTAACTTGAGGGAAATTAAGTCGATACGTGTAAAATGATTTTAATCTAATTTTCAGTTTCTTCTGTTGCAGAATATGTATTAGAGAATATTTTTACATAACTTCCTTTGCTTTACGAAAAAACTTTTTCTTCACAAAAGTCATACCAGGGGTTTCTTGTAACACTGTGGCCCGATTTTAGGTATATATACAGTAGTCTTGATCACTGATGTTTTATGCACTTATTGCCTTTCACTATTATCTGTACTTTGGACAAAAAAGCCATATTGTAAATGTACTTTAATAATTAAATAGTAACTGTGCCTAATTTGTTTTCTTCTATAAAACCCATTAAGATAACTTTATACCATACTAATTCACAAGAATTTGGGGAGTATAGTGCCACGTTGATGTATTTTGCCTCAGAAAAATTGTCAATAACTACCACTTGCTGTGGGCTACTATCCCTACTATCCCATGACACCTAGAGGCGGAGGTGAGGCCTAAAGCAGCAATGGAGGTGGTACTGAAGAGCCACCTTGCAATGCTCAACTGTTATTTTACTGCTCCGTGGTGTGGTTAGGGGAGATCTCCCCAACTGGCTCATTATCCCCACTGCCTCCAAAAGCGTGACAGCGGGGCAGCTCAACAGTCACACGGAGAATGGGACAGTTAGGAGGTATGCTACCCACATACCTTTGGCTCAGCAACATAGGAATTAAAGCAGGAAAGTGTCCGTACAAGGACATCAGCGTCCATGACATGTGATGTCCTATGGACATGTGAAGGTCCATAGGACATCATTAAATTGTCCACCACAGACCCTAGTAAATGTCTACCATAAGCAATATTGGCGCCTAGACCTGACTTAAAGTTCCATGTAATCAGCTATAGGGACATGTCTCTTGTACCATCCACAGTAGAAGACTCATTTTGGAAACATTGGGGTTAATATTAAAGTTTATGGGAAACCTTTGGAAGATTTAGTAGTCCATATGTCTGCTTATAACAAAGGATTTAGAAGGCTCTGATCTGCTTTTAGAGAGCAAAAAAAAGTGGGGGAATGAAATTCTTTAGTGCTGAAATAACCCTGTTCTTGTTTTATTTTAATCATCTCACAGAACGCAGTTTTGCTGAACTTGGCACAGTCTGTTTTATTTTTAAAATTCCCGGATTTGTTGCCCTTTTCAACACCATGGGCCAACTACATCTTCCAGAAACTTACTCAGCATCTTCACTGGCCAAAACCAAATACAGGTAGTCCTTGTAATATGCTTTAAACATAAAGAAAACAAAAGATTCTGCTTAACCTTTTGTGATTTGGGATCTTGAAACCAAATATACTGCAATGAAACCCGCAACCTGGAATTTACAGCAATAAACTGGTAAATCTAATATACTGACTGTGCTGATCTAATTCATATAAAACAGCTATTATGTAATTATTTTAGAAACAACTTAAGAGTTTCATAGTAGGTCAGGAATGATTCATTTTACAAAAGGACACCATAAAAACATAGTTGGGTTATAATCCAGAAACCGTAAAATGTCCAATTCTTCCTGTGTTTACCTGATCTTTCTAATGGCCTGCATTATTTGAGTCTTTAGAAAACAGTAAAATTACCTTAATAGATTCTTAATATATGATGAATAAAAGGCAATTAAATGTCCACATCTGAATTTTATAATAAGTGAAATAAAGAATATTTCTTAAGATTCAATATTTGTACTTTTTTTCTAAATTTCTTTTGTGGATTCCAAAGAGAACGCATTTATAGCTTTACACATGCATTATTGGAATTCTGGTGCAATCAAACGTGCCCAAACCATGGAATACAAAGGGCAAACATTTACACATTGTCAGTATGTCTAATAGTAACTTGTCTAATAACATTAACCTACAAACTAACATTAACATTGTCTAGTAACATTAACCTAACAATTACTTGTGTGAGGAGTATCAGTCAGCAAACCTTTCCTAATTGGAGATATTTCTGTGATGGTGAAACCATTGTTACACTGTGGAAACCACGGATCAAACCGATGTTGGGGAAATTGGTGGAACTGTGATCTACCTTACCAACGTTGCGTTTTTAATTATATACTGCATGCAGGTTATACTTTGATTTATATAATCTGGAGCCAGAGTGTGAAATTTGTGAGTGTTTCTTGTCTGGTATATTTTAGAATGGGAGAATGAGCATGCAGAATATATGCGGCTACCCCAACTCTAGCAACACATTTCTTTCCAGACCCCCTCAGCCAGGTATGGTCCAAAATTATTCAACAAGGGTCTGTCCTTGTATAAGTGTGTGCTAGAGTGAGTGTATAAATGTGTGAGCTAGTGTGTTGGATGGTTACACAAGGGCCCGGGGGCCATTCTGTATGACCTGCCCCAGACCAGATGGTGCCAGCCTTCCCGTGCTGTCAGCACAAATCTTGTTAAAGAAGTACAGATCACTTTCAGGCAGGTATTCTGACTATGCCTGTTGTGGTCAGCTATTTTGATGTTTATATGGCACGTTTTATGTACATTTACACAAAACTGAATCTTAACCTCTTTTTTTTCCAGCCACTGCAAGACATTTGGATTACTAATACCGCAAACAACTCTGACTCCATCTGTTCCTTCAATCGATACACCAGCATCATTGAGCCAGCAAATGATGATGTTAGGGCACCAGGACCTTGACTTTATCAAAAAAGTCAATGGCTTAGCTATCTTCTTTGTGTAAAATGATTCAATTTTTGAGGAATAATGTTCTCTTTCATGTATTTGAAACATAACTGACAATTCGAGATGACAGTCTGATTGCAGCCTGGCATCATGTCATGGCAATGCTGAGAACCCTTGCCATTATTTTATTTTGGTTGGTCAAGAAGGTTCATGATGCTTTCCTTACTGTGAAAAAGTAGTTTTCAAGTCTCAGGATTTTCCTTACAACGCCGTTATCTGGCTGTAACACAATTTAATTTACTGCCTGTTTAATTCCATTTGAAGTGACACTGTCGACCTTCCAAGAATAGGGACTGACTCACCTTCACAGAAAGTTGCCAGCCCCAGTAAGCAAAGTGGTGTGACTGACTACAAGTAAGGATTCAGCACTCCATGTGTACGTCGTCAGCAGAACAGGACACACTCATCTTGTTGGAAAAGCAGAGTTGTGGTTTAAAATAAATAAATAACTGGACTGAGATCAGAACTTGTAAAGGGACAGCTCTGCTGCATATAAAGGGATTTTAACATGAGGTCATTTTACGTCTATCTTTTACGGTTCCTGTAAATATGAACAATTGCTTATTTAAAACTTTGGAAGCTGGTTTTATAATTTTACATTTGCTGCTTGCATATCCTAGTGAAATCAAAGTATCTACCTCTTTAGGGTTTTATCATAAAGCGATCATCATTTAAGTCCAAAAATTTCTATGGCACCTTGACAATGTATGCAACTGCTAACAAAGTCCCAGTAAGGTCATAAGCACAAACTATGTGATTTTTACTGAATGCTGCAACAAATGCCATGGACTGTGGTTTTTTTACTTAACAGTTAACAAATCAACATCATGCTGAATTTAACATACACTTTTGCAGCCCAGGGGTCCTGACCAGCTGGGGGGCCTTGTGCCAGCCCAGGTTGCCGTTAGGGTGACCGCATGTCCCGGATTGCCCGGGCAGCCTCAAATGAAACGCTGTCTTTTTTTTTTTACATGGAGGAGAGGGGCACCGAGTGGTTGCTCATGAAGTTTTAAGGAACCACTCGGCGACCCTCAGTCTCTTCCGCGAGGCCTCTAGCTCGATTGCAGTGCCGGCATGTCATGCTGAGCGCCGGAATATGACATCCCACAGTGGGACTTCTGTAAGGTAAGTGAACTACAAAGGGGGGAGAGGATAGATAGTGAGAAGGAAGGCATAGGGGGTACACAGTGAGAAGGGAGGGAGAGGGGTAGATAGTAAAAAGGGAGGGAGAAGGTGTAGGTAGTGAGAAAGGAGGGAGAGGGGGTAGATAGTGGGTGAATGAGTGACAGAATGAATGAATTAATGTGTGGATGAATTGTCTGAATGAGTGAGAGTATAAATTAATGTGGGGATGACGTGTTTGAATGGGGGAGAGTATGAAGTAATGTGTGGATGAATTGTCTGAATGAGGGAGAGAATTGATGAATTTGTGAGACTGAATTAATGAATATGTGTAAATGATTTGTGTGAATGAGTGAGAGAATAAATGATTGTGTGAATAAATTATGTGAATGAAAGTGTGAATTAGTGAGTGACTGTAAAAGTGTTTTTGTGCATCATATATGTATAATTGATTTGTGGAAAGGCAGCAGGGTCTAATATTTATATATATTGGCAGCAGGGGCTAATATTTATATAGATAGATAGATAGATAGATAGATATATAGGCAGCAGGGGCTAATATTTATATATATATTGGCAGCAGGGGCTAATATATATATATATATATATATACATATATATATATATATATATACACACACCTGTGTGTTTGATCGCATGCGCTTCATAGTGTGTCCCTGAATGGCAGAAATAAAATGTGGTCACCCTAGTTGCCATCCATACAATTAAAAATATATATATATATCATGCGTTATACTTACTTCCTTGATGCTGGCAAATCGGCAATACAAAAGCCAGTTTTTTGGGGGGTTTTTTGCAGTGGGGTGGGGACTCTGGAATGCATAGCGGTGCACAGCGTGCACTATGCGCATCAGTGCATGTGTGCCAGCAACGTCCAAGACAGGAAGCGGGGGCTCAGTCTACACCAGACGTGCAAAATAAAGAGTGATGGAAAAGTCACTTGACTACATCTAATAAAATGAGAAAATATAAACATGTAGTAGGTATATTAAAATGAACAGAATTATGCCCAATCTGATATTACCGGGGGCCTCACAGTACCTGTACCCCAGGGGCCTACAATGTCTTAATTTGGCCCTGAGTGGCGGCTCAATATATAGTATATGGCAATGTAGGCCATGAAACCACACATTGTACACAGCTAATTAAAGTTACTGTCATACAGGGCCGGCCCGACAATGGAGCCGAGTGGGGCAACCGCTCCAGGCGGCACTTTTGAAGGGCCCCAAGTCCTTTTTTTTTTTTTAAGCGAAAGAGAGAGAAAGGGGCGCCGAGTGGTTTCCGTTTACCAAGCTGCCAGTACCCGCTCGGCGCCCCTCTCTCTCTCTCCTCTGGGGCGAGTCTCCCTGTTCGGTCTCGGTGCCGGCTTGTAATGCTGAGTGCCGGAAGATTACCTCATTTCCGGCGCTCAGCATTACAAGCCGGCACCGAGACCGAACAGGGAGACTCGCCGCAGGACTGCTGAAAGGTAAGTACAAGGGGGGGGAAGGGTAGATAATGGGGGGGCGGCAGGGACGGAGGCAGAGGAAGGGTAGATAAGGGGAGGGGAGGAAGGGTAGATAATGGGGGGGGCAGCAGGGACGGAGGGAGAGGAAGGGTAGATAAGGGGGGGGCATTTTAAAATTCGCCCCAGGCGGCATTTTGCCCTGGGTTGGCCCTGCTGTCATACTTTTGAAATTCCTTTAGTGAACAAAATAAGTGCCAACGATAAAAGTAATGTGTTCAGATAAACTATGTGTGAAGTCACTTGTGATTGGTGATGTATTGTAGAACTTTGCCAGCTGCTTATGCTTTGCTCCAGGAGCCTACAGTACCCATCAGGTCACTTACGGGGGAGTTTCTAATAAGATATGTGCATCACCCACTATACGAAATATTCATACGCTGTTAATAGAAACATTTATTTTACTGATAAGGGTCCACTTTATTATTTTAAGTAACCCTTTATAACAGAAACATATCACTACCTTGTAAATTTGTGAACCGACTTAGTAATGTAGGGGTTTGTTTGCTTTTGCAGAAAGAGATAAGGGAGGAGAGCTCTTGAAAGAGCTGTGTGTGTATGCTCTTTTCAGGCATGGGGTTAATAACAGGGAAGGAGCGGCTTATCTCAGGTACGCCTGTACAGATTACAGGCTGCTGCAGCTGATAACAGCTCCAGGGAAATAAAAAGAGTTTTGTACTGGCTGTGGGTCATCTGGAAACTTGCCTTCCAAGTGTCCCATTCACCCCTGCTTGCTACTGCCAAGCCACAGTCCTTGTATTGTACGCTGTAGTTCAGAGGTGTGATAAAGTAAAATGACTCATTTATAAGACCTTCTCTTTTTCTCAGGGCTTGTGCTACTGCCTTTTGAAGTGTGCAGACACAGTTCAAATCTCAGTCAGCTCTCTGTGGCTTGTTGCTTGAGTCAGTTTATCTTTAGTGTATATTCCAGCAAACCTGGATCGTCAGCTTCTACAGGAAACAGCGTTTGGGGTAGTCATTTCTGTATAACTGAATATGTTTAAAAGTTCTAGGGGAATAACGACAGCTTCTGAACCATGCTCTCATAACTCGGGCTTGGATCCCGACTCAGAGGAGCAGCCAAATTCTCAATATCTCTTGGCTCCAGTTTTCTGTCTTAGACTACACAATGATTTGATGATGCTAGCATCTCCCATATGGCGTTTACCCTACTACCGTAGTACATTTTATTTAAGGTTTCCTTTTTCATAACAGTTAACATGTATAACTGCTTTGAGAAACCCTGAATATATGTGGCAATATATCACACAGGAGTTTACTCTTTTACCATAGAGTACATTTTTTTGAAAGGTGCTTAATAAGGTCCACTATAAATGCTATATATTCTGTATATGACAAGCCGCACGCTGCACTTACATCATTTGGTGGCCGCCGGTCTTAAAGGGCCAGGGTCTTAAAAATCATGATATAAAAGGATCATATGGATCCAGTTTAACCATGTGAGCTTTCCAGAGAAATCTTATGCCACATATTTTCCTAGTGCAAGACTAGTTTTGTGTGAACTAGGATGCCAAGCCTGCCATAGGTTTAAAAAATTCTTTGGGTGAACCAAAATAAAAGCAATATTCAATATGAATTCATAGTTTAGACAGCACTGTATTAGATTTGCTTTTAGTACTACAATACAAATATATGTCTTATAGAGATTCGTTATTGCATTTTCTTTAAACATGAAACACATTAAAAAAAATATTATGTGCCTTGTACAAACTGCTACAAATTATATTAGAATAGTTTATGATTTCTGCAAAAAATATAAATGACAGAATAAAGCGTAGGTTTGTGACAGTATTGGAACATATTAAAGAAATTATACAGAAGCCTTTGTAAGCTACTCGAGGGATCATGATAAAATATGTGATCGAGATGAAAGGGAAAATGGAAAAGCTTACTTAAGTGATTCTGGGCCTTTAAAATGCACTTCAAATAAATGTCTTCTTTGTGTGAGCTTCCACGGAGTTGATAGTGCAGCACGAGGAGGTTTTAGAGGAGTAAGATAGCATATTCAGGTTATTAAAAACAGACATACAGTTACGGTGGGCACGAGAGTAACTAAAACCAACCGTCATACAGTATAGAGCTACATAAGACATCTGGCTGAAATGCACAAAATTCTCCACATACGAAGAGATTCATTTCATATGAAATGATTTTCTTGGAGAAATTTTTTTTTCCAGTTTTACCAGGAATTTTCTAATCAGATGAGCGGTTCCCCCACCCTGGGATTCTAGGGTAACTGGATATCAGTGGTTCGGTACCAACACATGTTTGACAATGTGAAGGGTGCCAAAGTCTCAGGCTTGTTACAGAAGTAGAGCAGTGAATGGTAAAGGGACTTAGGAACAGTTACTAGTTGAATAGGATAGGCTTTCCTCAACATGACAAATGTCAATGACTACATAAGGCTTACAATCTTAAAGAAGGTAGAATAAATGGGCAACTAGATAGGAGAAATACGTTTTATCCTCTGTCAGATGATGTTTCTGGACTGATTCACCTTATCAAATCACATTTTTGTCAAGGATAAGTGAAGTGAACCATATGTGCTTCAATGTGCCTGTATTTTTAAAGGCTCCTGCAAGCTTCTAGACCTCAACGGTCAGTTAAATGAGCTTGGACAGCAAACAGGAGTATATGCATATTTATACTCCTGTTTGCAGTCAGGACAGATTCCTTTATGAGGCCTGCAATACTTTTTATGTTTAGCCCCAACTGCAAAAAAAACTGTCAGAGAAGGACAAAAATTTTTTTACTAGACTTGTGCATAAATGGTTATGAATTGCATATTTACTGAATTTTTTGTACATTCGGTGAATTGTACGAAGCCACGTAAACAAGGCCAGACCCCCACGAATTAACTCACGCTCTCACTTTCTCTCTCTTACTTTCATTCTTGTTCACTCTCTCACATGCGCTAAATCTTTCTCTGACGACCACTTTCCCTTCTGCATCTTCTTCTATCGTCTCCCTTCTCTTCTATCTCCAATCTGCTTTGTTTAATCTTCTATCTTCTGCCACATCTCTGTGGACATAACTCGGCGGGAACCTCTGCCAAAATGGCAGGGCTTGAGGTGAGAAATCCCATCGGGGGAGAGGGTGCCCACCACCATCATTTTGCCCTTCTCCTACTTGAACTTGGTAATATTGCAGTGGTTGCAGTGACTCCTCTCCCAGATTCTCTAATAGGGGGAGGATATTGCCCCAAGTTCAAGTGCAGGCAAAATGGTGTCACTTTCAGTGACATCCTCTCCCCAACAGGAGGATTATGGAGAGGTCATCACCAAACGCGCCAAATGACCGGCAAAATGAGGAGGCTGACGACCTCTCCCTCCCGTTCAAGGATCGAGTGAGGGTGTCACCATAAGCACTGATATTCTGTCGGGAATTCCTGTCGGGTTATGTCCGCGGAGATGCGGATGAAGATAGAAGATTGAAGATAGAAGATGAAGAAGATACAGATAGTCAGCAAAGGAGGTAGGGAAACATTTATATAGCATGAAAGAGTGTGAAAGAGAATGAGTGAAAGTGAGTGAGAGAGTGTGAGAGTGAATGTTTCGTTCCTGAATTTAAAAGAAAAACTGAATTTTTGGACCAACTGAATGGGCAGGGAATGAAATTCGTTGCTCAAAAACAAACTTCAACAAAAATTTGTTGAACATAATCGTTTTTTACCTAGTTGCACATGTCTAGTATTTACTTGAAATAAGTGAATATAATCTGCCAATGGAAGAGGCAAACGATATTTATATTCAAGGTATATTTTCTAAAACAAGATTTATTATAATCCAAATACAGCCTGAAAATAAAATCTTGATAAGATTGGTATTTTTTTGCAGTTAAGTCTGTCTGCCATCTGGTCAAATGCCTGGTGGGCCACTGTCTGTTAGGGACGCATACTGATCGAAACTGGTGGTCCAGGGGCAGATTGTGGCCTGCGAGTGTGTGAGCCTCCTGGCTACGCAAGGCTGTACGCTGCTAGAGTATAAAAACCTAAGGTGCCGCTGCATGTATTCAGCCAGCAGCTACACCTACGTCATTTGGTAGCCGCTTGCCTTAAAGTGCCAGGACCTCTTAGTCGTCCCCAGTCCGTCCGTGTTTGGCGCACCACAGTCATGTGTAAGCAGCTGTAATATGCATGAGAACTTGTTTCCTCAATACTCAGTACTTGGTTGTTCTGGCTGTGTTCTGTCTGTGCACGATACCTCATTCCCTTTTTATTTTCCAGTATTGACTTTTGGCTTGTGATACTGGGCTTTATTTATTTGTTTATAACTCTGACCTCTGGCCTGATACTAGATTCATTCTTGTCTACCGCCTGCCCTTGACCATGAAACTATTTTCTATTCTTATGCCAATGTCAATTTGTGCTGAGACTATTCCTGCTTACAGCTCTGCATTTTAGATTCCACTGCTGGTTGTCTGGCAGTTGATGACACAAATACAAATCGATTATTTCAGGGTCAGCAAATAATTTAGCTATTTCAACTAATATTCAAATGTAAAGGAAAAAAACATACATACAAAAAAAAGACAATTATTAATATGACTGTTCCACAATATTAAAAAATAAAATAAAATTAGAAGCTCCAGAGCTGCAACAGAATACTTCATCCACATCCTGATGTTTCGTACCACTGATTGGCTCCAATCAGAGACACAAAAAAGATCCAATTGAAATATAGGTTTATTCCATGTCAGGAGATGTGCTTGGCCAAACATATCTCCTCCACCGCAAATAGCTAGGGAATGGGAATTTTTTTCTCATAAAATCCTCCCATGCATTTGCAACAGGAACCACATGTACATTGAAATGGATCTCTTATCTGTCATATACATGATTAACAACTATTAATCAGAATTTTAATTAAAATAGTAGTCTGTCCAAATTGTAGAAAAGAAATGGAGGTAGGTCCAAACCTATCCCAGTCTCTAACTCATAATTGGCCTGTGGTTCCTCTTATGCTCTTGAGCCACACACCATACACCCGCATCTGATTTCATCCAAAAACTGATTTGCTTAAACTCGGTAGAGTCAACTAAAAAACCTAACACAACTAATATCAATCCAACACATTTTATTTTTGCAATTATAATTACATTTCAATGACATAAATCTATAGGATGGTTTTCACACATACTGTACTCAATAAAGTCAAAAGTTAAAAATGCAAAGGCTCTTTGTAAAGAAAATCTATGTGTTTTTTGGACAACATACACAGGACTGTACTTCAAGAAAATACTTCATATTTTCCCAAGTAAGTGGCAGGTTGCCAGAGTGGTGGCTCGGGGAACCTAGCCACCTGCTCCAGACATCTGGGTGACCTCACACTCACAGGTTTGAGTTCTGGCATCTTCTTCTTCAATGTTCATCCTTCCAAAAAGATTTAAAAATGAGTCACATTCAGCATATTACTAACCCCAATGCTTGTATGCTAGTCCATTCGTCAATGAATTAAGGATATTGCATAAGACATGTGTTAACATAACCAATTTGCATGGTTTTCTACAAAAAATATTACCTAGTTTGTTCACAGTTTACATTTAGCTGCTTCATCTAGCAAGGGCTGGGTAGTATAGTTTTGCTTACCTAGCAATCAATTCAGGCAAGGTATCGTGTATATAATAATAAACTAGTAATGACAATAATTATTATCACTAGGTGATGATCACAACAGCAACAATAATATAATTGTTTTACTAATTATTAGTATTAATATTTGCCTTGTATTTCACTGCCTGTGTGGATATTAAAGCTGAGAAACACAAAATAGAACAATTTAAAAGACAACAACATACACTTAGTTACAGGTTTATCTCAGATGTAACAACATACTACTCACTTCTTTCCTGAGATCTTACTGTCCTTTACTTCTGTTCTCCCATAAGGAAAAGGACATGTAAACCTGCCACATCTATTGAGTTGGCAACCACATGCCCCCTAGACCATACCTCTTAAGCTATGGGAGTATGAAACCAGGACTTGGGGTGTCGATTCATATAACTATGTGTAACATAAGTGCATGCAGGAGATGTATGTAGTTCCTAGTCTGATACAAAGCAGTGCATCCAGCCATTGAGTGTGTACAATAGCATTAACAAGCATCCACTTGTGGAGATTTATTACCACATAATGAAAACTTAACCCAAAAAATAAACAGTTAATGAATGAACAATCAATCTGTCTGTGTCCAACATCTCCCATTCTATTCAAAGGTCTGTCCCAACCTAGCTCCTCACCTTCTATTTAGTGCTTCCATAGTGGTATCCTAAAAGCATGATGTATCACAATCAGCAAGGAAGAAAAAGGAAAGGTCAACTCCATGCCCCCTGCTGCGCCATACATATGGGCGGGCGGCCACCAACCAGTTGTAGCCAATACCAAGAGGTGTATTGGAACATGACTCTTATCTCAGTCTTAACAGTATCATCAAGTATGTCAAAGAACTTGCCCCAGATTCGAAAAAAACTTGCTAATTCCTTGTCCAGACTAGCTTGCAACCAGTCCATTGCTCTATTGCCCCAAATATCACTATAATGGCTAGCTCTGGCGTTATTTGCTGTAATCATATTCCCATTTGCTTACAAAAGGCCAAGGTATGTGCCAATACGTATTCTATCTGCAGACGCTGCCAGAAGCAATGAAACAGGTCTGCAGAGGCGGCTTCACATTTTGTACAATTTGAATCCTGCATATGTTACATTTTGAAGAGGCGCAGAAGGGAAAAATAGGCATCCCTTTACAGGGAAGCAGGTATCGCTATGCATCTCCTAGGCTGTGTTATAGATGTCAGTCTTCTGTAAGTGTGGTAGGTGAAACCAGGACAAATACTCATCGTTCTGCAAGACCCGGTATAAACCTGCCGTGGATTGTGTCTGCCCCCCAGACCTTTAAACCATTCTGTCCAGAGAGTTTTATGTAGTTGTGTTCCTTCATATACGTGAACAGGGACATGGGCAAGCTCCGATATCTGGCCAGGACCTCAGCCAACCTCAACATCCCCTGTGTTGCCTTGACTTTTTAAAATATAAAATTTGAACCTGCTTTACCTGTATCAGGCGTTGAACATTTTGCTTTACACACCTGGCCTCTTTTTTTTCCTGATCAACTTATTGAATATGATTTTTAAATATCTGTATTCTAGCTAGTGCACGAATCAGTAAAGCACAGTGCATAAACAATTACTTTTTCCGTGTCTTATCAGAAACCATAGAGCAGTTTTAAGATATTTTTTAAAACTTAATTCACAAATGAATACCTTTTAAAAATTGGGACGCCATGTACAATGGATTAATCAGTTTTCTTTTGAGTCTTCCTTCATGTTCGAGCAGCTTTTATTTGTTGTATTCTATAAAAGGCCATCTGTGTGTGCAGCACCGCTTCCAAACACTGTCTCTCAACAAAATATAAAAAATAAAAAGCTTTTAATATTAAAAATTCTGTCATTTAGTTAAATATTGAATTATTTTACAAGGATATATGACATAATACAGCCCATATTACAAAAGCTCCATAGGAACTAGAGTGGTTTATTCCATTGGAGTGGCAGATATCCAAACTATTCACACTTAATTACTGATTTTGTCTAGAGTTTATTAGGCCAAAACAACAAGTGAATGCCCATTAAAATAGCTCTTAGGTACCATATACAATATCATTCACAGCTTCATCTCCGCCGATTAGCAGCATTCTTAAACTGACCCCATAAATGCCTAAAACACTTTTATATATAACTATATATTGTTTCTCCCTGAAGGACGTCTCCATCTTTTCTCATCTTGGAGCGTTCTAGAGTCCTCAACTTCCACCCCCACTCGCTCCATGCCACTCTCAATTAAATACATTGTTTTATCCCACTGAATCCTGCACTCCCACAGACAGATTCCAAATCAAAGACAGGTCTCCACATGACGAACACTAACACCATGATAACTGTTTCCTATCAGTCCCAGTGTTTTAATTCCCTGCTAAATTCAGCACATATGGACAGTTTCTTCTTAATCCACAAGGTCTGGAGATGTCTGTTCGGAGAGCAGCAGAACAAAAATATAAGAAATGTAAACAATACAGAAAGCAGGAGGGGAACAGCAGATTCTTCAGGGCCTCGATCCTTCTGGTTTCCATTGATGCTGGACATATTGGATGCAGGACTTGTTGCAACGTTCAAAAAGAGTGCGTGTCTTTGTAAACTGAGAAAGTGAAATTCCACAGTGGACCAGATCTAATCAATGACTGTGATGTTGCAAAAGAGATTGTAAACTCAACAGTCAGGCCTCAAACTCTTGGTCATTGTATTCATAAGTATGAGGATTAAGAGTTACATTTGAGATCACTATGATGTATTCTATTGTTCTATTAATTATTAGCTGCAAAATAAACCTCGAGTGCTGAGATTAGACTTGGCCTAAAAAAACAGTAGCAGAGATAGCTGCTGCCCCAGGCTAGTCCTGTAATGCCGAGGCTCCCCTCAGTCTCTTTCTTCTTCATGCCTGTCGGGTTGTCTTTGTATCAATTGACCGCAAAACCAAATCCAATGAAGTGAGACAAACCATTGGCTTAACATCTTCTAATGTTGTTCCTTTACGGAAAGGAAGTCTCCTGATACAAATTTAGCACTTTCTTTTGCAGTGTTGTGGATGAAAAGCATATGGAGCTAGGCTGGGAAAGGAAGAAAACTGCGTAGCCAATGGTACAGTGAATCTGTGCTCTGCCTCTTCCCCCATTGGCTGCTTACATTAAGCAATGTACATTAAACACTGGGATTCAACAATACAGAAATATACATCTTCTGTACCAGTGAGTCACCAGTGACAATGTGTGTTTATGTTGTTATTAATTTTGTATATTGTGCATTCTTTTTTTTTTTTTAAATATTATTCTTTATTAAGTTTTTACAAAACTGACAACAAGACAAAAAACAGAAAATTACATATAATACATTGAAGTGATGACATACAAATAATACATACACATTCATACATGAATATTTAATATATGTCATTAGGTTACATAATATTAAAAATTTTAAATATTCATACCCAGTGTTTCCTTGGAGAAAGGGGGAAGATTGTAATTCACGAGGCCAAAGTAGATCTAATAAAAGGCCATCGAAGCAGTGCTTTGATTATATTTATGCACGGGGAGTTATTAATCAGTTAACTGAAGCCATTTCTGCCAAATTAAATCATACCTCTCTCTTGCAATCGCTTCTTTAATAAAAAAAAATTTCTCTACATTACTTTGTAGATTTATTTGCGTTTTAATTTCTTGCCAGCTAGGTATATCCTGACTTCTCCAATGTCTAGCAAGACAAATTTTACACGCCAAAAGTATGTTAACCCATAGGATCCGATCATTTCTATCGATATCTGGAAAGTCTAAATGAAACAAAAATCTTTGCGGGGAGAGTTCCAAATGAGACCCAAACAATTTTAAATATAACTCAGATATTTTTATCTTAAGTTGAGTTAATCTTTGGCACTCCCACCAAATATGTTTGTGCGATCCTATTCCAGTTTGACACCTCCAACATCTATCACCATTATTTGGTTGAAATTTCACTGTACGTGTCGGGACCATATACCATCTGTTTATAAGTTTATAAAAAATTTCTTGAAGATTTATACAATGGGTTGCTTTTTTGGTAAATTGCCATATTTTATTCCATGATTGAAGAGGAATAGAAATTTCCAGTTCTTTTTCCCATTGTTTGTGTGCTTTAGATTTATCTAAAGGCTTATTATCTTTAAAAAATTTCAAGATCTTAGACAATATTCCACTAACAGTACAAGAAGTAATAAATTTCAGCCATGGGTTATAGTCAGGTGGTGGATTTGATGTTAGGAAGTACTTGAGTCTAATGTATTTAAAGATTTCTCCTGACGATAGTGTGTATTTATTAGTCAGGAAAGAAAAAGAAACTAATTGTCCTTCTAGATATAGGTCGCCTATCTTATCAATTCCTAAGATTCTCCAAGTTTCCAGAGGAAGGTCGAGTATAAAAAGTGATAGAACCTCTAAAGGGCAATTTTTTGTAAATAAAATATTTGTGTCCAAATTTTTTTTTTTAATTCTATAAAAGGAAGATAAAATATCTGTAATTATTAAACTAGAGAAATTTCTTTTCTTAAATTGGGATTGAGGTAACCAAAAAAGTAGAAAAGGATCGAGATTTTTAAGATTGTATTTCTCTATATTATACCAACCCAAAGTATTTTTCTCTTTTTTAGTACCCCAGGCCATCATAAAGGCTATTTGAGAGGCTTCATAGAGTTCTTTTATGTCCGGATAGCCTAAACCTCCATACTCAATAGATTTTTTAAGAAGCTTTGAGGGTAGTCTTACTATTTTTGCTGCCCAGACAAACTGAGAAAATAAATTTTCCCACTTAAGAATAATATCATTTGAGACACAAAAGGGGATTAGACGAAAAAGATACAGAATTTTAGGGATTATATAAGCTTTGAGGATATTAATACGGCCCATCCAAGACATTTCTAATTTCACCCAATTTGCTAGAGAAGATTTTATTTCCAAAAAAAGTTTCTTGTGATTTAAAGTAGAAATATCCTCCAATACAGATCCAATTATAATCCCTAGATAATCAATGTAATATATATGATCATTATTTTGAATGTATCTATGAATTACCGATATTTGAGACTCAGAAAGATAAAATGGGATCATCTGGGTCTTTGATAAATTGAGTTTATAATTAGAATAATTTCCAAATTTTTCTACTCCTTTTAAAAGAGCAGGGATAGATAATGCAGGTGTAGACAATGTTAATAAAACATCGTCTGCATATAGAGTAATGCTGTATTCATATTTATCAATATTTATCCCCTGGATATCAGAGGAATTTCTGACATAAGCAGCAAAGGGTTCAATTGTTAGGGCATATAACAAGGGAGCTAACGGGCATCCCTGTCTTGTACCGTTATAAATATAGAACATGTCTGAATCTAAGAAGGGGCCCTTAATCTTAGCGGCAGGAGATGTATATAAAGCCATAGTTAGGTCATAGAAAGGACCTGTTAAACCAAATACTTGAAGTGTTTGAGCTAAGAACTTCCAGTTAACCCTATCAAACGCCTTTTGGGCGTCAAGAGCTACTATAACTGAAGGAATTTTATATCTATGTATGTGTTCCATAATATTAAAGATTTTACGCGTGTTTTCCTCACCCGCCCTACCAGGAATAAATCCTGCTTGGTCTGGATGGATCAAATCTCGAATTACTTGGGCCAATCTAGAGGCCAATATCTTAGAGTATATCTTTATATCTACATTAATAAGAGATATTGGCCTGTAATTAGTGACCATTGAGGGATCTTTTCCTGGTTTCGGGATTGGCGATATGCTCGCCTCAAGCATCTCCTTTGGAAAATTTCTTCCCATAATAATTGAGTTAAAAGATTTTGTTAAGACAGGGGAGATTACTCGATTCAAAGTTTGAAAAAATATGGCTGAAAAGCCATCCGGGCCCGGAGCTTTCCCTCTTTTTAAATCGAGGATTGAAGTAGCAGTCTCCTGAATTGTAAATGGTTGATTTAATTGAGCTAATTTTTCTGCTGAAAGTTTTGGGAGATGCAAGGTCTCTAAGAATTGTGCTATATCAGTAGTAGCAAACTTGGGGTCAGGTAAATTATACAAAGATTCATAGTATTGTTTAAAGGCATTACCTATCTGTGTTGGTGAAATACAGGTTATTCCATTATATATAATTTTTTTTATTCTCGTTAATTGATTATGTGCCTTCAGTTTGTTAGTAAGATTTTTCCCTACTCTATTGTTTCCATAGTGCCAAATAACTTTTAATCTTTGCATTATAGTTTCAGTTTTAATTTCAAGTTTGGTAATTATTAAATTCTTTATAGTCTCTATTTGTTTTGAATAATCCCTGGATGGGTACTGTTTATTTGTTCTTTCAAGTTTTGCCAATTCAATATACAAATCAGCAAGTTCTTTACCTCTCTGTTTTTTTATCCAGGCACCTTTTTTTATTAGGAAACCCCTAAGAACACATTTTAAGGTGCACCATAGATTTAGATCTGAAGTTTCATTATTATCATTAAGCTCCAAAAAAGCTGTTACTTGTTTTATCAAATCCATTTTATCATGTTCTGTTTTTAAAAGAGACTCGTTGAGTCTCCACCGGGCTCTTGTTCTATATTGAGGATTATCTTTAATAGAAATAAACACTGGAGCGTGGTCAGACCATGATATATTTCCAATTTGAGAAGTAGAAGAAATTTCCAAGGAATGGCCTGGCATTAAGAAATAGTCAATGCGTGAGTATGATTGGTGCACCTTTGAGAAGAATGAGTAATCTCTTTCTTCCGGATGGTGCACCCTCCACACATCATATAGACCATGTTTAAACAGAGAGTCAGAAAATGCTTTGGCCCTGGTTTTCAAACGTGCATCTGATTTACGTTTCTTCAGGGTGTTGGTATCTTTTTCAATATCAACTATGCAGTTCAGATCGCCTGCTATGATTAATGAACCCTTAGAGATTTTTTCTATTGTTTCCATAGCTAGATTAAGAAATCTTGTCGTTCCCTCTGATGGAGCATATAAACTAACCAAAGTATAAGTAACGTCATTAATATTACAAATAAGTATAATCCTTCTTCCTTCCCTATCAGCTTCATGATGTATGTACTCAAATTTATTTTTAGTTGATATTAATATAGCTACTCCTCGTTTCTTTTTATCTGAAAGGGAAGATACATAAAGATGTCGGTATCTGCGATATTTCCAGGCAGATTTTTCTATTGTTTGGTTCCAGTGTGTCTCCTGTATAAATGCAATGTCTATCCCCTCTTTAATTAATGTATCATACAAATAAGATCTTTTATATGGGGAATTTAAACCCTGTGCATTAATTGTCATCAGTTTAAGGGACATGGAAAACTCGTTTTCCCGCCCTCCGCCTGCACTGCTTACTATCCCTCAAACTCCATCTAGGAAAGACTTGACAACCACATTCATACACAAAAAAAGCAAACAAACCCAACACACTATAAAGGGGGAACATTATTTCCACCAGTAGTGTGAAGAAATTCCTTGAACCACCAAGGAATGAGAACGTGATTTAGGGCCGGCAACGTGGGGGGCAATGTCACCTTTTGTTAGCATAAAGATAAAAGCCTACACACAATTAAAAATATCGCAGAGCAAAAAATAAATCAATAAATAAATAAATAAGTGAATAAGAAGTTATGGATTTTCCTTAACTTAGTCAGTATTCCACGTAAACTATTATCCCTTTTATATTGATATATTAACAATTTATATCATTTCCAAAAAAAAAAAAAAAAAAAAAAAAAACCAAATCAGTAGCCAAACCAAAATTATGATTGCATAAATAACCCATTTGTAACTTTTTCAATTTCTAATGTTATATAAGATAATGAGTTATAATAGTATGGTGTATTTCATTTCGTTAGCCATAGCATTATCATTCCTCAGTATGTCAATTCATAATATTAGTGTCATTCCATATAAAGTGTCATATTGCAAGAAGGGAAAAAAAAAAAAAAAAAATCTTGTGCGAAAAAAAAACTATATATAATCTTGTTCCTCAGTGTAACAGTTCACAATGTAAGTATCATTTCGTATATAAGTGTCATTTTTTCAGAAAAAACAGAGAAATAGAAGAGAGAGAGAAAGAAAAAAAAAAAAAAAAAAAAAAAAAAAACCCCTTTGTAAAAAGCATACAATTCTTAGAGTAGTCATTAATCTTATATAAGTGCCATTTCGATTTTTTATAGTGTCATTTTGCAAGAAGGAAAAAAAAAAAAAAAAAAAAAAAAAAAAAGAAAAAACCCCTTTTGTGAGAAGTAGTCAATTTCTACATTAGTTATTAATTTTATACAAAGAAAGCTATATATATTCTTGTTCCTCAATGTGTCAATTCATAAATATCGTTTCATATATAAATATCATTTTTGTGAGAGAGGAAAAAGAAAAAGAAAAAAAAAACAAAAAAAAAAAACCCCTTTTGTGAAAAATAATCAATTTCTAAATTAATTATTAATTTTATACGAAGAAAGCTATATATATTCTTGTTCCTCAATGTGTCCATTCATAACTATCGTTTCATATATAAATATCATTTTAGTGGGAAAGAAAAAAAAAAAAAAAAAAAAAAAAAAAAAAACCAAACCAAAATTATGATTGCATAAATAACCCATTTGTAACTTTTTCAATTTCTAATGTTATATAAGATAATGAGTTATAATAGTGTGGTGTATTTCATGTCGTTAGTCATAGCATTATCATTCCTCAGTATGTCAATTCATAATATTAGTGTCATTCCATATAAAGTGTCATATTGCAAGAAGGAAAAAAAAAAAAAAAAAAAAAAAAAAAAAATCGTGCGAAAAAAAAAATATATATAATCTTGTTCCTCAGTGTAACAGTTCACAATGTAAGTATCATTTCGTATATAAGTGTCATTTTTTCAGAAAAAACAGAGAAATAGAAGAGAGAGAGAAAGAAAAAAAAAAAAAAAAAAAAAAAAAACCCCTTTGTAAAAAGCATACAATTCTTAGAGTAGTCATTAATCTTATATAAGTGCCATTTCGATTTTTTATAGTGTCATTTTGCAAGAAGGAAAAAAAAAAAAAAAAGAAAGACCCCTTTTGTGAGAAGTAGTCAATTTCTAAATTAGTTATTAATTTTATACAAAGAAAGCTATATATATTCTTGTTCCTCAATGTGTCAATTCATAAATATCGTTTCATATATAAATATCATTTTTGTGAGAGAGAAAAAAAAAAAATAAAAAAAAAAAAAAGACCCCTTTTGTGAAAAATAATCAATTTCTAAATTAATTATTAATTTTATACGAAGAAAGCTATATATATTCTTGTTCCTCAATGTGTCAATTCATAAATATCGTTTCATATATAAATATCATTTTAGTGGGAAAAAAAAAAAAAAAAAAAATATTGAAATATAAAGTCTTATTTGTTTAAGTTCCATTTCATTAGATTTTCCTTTGCTTGCATGGGATCATTGCAAATATAGATCTTTCCTTGATAGTTGATTCGCAATCTTGTAGGAAATCCCCAGGAATACGTAATGTTGTTTTGTCTTAAGCAGGTGGTAGTATCAATATAGTTTTTCCTGTGTGCTCTAGTTGCACACGAAAGATCCGAATAAGTAATTAAAGATGCAAATTTTACATTTTTAGAAGGATTTCTTCTCATTTCTTTAACTAGATCCTCTTTGATTCTAGAGTTGGCAAAACAAACAATAACATCTCTAGGTGTGTTTGTTTGTATCAAATTCGAAGGCAAAGGCAGTCTGTGAGCTCTTTCAATTAGAATTGGGCTGTATTTCTGACAATCCAAATATGTTGAGAGTAACTCCATCAAATATGGTTCCAGCTCTTTTACGTCTTCAGAAATCCCTCGAATTTTAAGATTTTGTCTGCGTGACCTATCTTCCAAATCTGCCAATTTAAGATCTTGTTTTGTTAATTCTAAATTTAACATTTCATTTTGAGATTGAAGTTGTTTAATTTTCGTATGTAATGAAGTAATTTCTTTGGATTGAGCAGCTAGATCGACTTTCAAATGGATCAGTTCCTCTTTATATTCTTTGAGATTGTGATCAAGATCAGCTTTGATTTTAATATATAAAGAGTCTAATGCCGTCATCAGATTAGATTTTGTAATATACTCTGGAGGGTTAATTATACTGATCTCACTTAGCCGATCTGGCGATGATTTAGATGATAAAATGGAAGTGTCCGTTTGACTTTTTGGAGAATAATAGGCACTAATTGGAGGGGGTTTCTTAGTTTTCACAGACATTTTAGATTTTTCTTCCTTCTCACCCCTGCTAACCTTATCACTTTTAGGTGGCATTTATCGTTGCTGGTTTTTGTATATAAGGAAGAGATCTTTAAGCGCCTTTAAGCCTTTGGACAGAGATATGTTCAAAACGTAGTATAAATTACTTGGAGATCCATATAAGTTAATTGCAGGTCTATGCACATCAAACTTCAGAGTATAAGAAGATGTAATATTAAAAAAAAAAAAAAAAAAAAAAAAAAAATATATATATATATATATATATGTTCGTATGTATCCAAGGTGTAGTTTTCTATAGACTCACGGTTGCGTCATAGTACTTTTGTTAGTGCTCTGCCAATCATAAGTTCCAGCGTCCAAATTTCTGCCTTCAACTCTGAGAGGGCATCCAGGACCTTTCGGCCATCCACAAGGCTGCTAAGAGGTGGAAAAAACGGTAAAAGAAACGCCACAAGGCCGCGGGACAACACCTCGAGGTGAGAGACACGCCGCTAGGCCCAATACCGCAGGACAACGCCAGTAGGGAACCGCTTGACCGCCAGTCCGTCCAGTCCGTCCGTCCGGTTATCCGCCACCGGCACTCGGCAGATGCGTCGAGCGCGCTTCACGCGGCGTAAACAGAGCCAGCGGCAGGAGGTAGGGAAGGCAAAGCCCGGCGCCCGATGTTCCCGCGCCGCCCCCACCTCTACCGCCGTCGGCACGGCTCAAACGTCCGACGCACTGACCGCTCTTCACGCGGCAAGGGGCAGGGAAGACAGAGCTTAGCATCCGATGCTCCCGTGCTACCCCCGCTTCCACCACCGGCCCGTCGGCACGCCTCAAACGTACGTAGTTACGTGACTACGTCATCACACATGCACGTTGTGCATTCTAATGTTTTTGTTAATCTTGTATTCTCCTTAATTCTAATAGTGCCACATAATCTGCTGGCATTCTATAAATAAACAGGAATAATAATAATTACAAGAACAACATATATTAATGTGATCAGCGTATGCAATCACAGCATAGACCAAGTATATGTAAATGTCATTTTTTCACTAAAATATCTCCTTCCTAAATTAGGGCATGTTTACAAATCAGGACCCCCAACCCTGTTTGGTTTTCAATTTAAAATATATTAAGTGACAATGAGATTTATATCACTATACTTTGCTCCTGAACTTCTTTCTGTGGCTGTTGACAATCACATTACCAAGGGCTCTTGGCATTAATATAGGTTGCCTGGTGGTTAATACCCCTATTATTGGTGTTATTTATGGACTTAGATTATAGGTTAACTGCTAAAGCCTTTGATCTGGTGATTATAGCTCTTGAGATATCAGATACTTTGTTTCCTGGAGCAAAACCTGATCTAAAATCCAATTCCTTAAACTTGATAGACAAAACAATAGAAGTGCTTAACCAGGATCATTACTCTTTTTGGGGTCTTGCGGACATTTAAATAACACAAGAAATGTTGTATAAGACGCATAACACAACACTAAAGAATTATGGGCATTTTACTGGTGACAATAATAAACATACTGTACATAATGGTCCTTTATGCGCCACTTTTTCCCACTAGATGACTAACCAGGTAGACAAGGGGTTAATGAACAGGATATATTATCAGGCAATGCATTGTTAATAGCCGGCTCTCAGGTTCCATTTGAGGCCTCCATCTCTCCTGCAAACCACAGTTGGAGATGTCGCCCTGTATTTGTCTTTCTCTAACCACAGAGCCGATGAAAATTCCTGGAAATTTAAACAAGGGCAATCTGTTTGTAATTACAGCTTTCTTTCACTGGCACTGCAAGAAAGGGTCGTCCATCATTGAGCTAAGAGGGGGAAACAGCACACAGGCCTACAACCTATCCGGATAAGATGATAAACAATATAAAACTGTTGCAACCAAAATGTCTGCCAGGATTCTCTGCAAAATACTTCTACTGTCTTGACCTGAATTTATACCTCACTTTGCCCCAAAGTCACTTAAAATGAAATGGAAGACTAGAATTGAATCCAGCTCTGGCGGAGGCTCTGTTTGTAATTATATGGTACTAACCGGTTACTCTTTAGTACCTACTACCAATGTATCTACCTGTGATTGCTTATGTAGGGCATTAATTCGTGTTCGGACTATTCTGCCTTTTGTCATGCCAGCTAGGTTGTAATCCCGATACAACAGTAAGGCCCATGTGTACATCTAGCTATCGCTACTTTTAGACTCTTAATCCACTGAAACGATAATATATTTGACATCAAAGAAAATCCTAGCACTGGTACTGCTGAGTCAGAAGATATTTTACAGGAGTCTGCACTTCTTAAAAGGTTGAACCACAGCCTGAAAACATCAATGTCTGCTCATTCTTTACTCTGAATAAACTTTTGTAATAAAATGACTTGATATTTTTGATCTGTTTTGTCTCCCATAGTTTTTAAGATCTTAAAAGAAGAAGAAAAGAATCCTAGAACAGCTCCGTAAACATTTATGGTCTCCGAGCCAGTGTGTTGCATTACAGCCCCCGTTAACCATTCAGAACTGCAGGCCCACACGACTGAAGGGTTCTTCTCACAATTTGCTAACTTGCAATGAGCATCAAGTCTCATATGCCAAAATAATCCCATCGGTTCTTTTCTTTTTGTAAATAACCCTAGTAAAACCAATTTCAATCCTCTTGGATCATTGAGAATGAATTCACACATTTTCTAAAATATTTTTCACCTATCCCTACTAACTTTAAAGTTACACCAAGACAGGAAGACATGAGGAACAGCAAAATCTTTCTGCAACTGTATTTTCCACTATTTTTCACAATTTGCTGGTTTATTTATTTATGTATTTATTTATTTCTATTTACAGGATATCACCCAGCACAAAATGTATGTTTATATGAGCATTTCCATTGGAAGAGAGAATGTCTTTTTTTTGCATTTGTATGACTTTTTGCCAATTTGTCAATTTTACCCATCTTTACTACTGACAGGGCCACATTTAATCTGAATGGAGCCCTGATGAAAGCAACTCATTACTGTGTAAAGCACATTGATAAAAAGGTATATCTCCTGTCTTCACTTGCCCACCTAATCATTGGGGAAATGACAATGCTATATGGGCTGCTGGGGCTGTTCAGGCCAAGGGTAGTTGCACCTTTTGCCCTATGAAAAAACTAAATCTATCTGCTGACATCTACAACACTAGTAGCCTGGCATAAACAGCATAAAAACTAGAAGTGATCTTGAGTGCAAAATATGTGAAAACAGAACAGACATGGGAAAATTCCATTGAGCAATTATCATTGATGTGAAATGACTGGACTGAGATCAGAATTCTGAAAAAATAATACGAGTTACATAAAAACAGATTCAGCAATTATAACCTGGTTCCAACAATAATGCCAGTTTAGCATAATTTGACCTAAGCTACTTTTAAGTGTAATAAAACACAACATCCTTTGTTTACCAGAGGGAAACATTAAACCAACGTAGGTACAACACTAGGAAACCTAGTCAAACAGGTGTTTTGTATTTTATCAAGAGTAGGGTGGCAGCTTCTTGGCTCGAGGCTTATAAGAGGGGGCGGAAGAATAATGCCAACCACAAAGCACAGGCACTAAGCTTTCATTGTATAAACCCAATCTCCCCAATCCAATACTGGCTACTGTTGGAAGCCAAAAGTAGGGTTGGTGTATGGCCCCAAAAGAATACTTCCATTTAAAAACTAATGAGTATGAAATTCTATTTTTTATTTAATACAGGTTGTAGAAACTAGACATGAAAATGTCCCAAATCAATATCTCTAAAACACAGAATGTAAGTAGCACTTTTTAGGGACAAAAATGTAATGTGATTTTGTAATAATTCCATGGCGTGTAGTGGCACTTTAAGGCAAAAATGTGAAATACTAAATTACTGCAGTTGCCTTATCTATTGTTATGTGGAATGTATCAGTAAGTAAAATCCTTACCGACCTGTAAATCAGTAAGTGGATCTATACATTAAGGTGTACATCCGTTCTATACTCCTAAAGATTGTAATGGTACTACAACTCAAAAGGAAATCAAATCTGTCAAATTAATATTTTACTTTACTATTATCAGCATATTACTTTACTATTATCATTGTTCATTTATCTGGCCTCAATAATGTATGCTATGCTTTACATACTATGAGGTGTGACAAACTCGATCAATATGCAAACTACTCCATAGAGAAGAGGGCATCTAATCAAAAACGTAAAAGATGCACACACTGTAAAATATATATAATATTTAAAATTCTTTCCATATCTCCACATGGGTTCATGACAACCTGACTCAAATTCTAATGTTTAAATTTCACACAAAGAAATTCTGTGATCTCCGGTTAAGAACACAAAATAAAGATACATAGTCACTTGAAAACGTGTAAGAATGTCGAGTGAAAATGTTGTGGTAAGGGAAGTATATCAGAAGAGCCCTGGATAATCTGGATCAATGACCTTTTAACAAAATGTGATATACATTAAAAAAATGTAGTGAGGTAACCATAATATACCTTGTTTCAGGTGATGCAATAGAAGGGAGAACCTGGAATAGGGGCCATGCTGAATATTGATATATAGATGAATATTTATTCCCTGGGTCTCTAGGAGGAGAAAATACTTAAAATGCTTTAAAAGAATATAAAATGTTGTACTTTATAAACTATTTAAAGTATTTTGTGAAACTAAGACTTTAAGTGGAGTACTGGTGATAATGCATCATAAATGTGGCTACTTATTTCAAATGTGGCTACTTATCAGCAGCAGAATCCATGCTCATGTACCTGCTTTTAAGATGGCTGACATAAAACATGGCTGTTGACCATAGAGACCTGTGAACGAAGCTTAGTGATTAAATATGTAATTTTTTTAAGGAATTCTGTTTCTATTTATCATAATATGCATAATATGAAGCATGCAACTGTTCAGGCTTGGTATGCATTAGTCCTTAGAACTCAAGCAAATCCCTTCTATGCCTTTGAATCTCTCGCCTAACAATGGCGCTGGTCAATAGCCTTCTGTACTAACTGTATTATTTCAACAATATTTTTGGATTATTGGACACCCACAGTACAGTTACGCCAGATTATGGTTGTATGTTTGCGAATGCATAAATCATACTCAGTGAAGGTTTATAATTCATGTCAGTTGGCAGGTAGGATAAATAACAAAACTAAACAATAACATGTTTAGTAACAGCCATGTAATGACATCGTCTGAATACCTGGCCGTAGTAAAACAAAAAAAGTCATTATACTACATGAAAAGTGAGCTTTGAACGTTTACACAGGTGTGTACAAGTGATCAATCAAACACCAGATATTTATAACATAAACCAGCACCTAATTTATTTAAGACATTTATTTTACAGGGAGATCCAACTATCATAGAAGGCCAATAATATTAGATCCAAAGAAACACTGGAAGCAGGCAAAGTAGAGGGCCAGAGGCATGTAAATAAATATTATGCTGGGAAAGTGTGCTAAATGTTAAGGTGGCAAATCCCAAGAGCTATACAATCTTTCTATGAGACATGAAGGAACATATGAGGGCTATGGCTGACTGGGACCATGAGAGTTGTGGTTTGATCCTAGCTGCACCCCTGACTATAGGTTGGCTACCACTGCTATCACCTGAGATCATGTTCCACAAAAAAATCTTGATTTATGTCTCTTAAACCATTAATGTTCTAAGTACTAAAAAATTAATGGTAGTCAGGAAGATCTGGAGCAGAATTATGTGAATTAGGTACTCTTCTCTAATGAGGATCCTTCCACAATAGAAACATACTTGCCAGCCTAACAGCTGTTTGATTTCATCACTGACTGCACACGGACGCTGGCAGAAGAACAGACAACTGGCCTATCTACTGGAACTTAGCTAGGGAGGACTTTGTGTCTGAATTCTTTGTGTCTCACAAAGCAAGAAGAATTCTGTGCTGGAGAAATTGTTCAGGATTAGCAGCTTTGCAACAAGGGAAAACTTTGGCAACAAACCCCCGTGGATATTAGACAATTCCTGTCTGTTAATGCTGTGCAAATTTAGATCTGTTTTGACTTAGCGGAAGAAAAAAACAAAGATGTCATAGAAGACACAATAAACCCAAGAATATTTAATGAATTAAAATGTTTGGGACAAATGACGATCAATAGTGCAACATATTCATTTTTTTCCACTGGCAGAATTGATCCTTCGAGTTGTCTTGAAGCCTACAAAATGTCAATGGGCGAGCTATGGTAGCAAAAGAATTAAAATTGCATAAACACATATCCCAGTGCCAAAACCATAGGCATTAATATGGAGTTGCACCTCACTTTTCATCTACACTTCTGGGCCAGAGTAGTTGTGCTGAAATTGCCTTCACAGGTAGTTTAGGACTCTGTAGTGAGGGTTGCTTCAAAGGACAGGTGATTGTCAGTTGCTAAACACTTCAACAATTGACAGCTCCACTCTGCGAGTGTGAGTGGCTGCCTATGTGCTTAATTCTATACACCTGTTAGCAATGGGTGTGGCTGAAACACCAACATTCAATAATTTAGAATACATTTGGACATGTATCCTATATACGCTTTAGCACCTTCTGCATTATCAGAACACTGATGTAATAAAAATTTATTATTGATGTGTATATCTCTTCTAAATATTCAATAAAGAAAACTATACAAGGAACCTCACACTGAGCGTTTTATCACCCACTTTAGGAGTATCAGACCCTCTTTGGGACCCAAATCCCTCTGTGCTCCTCTGATGCCCTTCGGAACATTTGCTGAGTATGAGTTTATCAATAGCTCTAAAAGGCACAATAATGTGTATAGAAACAGAATGAAAGGTAATTATGAATTAAACTATGTTAATAAAATTCACAATTGTAAATGCCTTACAACATAAATGATTTATTTAGGGAATATTTTATCAGGAAGAATATGTTGAGATTTTGCTCATTATCAAGTTTATAAAAAGCTATCAGTACATCACAGAATCACATAAATAGAATCAAAGATTTCTCCTCTAGACACTCCACAGTGCTTGAAATAAAAGTGTCCGTCTTTAGTCAACTGAAAGGCTGAGATCTGTGGGATAGACACATCGAATTATGCCCTGGACGCAGCTCAGAAGAAAATGGTCATCCCAACATGAATCTATTGGCAGACATCAGACATTCTGAAGGTGCTGGCCATCAAACAATTTTCCATTGTAGCTGCTCTCTCAAACGTTGTTAGTGTTTCTAATTAGCAGGATACAAATACAGCACAATATCGTATTTATTACTTTGGCCACACAGATATTTATTTGTTCCATGCCTGTGATTGTAAGTTCCTGGCTCCTTGAATATGCCCCATTGTAGTTTTCTTTCTGAACCTTTTACTGGGACATAGATTGGCAACAAGCTGAGTACTTACTGGCAGAAAGTGGATGTTGTAGTCACGCATTTGGGTCATTATTTTTAATCAACGGTCCACACAATGACTACTGATTTTCCTGAAACATTAGAAGGTTAATGTCCAGACTCCTAACTACAGAACAGAATCATTGAGGAAATATGGCATGGCTAGTATCCTTTGTTACGTGCTTTGATTGTTTGAACTGCAAATATATTATTTACTGCCTGTGATGGAATCTATAAACCCATTGCCCAAACAAGGCATCAAGGTCTCAAAGCTTCCAAACAAGCCCAGGGAGTAGGCCTTTAAAATTAACTTTAGTTTGAACCTTCTGTCACCTGTCATGCTGTGAGAGTACCGTGCCGAGGCACCCACTACCACCACCATTTCTAGAAACGAGGTTCCACAGTGACTTTATACCTCTTTGGCATTTAGTGACACATTTTTTTTTTATAAAAGCGGGAAAAATTTAGTTCACCGTACTCCGGCCCCACTTCCATCAGTCAATGATGTCAATGTGAACACATGGTCCACATTATTATAGAGTCTTAGTATTGACTGGATGCAGAAAAATTTCACGCAGGGCCGCTCTGACTTTGCAGCTGGCATTATGCGTGACCAAGGCTCAGGACAGGCTCCGGATAAATGAGTGACAGAGAGGGAGAGTGTGAGTATGTGTACCTATATGGGCGAGCAAAGCAGGGGTCGGGGGGGGGGGGCATTTTATAGCGTCTCTAAAAAGGCCTGCATGGAACATGCAAGAAATGAGTAATCCTGATTAATTCAGAGCATGCTGACACATAACAATCCATATCATGAAGGTTTTCTACGTTTCTAGAGAGCGTATATGCAGATTCTAGCATATCCAGCAGTGCACGGGGTTAAGTTAGGTTGTTTCCACCCTGTCTGGCCAGCATCAGAGATATAACAGCAAGCACACGCAGGTAGTGACTAGGCAAACTTCCAGGAGTAATATTTTCCCAACCATGATCTGTATGTACAATATAAAAATAACATTCCTAGTATTCCAGTCTCTGCATCACCCCACACTGGATACAACTCTGGGGTTATATGTTAATAGTGAAATGTTTACAGTGAAATATTAAAGAAATAATAAACTATATTTAATTCAAACAGTTGACTGCATCACATAGTCCAAAAATGAACAATAACATAACATCTATAACTTTTTTCCTTCCTCTCTCAGTATAAACCCAAGTGGATACAGAAAGCCATATTAAACCTCCAAAGGGCATTTGACTGTATGCCATATCCCATAAACACTAGATTTGCTGTATTTATAGGGGGCCTTGAGTATGACAGCTTTTTATGTTTAACCCCCGTTTTCTCTACGTCTTTTTCCCTCTTTCTCATTGAATAGACCCAGGGGTGTACCCGGGGTGGTTCCTATATGTGACACCCCCTTCTTTGAAATGTAAAAACAGCTACAAATGTTTAATGTTTCCAAGAATATGTATTGCACAAATTTGTAAACAGTACATCAACTGGAAAAAAATAGAAATACGAAAAAATAAATTTAAGTAAATAACATTTACTGAACAGATAATACCGCTTTCTATAGTAACAAAACCTTAAAGAACACAGGTCTAAAGTGACCACCAGGCCCGGACTGGGACAAAAAATAGGCCCGGGCATTTAAGCCTGAGCAGCCCATATTTATTTATTTATTTATTGTTAAAGCCCACCCGTACCATCTTTGCATTTAATCATTCACACAAATCATTAACACATTCATTAATGCAGTCTCACAAATCATTCAAGCAATTCATCCTCACATGAATTCATTGTCATACGCATTCACACAATTCATCCACACATTTATTCATTCATTCTCATACGCATTCACACTACCCCCTCTCTTCATCTTATCTGCCCCTTCTCACTATGTTCCCCCTTTTCACTATGTAACCCCCTTCCCCACTTCTCAATATGTACCGCCTCTATCTATCCCCTCTCCCCCTTTCTCACTATCTAACCCCCCTCTCACTGCACCCCCCTCCCTCACCCTACTTACCTTGTTGCCGGAGCAAGCAGCAACTGCGACCGCACCTGTGCCAGGGCAGGATTGACTTAGGGGCTGATGGAGCTGCAGCTCCAGGCCCCCACCTTAAAATAGGTCCAGTCAGGACTGGACTGACTGGTCCTATATGGCCGCATTAACGCAGAGCCCCTTAAGCCTGCCGCAACTACCCCCTCCTAACTATCTACCCTCTCCCTCTTTAAAGTTCACTTACCTTTCAGGAGTCCTGTGGTGGGGGTGCAAGGCCTCTGCCTCCCAGCTCTGCCACTGTATGGAACAGTATAGAGTGATGGGAGTTATGATGTACTTTTAGAGCATAATTAGATCATGAAAAAGACATTGGAAATGGTACAGCATAACACCCATCACTCTCACACACTTACCAATCCACACGTATACCAATCCACACATATACCAATCCACACATACACCAATCCACACATATATACCAATCCACACATATATACCAATCCACACATATATACACTAATCCACACATATATACACTAATCCACACATATACACCAATCCACACATATATACTAATCAACACATATATACCAAACCACACATATATACCAAACCACACATATATACACCAATCCACACATATATACACCAATCCACACATATATACCAATCCACTCTCACTGAATGTTTTCCTACCTTTCCTCTTTTCTCCTTACAGCTCCTTTTCCTCCTCTTCTTCAGTTCTTCTGTCTTCTCTGTCTTCTTCCGGGTCACCGGGTCGGTGGGCGCGGCTTCAGTGTTGCCGCGCAGATCACAAGGGACCGGTATCTGAGGTCTTTAACAGACCTCCGGCTCCCTTGAGTGATTTTAAGCCGGGGTCTGTTAAAGACCTCCGATACCGCTCCCTTGCGAGCCTGCTCCTCCAGCGGCGGACATTACTGTCCGTCTCTGGAGGAGTGCCGGGTGCCGCAAGTTGGCACCCCTTGATGAGCGGCACCCGGTGCGGACCGCCCCCCGTCGCGCCCCCTGGAGTGTGGCGCCCTGCTCTAAGAGGCCGGGAAGCCCCCACCAGGGCCGGCCTTAGGGGTCTGCGGCCGCACAGGGTTTAAATTAAAACATCGGGGTTTTTTTTTTCAACTTTATTTAACATCCTCCATGTTAAATAAAGTTAAAAAAAAACTTTATTTAACATGGAGGATGTTAAATAAAGTTAAAAAAAAACCCGATGTTTTAATTTAAACCCTGTGCGGCCGCAGACCCGTAAGGCCGGCCTTGGTGGGGACTTCCCGGCCCCTTAGAGTGGCGGACCCGGTCGCAGTTGCGGCGAGCTTAAGGGGCAGGTGCCCCTTATGCCCTGCGTTACTGCGGCCGTAGGTAGGTTAGGGGCCTGGAGCTGCAGCTCCATCAGCCCCTAAAGTCAATGCGGCCCTGCCGTGGCCCGGCCCACCGGGCAAATGCCCGGTGTGCCCGATGGCCAGTCCGGGCCTGGTGACCACTCATTTTATTCTGCAAAGGTAAATTGATTTATTTTCTCTGCCTTGGAGCCTCAATTTCTGAC